>NC_056744.1:178457823-178638837 GCF_019279795.1 Protopterus annectens
GTTTGGGTTTAGCTCTTCTTGGAGTTCATGTAGGATGCAGCCCGGGACACCATCTACATTTAGATTTACATTTCTCTTAGTCATCCATCACACAATCAAGTTGTGTAGCACATGATCCCCAGCCAACCATGGGGCACACACCCCAGTACAACACCAGGGTGCAGAGGCCAACATGCTGGAGGTGGGTGGCACCCACACAATTGACAGAGAGCATGCAGTAAGGGCCCAGTGGGAATTAGTATACTAATGTATCAGACATACTTGTATCTGTATTGTATCTACATCCATGTGTCAGGTCTGATTGCAGTTGTGGATGGGGTTTTCTAATGTACAGAGGTGCACATCTATGGTGAGGACAGAACATTGTGCATTATTGTGGTTAGTACTGTAAATGTGCAGACATGCTGCATCCATCCTGTACCAAAGCCACATGTGAGTCTGCTGACAATGCTTCCCTCTCACAGCTACCTATGACCCTTGGGTCTGCATATGGGACAGCAGCCTGAAGCCGGTGAGTATGGCATTGTTCTGTTGTTGCCTGGCAATACCCCAGGCATGTGAAGGGCATGCAATTTACCATAAACACAAATATCACTAATAGCTATATTGCTTTATGTAATAGCTATATTGCTTTATGTGCATGTTCACTTGTGGTGGGGTTAACTGCATTGCATCACAGTGGTCACCACTGGGGCCTTTCTGATATGAATTCAACATTCCTGTAGCATACCTCACAACTTGTCAGTGCAAAAACGTCTGTACAAAGGCCAACAACATGGGCTGGACAAATGGCCTAAGGTAGGGACATGTGTGACACATTAGTGGTATACAGTGTATATAAATTGTGTACACACCCCTGTTAAAATGCAAGGTGTTCCTGTTACATACAAATTAGGACCACAGTATGTCAGTCCACATCTCTTCCAGCCTTTAATGTGACCCATAACATGAACAGTTCATTTTTAAAACCAAGTATCTGGACTCATGCATTTCACCTATAAGGCTGGCCACCTGTGAGGGTGGCAGACATCATATCAGCATGATGTTTCAGTCAGGTATGATACCTCATGCTGCCATATGTCTTAGCACACTCACTGTGGTCTATTTGGCTACAATATCACATATATGGGCATTGTTAAGGCACACAGACCAATTACAACCATGTAGAGGTTGCAAACATCTGGATATTCCAAACACATCTGTACAGAGGATTGTACAATGGTTTAACTTGCCACATGTGAGGCAGATGCTGTTACCACACTATATAAAGTAATGGCAGTGGGAGGTGTTCACCAGCCATGCATGGTACACACATCAAAATGGTATAAGCCACACAAGTTATGATCCTCACACACACACAAACAGTTGCCAGTATTGGGATTAGAGCTCTTGCCTATCTAGTTATTTCTATTATAGTGCTATGCAGTTATCAGACGCACCACAGAGCTTACACATTTTCATCTAGTCCAAAGGTACTTCTAAGGTGGATGACATCGACAGGACTACTAAATTGGAGTGAGGGGAAGTGTAAAGGGTAGTACACAGGTCAAAAGATTGTGTAACCCACACACTACCTAATTCTCACACAAACACACACATCCAAACAGTTGCCAAATGGGGAAATTAGAACTCCTGCCTATCTAATTATTTCTACTATAGTGCTACACAGTTATCAGACATGCCACGGAGCTTAAACATTTTCACCGCCTCCAAAGGTACTTCTAAGGTGGATGACATCAACAAGACTACTAAATTGGAGTGAGGGGAAGTGTAAAGGGTAGTACACAGGTCAAAAACAGTACAACCCACACACTACATGATTCTCACACTAACACACACTCACACAGTTGCCAGTAATGAGATTAGAACTCATTCCTATCTAGTTCTTTCCACTATAGTGCTACACATTTATCAGACAAGCCACAGAATTTATACAGTTTCATGTAATCCAAAGGTACTTCTAAGATGGATTAGGACTACAGGACTACTAAATTGGAGTCAGGGGAACTGTAAAGGCTAGTATAAATGTCAAAAATGGTGTGACCACACACTACATGATTCTCACACAAAAACTCACAGTTACCAATAGTGAAATTAGAACTCCTGCCTATCTAGTTATTTCTACTACAGTGTTATGCAGTTATCAGATCTTATACATTTTCACCTAGTCCAAAGGTACTTCTATGGTGGATGATATCAAAAGGACTACTAGACTGAGGCGAGGGGAAGTGTGAAGGGTAGTACACAAGTCAAAAATGGTATAAGCTAGACAGTACATGATTTACACATCTGCACACACAAACACACACACACACACACACACACACACACACACACACACACACACACACACACACACACACACAGACACACATTTGCCAGTATTGGGATTAGAACTCCTGCCTATCTAGTTATGTCTACTGTAGTAATACACAGTTATCACATGCACTACAGAGCTTACTGAGCTTTCACATGGCCAAAGCTGCTGATAACTGCAAAGGTGAGGTAAAGTATTACAGGTGGCAGAAAGTCTGCCTTCAGTTCCACCCTTACATCATGCTCGTTCTGTCTTGCACTTCAAATAGCATTCTGGCTTGGCGCTTCACCAGGTTATTGTATCAATAAGTGTGGCACACCTGGAGCTGTCAGCAATACTCGTTCAACACAGAAGTAGCACCAGTACTTGCTAGTTATATCCACCCCTCCTGGCATGATTGAAGGGCAGTTGTTTGTGCTTTCACCCATTAACCTGGTGCACTTATCCATTCTGAGGCACTGTTGCAACTGCATCATGTACACAGACAACCCTCCCCACTAAACACCAAACACTCAGACCTGTGAGGGTTACCCATATATCACCCAATGTGGACATACGCACTCTCCAGCAAAGACTGGACTAGCAGGTCAAGAGGATAAAATCAACACCTACACCACACCATGTGGAACATGTAGCTGACCATGATATCCACTTTGACAGCCATGACATACAGTGAAAAGCCACACACCCACCTTCCTAGAGGCACTCAATGGACATTTACTCAAACAGCACAGATCAGCAAGACAGACCACTTAGACACCATGAAATGGCACATGCCATAGGACACATATTTTACCTACACAGTGTGCTGCTCAATCTAAGCTCCTAAGGCTAACCACCTTGCACAATACAGTGATCATGGGTAACTCAGTATGGAGTCACACACATATCCCACTCACTAAGTTAAATATGGAGCAGGTAACAGCCAAATATCTATCACATGCTGGCATCCAACACATGACACAGCCAGTCATGGCACTCCACAACAACTACAAGCATCACTCTGTATCCAAGTGGGTGTGAATGACCTGGGACACACGTCCATGGACTACATGACAAGAGACATGGTTGAACTCTCTGATTATGTGGTCCAGGCAGGTGTGACAGTAGCCTTGAGAAGTATACTGCCATCATCCAGAATGATGCTGATACTATCAACAGATGATTCACTGCAACATTGGCTTACGTGTTTTGTGTCATTCTCAGGGGATCCGGTTTCTCTCTGCTTGGGATGACATGACTGACAGAACTCAATGACTTGTCACAGATGTCCTACATCTGTCAGCGCTGGCTTTCCAGGTACTGGCTAAGTGTTTTGCCACCCTTATAATGCCTTATTAGGCAGTATTCCTAATGAAATTACCACCCTAACAACTAGATATGTATGCAATCTGAGGGTCATGCTGCTCAACAGTAGACATCTAACTGTCAGGATGCAGTCACTCAAAGCACTCATTGGTATAGAGGACATTAACATTTCTGCTGTAATGAAAAGGTGGTTCACAACAGCAGACAGTAGCCCTGCAGTATCAGGCTATAACCCATTCCACAGCTGTCATCCCCCAAACATGGACCACACCACACCTCCACAGGTGGTGTTGTCTCCATATTCATTATGGATAGGAACACCTCCAAACTAGTATCCCAGCATAATGCATTGGAGATACATCCAGTACAACTGCCTTGGAGTAATAGTGCAATCCAGTCCATAGTCTGCTATGGGTCCACATATATGTCCCTAGAGTGTCAATGCACATTCTTCAACACCCTACCATCTATGATGGTCCAACACAACACTGACATAGTATGAAACTTCAGTTTCCCCTCCATCACCTGAGGAAAGTAGCCAAGTGCCAGTACAGTGGCCCAACACTTCCTGGGATTCATCATTTCCAATGCCCTGGACCAGCTCATACTGACCCCCAGTAGAGGATGCAACAACCTTGACCTGTGTTGACTGCTTAAATATGGTGACTGTTGCTCATCCACAGTTGTCAATTCCTATCTGGTGAGATCAACACAGGGTGTAATCAGCATGGAACTCAACATGTCAGACACACCCCCCACAAAGGTAACCAACTTGCAAAACCTCTCCAAAGCTGACTTTGCAACCATAAAAACGGGTGCAATGGGAAATAGCTGCTTGACTGTCGAATCATACACATATGCACTGTACAAACAGGTACATAAATACATGGTACTAGCCATAGCCAACAGAACCCAAACACTGTCCTCCAAACACTGGGAGACAATGTGATTGTCCCCTGCTATTACTAAAGTGCACAACAGAAGGAGGGCATGGTTGCAGAGAAAGGTGGTGTCCCATGACTGTTGAACTCCCTTACTACCCTCAAACAGAACTTGGGATCCCTCATGGAATCCCCTACAGGCAACTATGAAGGCAGACATGCAGCAGACACTGACAACAATCACAAAAGCCTTTGATAGTTATATCAACAGCATTAAACACAAGTGCTGTGAGTTACTGCACAATGTTAATACCTATCCTGAGACAACAGATATTGGCCACAGTCTTGGCAACATATTCAGTTTCAGCTTTACCCCTCTCTCCCCCCAGAAGTGTACAATCACAATGGCAGATGAATGTCAGGCACCCAGCAGTACCGCAGGCCAGGTTAGACCAGCATTATCCGCAGGCAAGAATACAGCTTCCATGGGACACCAATATACCCATGGCCATGTTCTACATGACATACAAAGTGACATTGGACAAACTCTGTGTGTCCTGGTCAGTCACAGCCTCACCTCAGGCTTTGTCCCTCAAACATGCACACTGCTACAGTCATCCCTCTCCATAACAGGGTAGCATCTACAGACCCTGGGGATTACTGGCCCCTCAGCTTGACAAGTCTACTATGTAGGGGTATGGACCACATCATCAGGAACCTGATTGGCCATGATATGGGTGATCTCCTAACTCTGGACCCACACAGTTTGGCTTTGTGAATGGCAGATCATGCCTGCTCAACCAAGTTGACATCTTTGACTGAGTCAACAGGGCTGTGTATGACAGTAAGGTACTGCATACAGCCTACATCAACCTGTCCAAAGCTTGTGTTACCATCCCTCAGTGAGGGATTGTTGATAAACCCCACAAAATAGGCATCAACCCATATAGCTACTGTGGTCAGGAAGTACTTCGATATGGCACATTGCATTACCAATGGTTTGCATCCAGGAAAACTGAGGTAATGATCTCTGTCTACTATTCTCTCATTAGACCACTCCAAGTATTATGGCCCATTTGTCATGTACCTCACTAGACACCTGCTACAGCTGGGGAAGCCACAGAAACACCTCATAAAGTGGTTTCTAGGCATTAAACACACATCTTATACATACAGACTCAGCAGACCCAAGCTATTATCTGTGTCATATCAACACCTAATTAGCAGCTATCTGTGCTTGACTTACAAAGCCATGTCTGACCCAGCTGGTTTAGGAATGATACATATAAATCCATCCACACCATACAGTGTAGTTACCTCTACCTTAGTACCACAGTCACCACAACATGTTGGTGGAACAGGTCCCTAACCAAGAGGCTGCATATGCACTGGAATACTCTTCCCATACATGTCATGTAGAGCACCTACCTGACCCAGTTTCAGAGAAACATAATGAGTGGATGGGTAATAGACAGTTCAACCCAAGGATCACTGCGGTGGCTATACCTGATACAGTCACTGGGCCATAACATCGAGTGGCACAATGGCAGGGCCCTTGTATGTGTTAGGCTTGTTAAGGCTCCTGGGCCATTACCTACTACACACTTGTGAACCTATGAAGGGAATGACATCATCAGGCCTGATAAAGTACCACAGTGGGTGTTTAATCTATCAAAATACTTTGTCCTACAAACAGACACAGATACACTTGCCAGATGTGACAGTATAATCCCTACCTACCTAGTGATGTGTATCATAGTGTTACACAGTTACCACACATGCTACAGAGCTTACTGGGCTGAGAGTTGGCCAAAGGTGCTGATATGGGGAATGACATCATCAGGACTGATAAAGTAGGGCAGTGGGTGGGAAAAATATCAAAATACTACTAATTACAAACATACATACCCAAACACACATTTTCTGGAAGAGTAGAACCTCTGCCAACCTAGTCATTTGAACTGTAGTGTTAAGCATTTATCACATGCACTACTGCGCTTACAGGGCTGACAGCTGGCCAAGGTTGCTGATAGGGACTAACATCATCTGGACTGGTAAGGTGGGGCACTGTGAAGTGTTGTGGGTGGGAATGGCATAAAACTGTTTCACCTATAAACAAACACACAACTCCCTCAGTCTTGTACATGCAACTGTCACACACACACACACACACACACACACACACACACACACACACACACACACACACACACACACACACACACACACACACACACACACACACACACACTCACAAACACAGACTTTTACATTTGACAGGACTGAGATTAGAACTCCTACATAACTAGTTATTTGTACTATCTTGTTATGCAGTTATTACATGTGCCACAGAGCTTATGGGGCTGACGTCTGATGGATAGAACTTTTAAGGTGACTGATATCTGCAGGACTGCTAAAGTCGGGAAAGGGGAGGTGTACTGTGTTTGAATGGACCCAAAAGCTTTTAGTTATGAACACACACACACAAACATACACATGCACTTTTACATTTTCCAGGACTGAGAATAGGGCAGAGGTTGGACAACATATCAAAATACTACTACTTAAAAGTGGACATACCCACAAACACATCTGCTGGAAGAGTAGCACCCCTGCCAACCTAGTCATTTGTACTATAGTGTTAACCATTTATCACATGCACTACTGAGCTTACAGGGCTGACAGCTGGCCAAGGTTGCTGATAAGGGACTGACATCATCTGGACTGATAAGGTGGGGCACTGTGAAGTGTCACGGGTAGAAATGGCATAAAATTGTTTCACCTATAAATAAACACACAACTCCCTCAGTCTTACACACACAATTGTCTCACACACTCACACAAACACACTTTTACATTTGCCAGGACTAAGATTAGAACTTCTACCTAACTAGTTATTTGTACTATTTTGTTATGCAGTTATCACATGCACCACAGAGCTTATGGGGCTGGCCCTAACAAAAGTGACTGCTATGGTGACAGACAACTTCAGGACTGTTAAGATGGGGCAATGGAAAGTGCACTGGGTGGGGAAGGCCTGTTCATTCCTAGATCCTACTGGCATTTATCTAAGTGTATGAGCATGCCCAGTGTGTTCTTCTATAGTACCTGTGGGACTCCATTCCAGGGATCGGTGTACTCCAGTCCTGTTTGTTTAGTGCTACAGCCATACCTATCAACCTGTTGGTGCAGGATATCTGGAGATAGCCTATCAAAATATGGGAACAATGGGATATAAAATGATTGTGACAATTTCTCTCAGTAATGTATGGTTTGTATGGGTTACAGGGCTGGTTTTAGCAGACATCTGTCATATATGCCATTTGACACTGTCATGTACTGTTTCAGTACCTAGTGACATACATCCTCAAATCATCACAGTGATTTACCAGAGGAATACAGGATGGATGATGTGCACACAAGGTTTATGGGCCAAATGCTATGCGTTCTTGCACTATCCAGCCTGTTGAGGGGTGTGCCTACAAGCAATTGAATGCTGGTGCTGTGGAAATGGTCCAGCAACTTGGGGATATATTACAGTGGTGAAATCTCTGTGCATTTATGTTATAACTTGGTCTGATTTCCAGTCCATAGTTGGGTAATATAAATCAGACAGGATCAGGGTGCCATGCAGACTCCAGATATATTTGCAGGGGATAGGATATATGGTTGTGTGTGTGTGTCCTGGGCAGATATGTTTGGCTATAGCTACCAGTACTTTGCAATGGGCTCTTCTCAATGGCTGACTGCACTTGGAGGGTCTTGTGTGTGTCAGACTGTTTGACCAGCCTGGAGGTGTGTATTTGTCACACATATATGTATGGCCCACCTCATTTTGCTTGGATGGCCACATGCTGGGGGTCAGGATGTTGCATAGGATGAGTGATCAGGGAGGGGTGTGTTACTCCCCATGGCTGTGGCCCAGGGGTCTGTGGGTGCGGACATGTCACCATCTTCCAGGGTTAGGCCTGCCTGCAGTGGGTGAATTCCCATGTTTACAATGTGAGCCCTGGCTGTCAACTGTATGGAGTATCACAGAATGTCCACATTCATGACACATATATCTTGTTGGATACCCGAACAAGTGCGGTATTCCAGCACAAGTGCTTTGCAAGCCACTCAGGGTTGATGTCAGATATTACAGACAGTTGACATTGCAGTTTCAAACTTCGTACCCATCACACATTTCATGCTATTACAAATCATTCCATCAGCTTTATAACATTATTAGCGGAGTATTTCACAGGTGCCCTTCTCTTTGGACCTTCATCACCCCATTATTCATGGCTTTGTCCCAGTTTCTGGCTCCCTGAAGCTGGCAGGTTTGCTCCAAGCAGTTGTCAGCATGGCCTTTCTTTGCATTTTGTGGATTGTGTTATGTTGGTGTGGTGGACCCCATGACACTCCCTAAATGGCAGTGGGGGTGAGACATAGGCATTTGCCAGAGGCCTGTAGACCAGGTGTGACAGTTGCAGGCCATCTGTAGCAGGGCATTGGATTCTGATGATCATATGTTCCCAGGTTACCAGCAGGAGATACCCCTGTGATAGCACCAGTGAGTTGACTGTGGGTGTTACTGATAATTGCTTTCTGTTGCTATTGCACCATCAGTCTGGGTGACAACTAGATGCTGAGTGTAAGAACTTGTTACTGCATTTCTACAGGACGATGGGGGGTGACACAACTGTACACGTTACACATTGGCACAGACTGTGCTGATATTTTCTTAACATTTTGGTCCCATGTAGCACAGTGGTGTGCCCTATCAGACAACGGGTATAACAGAATCAACCACAGGTCAGATTGTTCTGGCATAGACATGTGTAGTTTTAGACATATTACCTTTCAAAGCCATACTGCCACTGCCAGACCTGCTGTGATATCACTATGTAAGTCTGTGGATGGGGATTTCATGGGTTTCACCATGTGTTGGCATTTGCCAGGCATTTCTGTATGGTTGTGTACACTGATCTGCCATGTGCAGTTGGTGGTGGGTATGGGACCCCCACTTTGACATCCATGCATGTGATCTATGACCCCCCTCAGTTATTTTGCTCACAACATATACTGCAGTGCTATTTGTCCATTATGGTGGTACTGTATGGTGTGGGTAGGGCAGTACTGGGGATGCATATCCTGTTGTCCCACAGAGCTGTCAGTTGTCTGCTGCTATCCCAGTTAACCACCTCATTCCCTTACATATGTGATCAATACCATAGATATACTATCAGAAATGTCCACCCCATTATTTTAATTTGTTACAGAGACTGGCTTACCTTATGCCTGCAGCTGTTGTGAGGGTGGTGCTTTGAGGGCTGAGTATGTCGGATGCACACAATACACTGCCTATACATGGTCAGGTATAGGTGGTGGGATGTTTGGCATCCATTTTACTGTATGTGCGAGTCAGAGAGAGAGAGAAAGAGATCAGCCCCTGAGGCCTACAGCCTCAGTTTATGTGCTAAGCATTCCCTCTTTGCCAATGACAGGGCATACTGGGCATGCCTCCATCTGCCTACAGGAGCAAGCTCAGGATGTTCCTCCTCCAAGTCACTCTGTGTCTGTGGAGGCCTTGGTAATAGTGGGAGGCGGTGTGGCCCTTCCCCATTTTGCTCCTGCTGCAGCTGTTTCCACAGGATCATATTGTGCACCATGGCACATACTATGACCATGTGTGCACATGTGGCTGGACAGTACTGCAAGACTCCACTGGATATGTCAATGCAGCAGAACCGTGACTTCAGCATCCCAAACACATGCTCTATAATGATCCTGATTTGTGCGTGTGCCTCATTATGGCGTTCTTGTGTGGGTGTGTGTGCATTTCTGATGGATGTCATCATCCACGGCTCCAGTGCATAGCCAGCATCCCCACTAAATGGCCATATGGGATGTTCCCCTGGCAAACCACTGATACAGCTGTGAGGAATGCCAGATGTGGGAGTTGTGATAGCTTCAAGGACAACCAGCACACACATTCATGATAATGCCCTGGGCATTGCACATGACCTGGCAGTTGATGGAGTGGAACACCTTGTAGTTTGTGTAGACCTTATCCTGGTCACCAGGTTGTGCTTTGGTGTGGATGTGCATGCAGTCTATGGCACCCAGTACCTCTGGATAGCCTTCTACATGGTGGAAGAGATGCATATTGCCAGTCAGCTCTTCGTGGGTGCTGGGGAATGTAATGTACTCCATAGCATGTGTTTGCATGGCATCCAGGAACTGATGGAGTATCCTGGACACAGATGCCTGTGAGACCCCCATGATATCCCCAGTTGCTCTTTGGAAAGTACCTGTAGCTAGTATTCTTAGAGCTACAATACCTTGGTATCCACTGGGGTGGGTTCCCCTCTGTTTGTATTGGATGTTAGGCAAGGCTGGCACAGCTCCACAATTTGCTGCAGTATGTCTCTGTCCACCCTGTAGAGCTCTACTATCTCCAGATCATGTAGCCCTTGGTAGGTTACCCTGGGCCAGAACACTCTTCTCCTCCTCCTCATAAGTCTGGGGTGGTTGCCAGCATTGTCCTCTTCACCATCCTCAGCCTCTTGCACATACTGATGTATGAGAGCAACAGCAGCCCCTAACATTTTGTTAGTTTTGTCAAGTAAAATTTCCCCATCTGTGTACACTGGTGGTGTAGAGTTTGTGGGAAAAACTAGACAACAAGGTGCTTGCATAGTTTATAGTGGTGTGCTGCAGATGCTGCCTGTGTGATTGGCTGAGTATGATACATTCCACCTGGCAGCTCTATTACTTGTATTTCAGTGTCTCTATTCTGTTATTTCCCTTTTTTTTCTTGTTCCACTTGCCAATTCCTGTATTTTTTTAGTTTTACGGTTTAAATCAGGTGCATGCTACACACACCCGTTTAGGCAAGGCAAACAAGGTTATACAGCCTCTGACACATCCCCTTCCTTACATATGCACAGTGATGCCATTTCCTGTGTTTTTTTTTTTTTTTGTTTAAGTCCCAGTGCGGGCCATGCAAACCCGTTCAGTGAGTATAAACAGTGCTGACAAGGAAATGGCCTACCCTAGCCATGAACACACTTAGCTAAGCACAGCTAAGCTAAGTAGGACTCCCCCTCTTAGCTATGTTTAGCTACACGCAAACCCAGGCAACAGAGCTCCAGTGTGCTTACAGCAAGCATGACACACCCCTTTTGATGTCATTTGCTTCTCATGCTTATACAGCCGTATTAGAGCACCTACATAGTTAGGTGCAGTCTGACACTTAGAAAAAAAATTTGATTCAGTAAGATTCTCCTCATTTGCATACCCGACTGCCTTATTCCATAGTTACTGCACTCACACTGAGCCTTTCCCCTTAGCAACCACTGTTCCCTGATATTGTTTTCATTCTGCATGCTATTGACTATAATGGCAAAATGCAGATTTTCCTAAAAATTCCTTTTTCACATTTTTTTATTTTATTTTTGGCATGATCCCATTTGTGCGCTGCTGCCCTATGCTTAAATGGCTGAGATCGGCCAAAACAAAATAAGTTTTATTTTATAAAATTTAAGCTATTTTTCATGACAATAGCCATATATTTGGCCATTGGCATGCCTATTAAATATAATACATGCTTTCTTTTGAGCTGTCATGCCTCCATTTTGTTACTTCCAGAAATGTATTCAGCTACTAGCTGAATACATTTCTGCTTTGCACACTGCTCAGGCACGGACAACTGCCTGCTTCCTGGATTGCTAATTCACCTCACTTGCATGGCTTTCACCAGCAAATGAGGTAGTTAGCATATAGCAGTGGTGTCCATGCTGGAATAGTGTAGGAGCACTTGTGCATGTCCCGGGAGCTCGATCCTGGATCACTCTTCGGCCATATTGCATGCAGCAGCTCTTGCACTATTCCTGCACTCTGTGCAGAGCTTGCTGAATCCGGCCGAATACCTAAACTAAGCTTCACTATATTCCTGACTTAATCTAAGAGAATTACTATTCCCTACATACTTAATAGAGCAAGGCAGATGATGTGGTTAATGGTCCTTCTTGTTGTCAGACCCAAGACAGAATATAGAATCTCTCAAAATAATATCTAAAATATTACTTCTTGGATAGCTTGCAGAATTACATCACTTCTGGTCATCTGACTTCTTGTTCCCATGCAAAAGCCCCATTACTAGAAGCTGTCAGGATTTAGCACCTACCTGTAAAAATACACACACAAGGGTTTTTGCTCAGATCTGTGGTAGGTGCTGGAATTCATAAACGATATTCATGAATGACGTATAATTATTTACAAAATTCCAGCTAGCTGTGTTGGCAGTACCTCTTATTGTCACAGAAACTACCATTATCCCAGGACATTTTATGAGAGGACATGAAGTCCTGAATGGCATGGGAATTTCTGGCTTTTTCCAAGTGGCTTGGTATGTCTGTGTGGTCTGAACATGGAGAAATATGCTAGATCGGCACAATTATAGGTGGTGCAAGGAGTTGTATCAGAAGAGCTTCAGGCCAAGTGGAAAACAGCTATTTTAGAAGAAATTGTATGTATGCAGGGGGGCTTAATGGAATTCTATATTGGAGGGGTAGAAAAGTGAAGAAGGATGGAAAAGAGAGGTATAGATATGTTGTATTATACTTAATAGCTTTCCTACTCAATGACCCATTAACCAGTAGAACTACCCATTCTATTCATATCCTTCCCATAGAGGTCTCTGTTAAATAACCAAAACCAGAAGCCTTATAAACCTCTAATGCATTATTGCAGTCAGTATTATTAAATGCCTTCACAATATCAGAACTAATAACTTATCAAACTAATCAGACCCTTTATAATGTCAAGAAATTATTAAACTTTCTTCTTTTCAGAATAACACAAACTTCTTTTTCTGTCACATTACATCCATATATTGTTCTTGGACATCCTTTTGAAAATCTTGAGCATTGTATTTCTTTATATTATAACAAGACATTCAAACAAAAAAGGGATTGACACTCTTACAATTTGTAGGTGTTTTTTCCTTCTTCCTGATTGCCACCAAGCCTACGTTTAACATATTTGAGCCTATTCATTCTCTAGAGCTGGGGAAGTACCCAGATTTTCTAAGATGAAACTCATCCAGAAGGGCTTCTTTGAGGAGGAGATTGGAATGTTTTTGTTCCTTCCAAAATGACAGCAATTAGAGTATCTGTTTAACTTCCTAACCCTGCCCCTGAGTAAATGGATAGGCTACCTGCTTTACCTCATGGATAGGTATTGCCCCCTTTGTATGTACATGCACGCATTTGCTAATGAGAACTACCACTTGGCACAGGATCATAGAATCATGGTTTCATAGGACGTTACTAGGCTAATGGTCCTAGGGCCCTTACAAGCCTAGCCAAGTTCTATCCTTATTTCCATGATCAGCACCTATTGCCCCTGTTCAAGAGGAACACAAGTGGAACCACCAGGATGAATTTACAGTTACCCATCCAATTGTCCAGATTACATTTGAAGAGGGCCAATAAGGTGCTCTGACATGAAGTGGGAGTCTGTTCCAGAGGTATGATAACCTCTGGGAGACAAATCTGTCCCTCCAGCAAGTTCTATTAATGTCACATACCAGGTTAAGGTCTTTAGAGCGAGTATCCCATGTACCATTTGACTTATGGATATGCAGAATTTCCGATATAGCAGGGTCAGAGATTGCATTGTATGCAAGGCAGAGATCGCCTCTAAGTAGTCTGTATGAAACAGAATAAAGTGACAATGGTTTCAGATGATCCACACAGGACAAATGCTGAAGAACTTGAAATTCCCTTGGGCAGTGGCTGATGAGGCAGATGCATGCTCTCAGGATACCCACTGAAACACTACTCCTTCTCAAAGAGATTGCAGCTATGTGTACTGTGCTCCTGTTCATTCTACACCAAGATGGATATACTTATTCCTCTCTCTATCTGTATCATCCAGGGCCTGAGCTGTTACCAAATGTGACATCGGGGCTATAATCAGCGCAGTATCCATTTATGCCATTGGCACTGACTGCACCTTTACATTTATGGCAAGATATGATGCATTTAGGTTTGATGCTCTCTGATTGCCTACAACTGTCACACAACCTATTTGGATAATTCATAACTAAATGTAACTCCCTCAAAAAAAAGTAAGTCTTTCACTGGCCTTAATAACACAGTATGCATTTAAAGTTTTGCACAATCTAACATATTCCCAAATATTCAATATATCAGTGCTTACATTTAAAATCTGTCACTAGAGTTAGTCTTCCAGTCTAAATACCCAAACATGTCAACACAGTATTTAAGTTTACTCTTAATGTCCTCAGCAAATCAAACATATGTCTTTAATTGCAAGAACACCTATCCCTAGATTTAATAAAATCCAGGTAGGCATAGTGTAGAGCCTACATGGAAAGTTACCATGTCCGTATACACAATTCCCTCTCAGAAGCGCACCATCCATATTAATCATGGTAGGTTGCTGAGGGAGAGCCGTGGAACATGGTTATTGAGTCAGGGTAGGGAGTGTGCTGCTAACTGTGTCCACAGATGAGTAACACACTCCCTGCACTGTCCAATTATACTATAGCAATGTAATTTATTTTTTTTTTTTATAAGCATGTTTGTATGGCACGGAACGGTGGTCAGCACAGCTTAAAGGTAGTTCTTAGGTATATGTAAAGGTACAGCAAAATTCTACATACCCAGCTAAATGGGTAGAGTTAAGGCCTCATGTGCTGTTGGTGCAGGGTTTGAATACATGTAAGGGCAAGTTAGCATTTTTGTTCAAAATAGATATTATACAAATTATTTTTAAGTACTGGTATGCTGTGCTCAGCTAAGTTTTGCTAAGACCTGCTAAGACCTGCTAAGCACTGCATTAACAAAATAATTGCTGATAATGTTTATGCACTGCATGGCACCACTTGGCTGGTTTGCATACTGCTAAACACTGCCAAGCATTTGGCGTATTTCAGTTTTCACACTGTTTAGCTCAGCCATGCTGGTTTGCATGCTGCTAAGCAACGCAATGCATTTTTACATATTGCCCAACAGCATGTAAGGGAGGTAAAACAGGATATATTAAGCACAACAGGCAGAAATATAGCATAACCCATTGGAATTCTCTCTATAAAGGATACAATGGTAGGTGCTGAAGAGGATTCATGCTTTTGGGCACAGTGTTGGGGCATTCAGGAGTCCTGAGTTATGGTCAGACTCCTTGTCAAAAACCATGATGACTGGGCGATGCAGGGAGGTTACCAGAGCTCAGTGCAAGATGGAGGCTAGGGACTGGCTGGCAAGGGACCTCACCCATGCAACTGGTGTCTCCTACATAGGTGAGCAATGTCATCATCATCCTGATGACCTGAAAAGATGATAGCAGGCTCTCTTGGACACCTGGGTCCAAGAATTCTGGGCAGGGAATGTCCCACATGTATGTAAGTACTTTTACCTATGTTTCACCAACATCTAATCTTGAATGTCTGCTAAACTGTATGTATAATGGTGTGCTTCTCTCACAACAGCTGCTGAGGACAGGGCTCCCATCATCGATATGCATGCTGGGCATTTGGCCAGGTTGTGCCGTGAGTGTGGTGAGTACAGATGTATTTTGCTATCTATAGTCAAATAAGCAAGAAAGAGTATAGCATTAACTGGGATTAAGTATATACAGTAAAGAGTGTATTGCAAAGAATGTGGACTTACACCTGTACTGCAAGAAGTGCATACTGCCAACTGCTGTGCCATAAGCAGGGAAGACTAAAGCACTAACCCATAATAAAGTATATGCAATAAAGTTTGTAGCGCAATGACTGTGGAATTGCAGCTGTATTGCCGCACCTGCATAATGACAACTGTTGTGTAATAAAAACTTGAGGCTATAACGGTAACTGATTAAAGGTATCTCTAATAATGTCTGTTGTGCAATGACTGTAGAAGTAGGGCTGTTTTGCAAGAAATGAGTTATTACAACTGTTCTGCAATAAAACACAAAATAATATCAGTACCTGCATGAAGGTATATCTAATAAAGTCTGTTGTGCAAGAAGTGTAGGTTCAGGTTTGTTTTGTAAGAAATTAATTATGACAACTGGTTTGCCACAACACATTGACCAATAGCATTAACACAAAGGTAAATCGTGTACATCAGGATTGTCTTGTTTTCACCATTGCATGTCAGCTACAGGCATTCAGGCTGTGAGGCACGATGCTGCAGTCTAGTATAACAGTGTACTAGTTGTAGGCTGCAAATAATAACCCATAATCAGATAGTTTGTTGATGTCACAGATATTTCAACACACTATCAATGTATTGCGTACACCTGCATTCTATGTAGTAATGCATAGTTTACCTAGTGTCTCTGTCATGCTTGAATGTCATGCATCTGTGTTCAACTGTCACTACAGTCAAGTATAAAACTGTACTAGGATTACCAAGTCATAGTTTGGTACCAGATGAGATCTAGGCAAATATCAGTCAGTCATTTAATAATCAGAAGTGACTCATAGCTCAGTTTGCTAAATGCTCTGTATAAAGTACATTTTTGCCACACACAGACCAGGGTTTGAATCCAGTGCTGTGTAGAACTAAATATTACAGTATCAGTCATGTAATGTTATAGATATTCTCTCCACAGGAAATACAGGTAAATGGGTGAGGTAGCCCATATTATGAGTAAATTATTGTGTGTTTAGATGCCACAGACTGTTACAATCATTACTAGGAATTTGAAAATACAGCATAAAATTAAGAAAAATAAATATAATAATAAAATAAAATAAATAAAAAAATGTGCAAACTTTGGTATGGATGCATGCCCAGAGTGTCTGTTAATGGTTGCTGCAGTCAATTAATACATTTGATGCAGATGCTCTCTGCAGTTACTGCTCTTGGGTTCTATCCCCATGCCTGCCAAGCAAGGCATGATAGTTGTTTACTCTCTGTACTGTACACATACATGTCTCTCAAGTGTCATGCTGTCATGGAATGTATTTACTACTGCATAATCCCTCTGTCACAGATGTATCATCAACATACTTATGTAGATAGCAAAATCACATTACATCACACCTTGGTAGTTATATAGGTCCACCTGATGTGCACGTGTTCTTTGTAGTTGTGTACCTTCAGATATTATTGCTTGACCCATACTGTCTAATGCAGATTACTTTAGAGGTATGAACATGCTACAGTGGCTCCCTATAATTATTCAAATGTTTAAAGTTCGAATGTCATATGGTTGACACCATATGATCGAACCTTAAAAAGTTCGAAGGTGAAAAGCAACTGCTCCATACAGTGCAGAATGGGAAAACTTCCCTTTTCTGCACTGAAGTGCAATCTCGGAGTTGGTATATTTCGGTAGGGGTGCCCACATGGGGAGTGCAGGGGGGCTTGCCCCCTGCTCAGAGCATTGAGGTAAGGTTTTTTTTTTTTTTTTTTTTTTTTAATTATATTTTCGATGTTTCAAACTTCGCACATATGTTGTCGAGCATATGAGGTTCAAAGTTTTGAAACTTCAAATATATAATATTAGACATAAAGCAAGGACATTGCTGTAGAGTAGATAGCAATACTGTTGTCAATTATATAGCCTATAATGGTATTAATGGACTGTATTTTTGTTTCTCCCCACCCCTTATCTTCTTATATTTATTATTGTTATTCATTGGTTATAGTTTACTGCTAAGATATGTTGTTCCATAAAATTTATTTTGGGGAATCTGCTTTATTGTTGTTATGTATTACAATGGTTCCATATTAACATATCTTGTTGAATTACCTATTCTGTTGGACCTATGCCTTAACTGTTACTGGCATGCTGTTAATATACTGACTATTCTGTTACTTATTGTTGTGTTTCACATAATATGTATTGGAATGTAATGTGATTATTTCCAATGTTCTGGCATGCTATTATTACTAAAAATGGTTTTGTTCACAACTAACCTATATGTATTGCTTTACCATAACCACAGCACATCAGGGTAGGCTGGTTCCTGCTGATCTGCCTATCCTACCTCAGCCGGCCGTGGCTCTGGATCCTAGCATGTCTAGGACTCAAGCTGGGTGGTACCCCCTTCTCTGGGCCTGCACCACCTTTGGGTAGAACTGCCTCAGGGGACAGGGCCCACTCCCCTCTGGGAGTGATGGCGGAGGGGTGGTAGTCACCCAGGATCAATTACCGGTCATGGTGCACAGGATTGTTCATAAGAGCTATGAATGTCACTTGTGCCAGATTGAGGGCAGACTAGACAAACTGGTGAGGCTGGCTGGCCCTGGCACCCAGCCTCCAGCACAGCCACCTTTGGGGCAGTAATGAGCAGTGTCTACTGCCCATGGATGGGGATGTGAGTCATGCTGGTGCCATCTAGAGGCACATGCATCTCGGATTCCGCAACACTCTCCCCATCCAAGATGTTTACCCCCTCATGTGTCACACACCAGCTCTGTCTACTATCTTGCCTGTCTTGTCTGTCTGCAATTGCATCCTCTCCTACCCAGCTTACCTTCCCTCATGTTACCTATATCTCTTCCCCAACATTCCACTCTTTCCTTATAAAAAAAAAAAAAAAAAAATGGGCACCTGTCCAACAAAATAAAATTGCCCCATACATAGCTCTACATTTTGCACACATGCCCTCTGGACACAAC
The DNA here is from genome assembly GCF_019279795.1 of Protopterus annectens. Taxonomy (NCBI): domain Eukaryota; kingdom Metazoa; phylum Chordata; order Ceratodontiformes; family Protopteridae; genus Protopterus; species Protopterus annectens. The sequence goes on from NC_056744.1 coordinate 178,476,963, forward strand.
TAATTTGGTCCAATTGGCTTGTCAACATGTTGTCCTTACCCCTCTCGCTGGGGTTTGAGAGTCCAAATTCATCCACAAAACCTGTCAAAATGCACATTTGTTGCTGTACAAGAAATGGAAAGCTATTGTTCTTTCCTACACCCTTCCTGCACATCCCTACCTGCCTTTCACTGTTTTTTCCCCTGCCTGTCCCCATTTTACCACTGTCTGATCACTCCCTTTTTCTTTTCTTTTCTTTATAATTTTTTAGCGTGTGTTTGGGCGGAGCACCTCACTATGTAAATCCGCTTAAATGAGCTTTAATGTGCCTTAATGAACTTATGTGTTTCTCACAGTATTAGGCACATGTACAAAATAATCACCCCTGCCACATTTCAAACGCAGACACCTGTCAGCTACAGCCTACTGCACTAACCCACTAGGCCACACAGATCTTAATTAAAATAGATGTTTCCAACACTACATACTGATTGCTGCTGACAGTCTAAAATCAAACCTAATGTGAAAAATGTGAGTGTACCTGGGACTCTGCTGCAAAAATACACCGGTACACAACCAAGTAAATAATAATGGCACTATGTGAGTCCTGGGATAGTAGGTAAATGTTCCCTTTTACCTGCAACATCTTTAAACACACCTGTTAAGGCATCAGTGGCACAGTACATGGTTTACTTTCATTATTTTGACTCACACTCGGTCGACCGCACTATGTTTGACAACGGAAAGTCGAGCACAGCAATATCAAACTTTAAAAGCAAGCCTAGGAATAGGTTTTAACATGGGTTGAGACAGGAGCGAGGTTTGTAGTTTGGCAATAGCAGTGAACCCCTATCTCGACCCATGTTAAAACCCGTTCCTAGGCTTGCTTTTAAAGTTCGATATTGCTGTGTTCGACTTTCCGTTGTCGAACATAGTGTGGTTGACCCAGTGTGAGTCGAAATAATGATAGTAAACCACAGTACATATCTTCAAATGGGACCCTGCTGCAGAACAACTACCTTTGAAAGCCATGCACATACTGATGGATGCAGACAATGTGTGTCGCATATTGTCTGTCTGCACATATATCTAGCAAATACAGGTGCTCAGGCACTAACTCAGTCTGTTAAATGTTTTGCATACAGAACGTTTTGCCACACACAGTCCTGGATTCAAATCCAGTGTGTTGCACTTCAATTACATTGTTATGAAGACAGCAAGTAATGACTGAGTCATGCAATTTTAATCTCCATAGGTTACTGCTACTGAATTATCTGCTACCCAGTTTTGCAAGGACAATGTCTGCAGGTAGGGACACACTGAATATATTCGTATAGCCTAACTCTATGTCACCTACTAGTCTGGTATTGGCAGTGTTGCATAACAGATATACGTTAAGCACATGCATCGATTGGACTGTAAAGGGTACCCTTACCCTGGCTCTGCTGTAAAGACAGGTATGACACTGCTAACACAGTTACACATACAGCTGGCTGGCCTCCAAAGTGTTCACACTCTCCCCATGTGTCCTAGGCTGCAGCAGCAGTTTCAGCCTGTAGCATACATGGCTGTATGTTAAGGTTGCTGCTACAGACTGACCATACCTCACAATCCCCTATTACAAGGGATCTGGACACAACCATAAAACAGGGGGGGGGGCAAAGACCCAGAGATAGGTACATATTTCACATTTTGCCCTACAAAGATAGTAAGTTGATAGAATAGTAGCTACTGCATTAGCATGCATATTCTGATGGGTATGAAGGGTGACACTCACATGTCTCTCTTCCCTTACTGACCTCAACCTACAATGTTTGCCAGTGAACTGACAGATGACCACACTGTCATGGAATACTGATCAAACATATCAGGCGAAACTCTGGACATACTTCATACATCTCTACAGTGAACAGTATTTGCACTTATCCTCTGCGATGCTGTTGTCTCCCCACCTCAGCGATGTCCATCTCAAAAACTCAGAAAGGGGCCAAGGCTTACATGAAGACCTTACATATTGCACTGTGGTGCAATGTTATTGGCTAATGATAGTGCAATTCAGTTGTTCTGGATGCAGTTAACAATTCTGAGCCACAGATTGGTGCAGAAACAATTACTGTTAATGAGCATTACCTGCAAAAGGCAAGCAACCACTTATGGGGAACAGGACTGTATGCGGTTTTACTCACACAGACAGCATATGTGCAAAGTATTTGCAGAGGAATGCTTCAAAAAAAAGGAATATATCACTCTACCAGATATGTACTAGATTTCCCCATAAAGTGGGATGCAAATGGGAGGATGAAGGTATGGGGAATAGGGATTAAAACAGTAGGCTTGTATTAGATCTATGATATTGACATGTCAGTGATACTCTGCTGTCCAATACCTACAGGCATGCCTCTTAACTGTCCCTGCTTTGAATCACATCTCTGCTCTGTCTCTGTCAATCCCTCCTACAGTAGTTGCATGTTGTAGTAAAGATAGTGGATTACACATAAGACATAGTGACACTAAGTAAGGGTGTACACTCCTGTAACATCAAACAACGTGGTGTAATTCACCTCCTCTCAGTCTGTCAATGTCACATGTAAATGGTACTAGCACTGTAAAAGTGTCCCTGAATGTCCCTGATGTACTCTGGCTAAGTCCCTGTTTTATGGACATTCATCCCTGTCTGGTGAGAGCTATGCCTAACATACCTCTCAGCCTCCTATAGTAAGAAATTAGGACAAAGCCATAATTAATGGGGAGACAAAGGCCCAAACCCAGTGACAGAGTATACATATTGGTCATACAAAGTAAGAATGGATATAGACTAACAGATATTACTATAGCATAAGTGTTTTCTGAGGAGTATGATGTGTGACAGTAAGATTCTGTTTTAATTTTCTGACAGCAGCCATCAGTGGTTGGACAACCATTTGTCAGACATCTACAAGTTTGTGCAAAAAGGAAAACATTGATGAGGCAAACATGTTGACATTCTGCAAATATCTGTATAGTTGAGAGATATGATGCCTACAGGGAGCATATACTACAGCAGGTTTGCATTGCTTTCTGTCATTGGGCACACAGGTGTTGCTGGACTGTCCCCATATAGTTGTTGTAATAACACACTGCTATTTGTCCGACAGTGGCTGTATGACATATTAGTGGGCATTTGCCCATAGGGGACACACCACAGTACACTGATGTGATGGGTGTATAGACATACAACAGAATCTGTCACAGCACACAGGGATATTACACAGTATTGCTACTATCTTGGTTATAGCCACACATGTAGTGCGTCGCCAGACTGTGGGGTATGACATGTGAGGGAGCAGTGGATAGTGCAGCCCATTATGAATGTGTAGGAGCTGTACATAGTGAACATCCATGTATCTAGTCCTGTAATATGTTCCTCCCTTGTTGTCTTACTGGAATGATGTACCGACGGAGACATCGACCATTTTCATCTGCAGAGAATGATGCTATACTGGATACCATCTGACTCCCCCATCACATCCTGCTTTCAAGGGGTCACCACAATCATGAACAGTGGGCAGCACTGTGGGGCAACCTTGTGAGGGCTATTAATCAGAATGGCCAACAGGGCAGGACCTACTAGCAGGTCTGACACTAGGCCAAGGATATGGTCAATGCAGCATGTGAAAGGGCAGCTTCTGTTGCCAGGGATCATGCTGCCACCGGTGGAGGGCCTGCAACAGAACAACTACTCTTGGCCACAGAGGAATTCCTGGGAAACCTAGGATCAACCAATAGCTCCCAGGCATCCATCACACCATATATCCTGGAGGTGGGTGCCACAGTATCCACATCAGAGGAACATCCAGGTAAGCTTACTGTTTTCACCAGTATAATATATTCACAATCATTGTAGCAGGCTCTACAGACTAGTACATGGGTGTTGGGTCTATCTGCAGTCAGGGGTGGGGGTTGGCTTTTACCCACAGTTATGCACACATACTCAGAATGTCAACAATATAGCCAGTATCTCATTAGCTATTCTACGTGTGGATATACACATATATTGCCATGTAACACTACAACATATGGCATTGCTGACAATACCTCTTCCTCACCTTTTTATAAGTCTGTCAGGTGTGGCCAGAGTCCATGGTCTTGTACCTGGTAAGTGTTATAATGTTGTTTTGCAGATCATATATACCATATAAAAGTTAAGGTCTGCCATTTTGCTTTATCCACAACTGTTGTGCTTAGCCAGAGTAGAATAGTTGTATGTTACATTTCAGATTAATTAACTACAGTGCATAGCCTAGGGAATGACAGGTATGTATTTGTAAAAATATTAACATGTTTGCACTTATAGATATGAGAAACTACTCAGCTTGCTATACATGAGGCAATTACTGAAAGATGCCCATTCAAACACAATAGTTGGATGTTACATACCTGAGGCAGTGATACTACAACTGCCATATCATTCTCAAGCTAGATGTACTGGGTTTTATGTGTAGTTCTATTACATACACTGTCATATTGCATGCCTCACAGATGTAGTATACTGGCAACGTTGTAGGTGACATGCATGTTATATAGGGCCTGAGTAGTCTGTGTATGTTGTTATGAGTTTGTGTGTTGTGCATGGGATCAGAGATGAGAAGATGTTGGACATGTAATACAGTTGTGGATCCTCATCTGTATGAGTCTGTGCCATTCATAATAGTGCAGGTGGTAATGTACTGCTTTTGTCTTGCTTCTCACAGGTGAACAGAGGTTGGAGTTTGTCCCCCTCACGACCTGATGTCAGTGTATCATCGGACTCAATGATGATGGTGGGCATAGTGAGGCACAGGTGGAGTTGTCGGAGGCTGAATCTGTCCCATTGGTTAACATCCCTCATCTGCCCCTATTGTTCCTGCACACAGTCAGTATGCCCACACATACCCAGTCACCAGAGGCCACAGATATTGGACAGTCAGAGGATGGCAACAGAGTACAGGACAGTTAAAGAAATATGGCATCAGTGAATGTAGACACTGGCCATAGCCAGAGAGCTGGTGAGTTCCCACACAGGCAGATTAACAGAACTGCTCAAAGGAGGACTGCTGTTCATCCACCTCCTGTTGCAGGTGTCACATCATGGGTCACTCAGTGCATGTTTTGGGCAGTCATGGAGACACAGGCACATTCTGAATGCAACACCAGACAGATGCTTAGGGTTATGGATGCAGCACAATCTGACACCTGGATCGTTTCAATAATGTAGTGGACAGAGGGTGGGCTGAAACAATGTCTGTCTTTGAAAGGACATCTGGTTGGGGTTGGGCATCAGACATGTTGACATAGGACAGCAACACCATCTGCTGAGACTCCACGTGGCCATGCACACTCATGCTCCTGTAGTGGCAGTACCTCCAGTACTACAGAAGGAGGTGTGCTGTCCATTCAGCAATGTGGCAGGCCATGGGCACATGGTCCTGGGTGGTCCTGTGGGGGGACGGGCCTTTTAGACAGCAGTTACCGTCAGGTGCTAACACCACATCTGACCTTGGGCATGGTGCCCGTTCTACTCCTGGTGAAGCAAGTTCCCATGTCCATGGCCGAAGATGGCAAACTGTCCACTCTACCATGTACGGTTCACAGCTGTCCACCATATACTCATGTAGGGCTAGCACTGGGCTTGACTGTGTACATGCACACATTCCAACACCACTGTTACATGCAGGTCACTGACAGACACACATGCACCTCTCCATGGCCCATCTGACCAGCACCCCTTCCTGATTCACACACATGCTGTCAACTGCTTGGTACAGCCTAGGCCTCTGGTACCCCCCACACCACACCCTGTGCATGTGATGATATTTGTGCCATATCCCTGCCATCGATGTGGCATATATCTGTCTTATGCACATGGTGACTATATAACTTTACATGTGCTTGTGTAGTGCAGTAGTGTTATGCCATGGTGGTTATGGGCCACAGCAGATACTGTATGCTGGCATGTACCATGACTACACATCAAACGTTGTGTATCTTTGAAGCCTGATGGTACACTGTTGGTAGTGTTACAGAATGACAGGTGTGTCATGGACCTAAGTATGTTTTTGTCCCAGGAGTCTGAGCGGTTCAACAATGGACACATGGTGGCAGTACAGTGGCACAGTATGGCAAGGCAGCACAGCAGCAGTGTGGTATCAGTAAGGCATGCCAGTATATGTGCATGGCTCCCTAGGTGCATATGTGTAGAACAAAGCATCGGGGACAATGGGGACAGTCAACATCATCATGCTTTCATACCCTGTGACACACTTTACTACTCTTGATACATGTCACCTGGGTATTCTGCACATACAATTCTAGATGGTGGCAGACATCAATTATGCTTATGTAGATGGGGCAATTTAGGGCCAGTGGCTAGTCACAGTACCATAAAATGTATAACTGATGCACAGGGGTAGGCCACGCAGGCATGTCTCTAGTGCTACAAAAGAACATATTTAAACACACAGACAAGTTGGATGCTGTGAGAGTAGAATCCCTACCTATTTAGTAGTATACACTATAGCTTGCAGTATTCATTGCATGCGCCATGCCATTTATCTGGTGTTACACTATCAGCCAGCGCTCTTAAGGTGGATGACATCAGCAGGTCTTGTAAAGGAGGACAATGTTGAGGCCAACAGCTAGTCACTGGGCCAAAAATGCATAACCTTTGCACAGAGATAGATCATGTGGGCTTGTCTGAAGTGCTGTATGGGGATACACACACACACACACACACACACACACACACACACACACACACACACACACACACACATTAGATGCTGTGAGATTAGAACCTCTCCCTATCTAGTAGTACACACTATAGCTTGCAGTGCTTATTGCATGTGCTACATTGTTTATCTGATATTACACTGTCAGCCAGTGCCCACAGACCTTGTAGAGGTGGGACTTTAGAGGCCAGCAGTCAGTCACAAGGCCATAAAATGCATACCCTTGCATAGAGACAGCCCATATGAGCATGTCCATAGTGTAGTGAGGGGGATATATTTATATATACACACACACACACACACACACACACACACACACACACACACACACACACACACACACACACACAGTTGGATGATGTGAGACTAGAGCTCCTATCTATCTAGTATTACACACTACAGCTCACAGTACCTATCACACCTGCCATAGGTAATGTATGATGTATATGCTGATGCAGGCAGAGTATTGTGGAGGATGTAAAGTGGCCTTGTGGTATCATGTGTAGCCTTCAGAGTGATACTGCTTGGTACTGTTATTGTATCTAGTGTCCAAGGGGTGGGATACCTGGTAATATCCCTGCTATGTATTTACACTTACCAGTCTGGCCATATGTTGCTATTTGCAGTTTGATAGGCGGACATGCGGCCAGGACAATATGGTCTGTCCAAGGCATGTGTTGCACCCATTGTACATTACACCACCTGCGTACCTATGTCTGTGTACAAAGTCACAGTCTGCAGGCACAGGGGTCTGTGGGTGAGTGGATTGTGTACTATTGTGGCCTTGGTCTGGTGCTATCGGACAGCTGTTGTGATGTGTATGTGCAGATAACCCCGGTATTCTGGGGTATGTGGTGACAATCATACATCCCCGCCCATATCTATATGAATGAGTATAACAGGGATGACTCCTTAAATGTAGTTGTGTGTGCAAGTAATGTAAATGTGTTATTTACTTGTATGTGGGGAGTCTATGTATTATTGTACTTTATATAGCTATATATACATCTTGTTATTATATATATATATATATATATATATATATATATATATATATATATATGTGTGTGTGTGTGTGTGTGTGTGCCATATACTGACAGAGACACTAGTCAAATGTGAGGGAGATAGGGAGAGACAGATATGTATATATAGCTGTATGTCTGTATAGACATATTTATACGTAGCAAGTCTTTGGGTGGTAGAGGCAACAGACTTGGGCTCAAGTTAGCTAACTACAGGAGCATGCCCAGTGTGATTGTCTCTACTTACAAGGTGATTCCAGGCCAGAGCTACCTGTACTCCAGTCCGGGATTATTGTGTGCTGCAGGCCATTGGCTGCTGCAGCTGTTACCACAGTATTGCAGTTCCTTGATATTGTTTAAGGCATTCCCCGGCTGTTTGCCGACCTTAATATGTGACTCATATTTCAGAACTGTGCAGAGCTTCACAGACTGTTCAGACTTTTGCCTCATATTTGTGGCCCGATTCACATAACATTGTGGTTTTCTGCCAAATTAATGGCAAATCAGTGAAGATTGAAGTAAATAAATAATAACAGACATTTGAGTTTCAGACTCCATGCACATCAGGAGAGTCACCCTAATGCAGGACCTGTTACTCTATCAATATTCTACATTTGTAGGAGCAAATATTTAAAATCTGTCCCAATTTGTGGGCCTTGGTCCCACTTTTATTCAATTTATTTGGCCACAATTCCTGCTCTAAGAGGTTGATAGGTATGATGTGCCTGGGGTACATGGTGAAAGACCACACAAATGATGACTGTCTGCATACCTCTCCCTCTACATGTTTTTGCAGAATGTCCAGCATTTCATCCCATATGTCTGCTCTGTTCCTCATACAATTGTGGTTTTCCAGTGCTATACTGTAAACAACAGTCATTGACTTGTACCTACTAACAAATTTAAGTGATGGACTTTACATCCAGCAGCTAATCTGACCTATTGCAGCCTGCTGTTATACTAGCCACCTGCTAGGTTAGTCAGAGCATGTATAATGTCTGTCTGTAGGTATGGTCCTTTGTACCACCATTCACTCTGGCTTTGTCCAGTTTTCTTGCAGTAACAGATGGAGGGGTAATGACATTCTGTGGGATGCTGCCATATTCAAACCATTAGCACCATCACACATACTACTGTCCCTGGCTAATTGAGGCACACCAGCCACCAGACAGAGAGGCTTCATTACTCACACTATCAACAAGATAGACGAATTGTCTGGTCTGCTGGTATATCATTGTAGATTTACTGTTACAACAATTGTATGGGAACACTGATGCATTTGGAGTGGGGGACGACTAGCCTATTCTCTGCTGGCATAGACAGTTGTGTGACAGTCCCGTGACCCCACTGTTTGGCATCTCCCTGGAATAATGTTGTGGAGTTTCTAGTCATGTGGCCTAGTGGTTATTATGGGGCACATACTAGTGAATAGAGTACATGTAACTGAGCAGCATGCAGTATCCCACATGCTTTTTCTGTTTATGGTGGTGGGCATCCAAATGTTAGATGTTAGAGAAAAGAGGTTAATGTTGCAACAAAGTACAGTGCAATTGGGCATAAAGATGATATGTGGTGAGTCAGCAAGTAATTTTGGTGACAGATTAAAACAATTTTGGTGAGAGGTAGCTCTTGTTGGAGTGGAAGGAAAGGAGAACAGGTCCTTGCTTTAAGTCAAAGGCAATGCACCCAGCACTCCAGTAAAGTGATGGGTCCTTCAGCAACTTTTGCAGGGTTACCATGATAAGAGGGTAGGCTAGTGGCTAGTTAAAAAGCTTAAGAAAGGTGTTTTATTATAAGTAAATAAAATCATGGCAGGTTCTTATTTTAGGAATATGAAAACAAAGGTAAAGAGGTGGTACTGTCACTTTTGGATAAGGAGAAATGATCAGGTAGGTTCATAGGTTCATAGGTTCATAGGTAGGTACTAGGCTACTGGCCCTAGGGCCTATACAAGCCTATTCAAAAATGTACCCAGACTTTCGCCACCCAAGAAAATTATTTTCCTGTGCCCCTGTCAAGCAGAACCACAGAAGTGATCCCCGGGGTGAATTTCCTATTACCCATCCAATCATCAAGATTTTTCTTGAAGAGTGCTAATGAGGAGCTCTGTTTGACATAGATAGGTAATCTGTTCCAGAGTATGGGAAGTCTCTGGGACAGGACTCTATCCCTCCAGCATGTTCTGTTCATTGTGGTGACAAGATTTAGGTCCCTAGAGCGTGTAGCTCGGAGGGATTGGGATTTCTTTAAGTGGAGCATGTCCAACAGCTCTGGGTTTGACATAGCTTTGTATATTAGGTGATATGTGATGGAGTAAAGCTGGAGTTTTTTGAGACGGTCTGCATAAGGCATCTGTTTGAGGCCAGTAATCCTCTTTGTGAGGTATTTTTGTGGCATTTCCAGTTGTTGTAGATGTCTTGTGAGGTACATACCAAAAGGGGCATTGTACTCTATAATGGGTCTAATGAGTGATGAGTAGAGGGGAATAATGACCTCTTTTTTCTGGATGAGAAATCTTTTGTGATGAGGTGTGCCACATAGAAGGATTTCCTGACCACTTTGGCGATGTGATTATCGAAGGAGGGACTACTGTCCACCTGTGTCCCAAGGTCTCTTATCACACTTTCGGTGTTAAGTAGACTACCGCCTATGTGGTAGTTCATGGGTGCAGAATTTTTACCAAAGGGGATGACAATGCACTTTTTGGCATTGAGCTTGAGACCATGTCTTTGACACCAGGCATCTGTCTCAGTGAGGCCCTTTTGTAGGATGTCCACATCGTTAGGAGTTTCAATTATGGCTCCTAGTTTGCAGTCATCTGTGAATTTAGTTAGCCAAGGATCTTCTGTGTTAGCCTGTACTTCAGAGAAGTAGATATCAAACAGGAGAGGACCCAGGACTGAACCCTGTTGTACTCCACTTGTCACTGGTCTGAAGTCTGATTTGGAGTCTGCTACTTTCACAGTGTGGGTTCTTTCAGTAAGCCAGTTGGCAACTCATCTTGTGACATAGTTTTCAATAAATTGAGTTTTAACAGCCTGAAGTTTGAAGCTGTGGATGACAACTGCTTGAATACTTAACTTTTTTCAGTTCACCATATTCTAGTGAAGTTTACATCCTGTCAGCTTCACTTTTTAAGTGATTAATAAATAGTGTTTTAACAGTCTGAAGCCTGAAGCTGTGGACAACACCCAAGGTTTTTTTTCTTAGGGATTTATACCTAGTTTAGTGACTTTATCTATAATTCCAGAGTGGGGGATGGTGTTGAACGCCTTGGCGAGATCTAGATAGGCTGTGTGAACCACCTTACCCTCATCTATAGCTTTGGTGACTACTTCAAAGAAGTCTATCAGGTTTAGGAGACATGATCTGCCTTTTACAAACCCAAACTGTGTGGGGTCCAGGGTTTGGAGATCTCCAATTTCTTTGTTTATGAGATCCATGATGATACGTTCCATGGCCTTGCAGACGAGGCTCATCAGGCTAATGGGGCAGTAGTTCCCGGGGTCTGTAGTGGCCCCCCTTTTGTGGAGTGGGATAACTGTCGCGGTGCGCCATTCAATGGGCACAAAGTCTGAGGTGAGGCTATGATTGAACATGGTACTTAGGTGGGGTGCCAGTTCATTCTGTAGTTCATGTAGAAGGCAGCCTGGGATGTTGTCAGGTCCCATGGATGCTGTGTTCTTGGCTTTGGAGAGTGAAGTTTTTACCTGTGCAGCCGTGATTACAGGAACTTTGCATTCTTCCAGTATAAAGATGGGCCCTTTAGGGGGTGAGAGGGGGGGTAAAGTTAGCACTGAACCTATCTGCCAGGATGTTGGCAATATCAGTTGGTTCTGTATATTTAGTGTCATTGTGCTGTAACTCAGAGCAGATTTGAGTGTTGCCATTGAGATTTTTGACATAGCTATAGAATGCTTTGTGGTTGTCTTTAGAATCAGTGGCAATTTTGTTTTCATAACTAGCTTTGGAGGATTTTATGAGGGATCTCAGCTTCTTACTGAGCCTGACCAGGGAGTTCCTCCAATCATGGGATTTTACTCTTTTTTGCAATAGTTTCTTTCTTCTGTTGTATAGTTTGTTTATGGCAGAAGACCACCAGATTGGCTTCCTTTTTTTGGAGGATAGCATCTTGGTTCTGTTAGGGATAGCATGATCCATGCACTCGTGTAAGTGCTTATAAAGTGCATTTGTGTAGGATTCAGCAGTCGTACCTCTATTGTCCATCTGCATGGGTGTCATGAGGTTTGCCAATTCTGTCTTAAGAAGCGAGAAGTTGGCTTTGGAGAAATTTTTTACGGTTGTTTTCCTAATGGGGGTGGGAGCGGGATGTGCATGTCTAGGGTGATTAGCTTGTGGTTGGATTTGACCAATGAGGAGCTGACCTCTGGTGTGGAACACCAGTCACCCATGTTGGTGATGACCAGGTCTAGGATATTGCTGCCTTTGGTGGGGGTGTGGATAAGTTGATCCAAAGCATTGGAATTGATGATTTCCAGAAAACGTTGAGCAAAAGAGTTGGTACATGAGTAGTTTTCCCAGTTAATGGTAGGGTAGTTGAAATCACCCATTATTAGAGTGTTGGGTTGTACCTTAATATTTTCCAGTGTATCAAGAAAAGAGGATTGGGAATCCTCTTATACACCATCAGTTCTCCCTCTGTATGTGTACTTCAAGGTCTCTACTTTGGGTCTGATGTCCCAAAAAGTAGCCAAGTAATCTATGTCTCATTCGCGAGGTTTCAACCCTGAAAGTGATTTGATTAATGATAATGCTGACCAGGTAGCTGCTAAAGCTCAGTATGTATTGGTGGATGATGCTGTTAGAATTATCATGGCAGCAAAGCACCCATGGCTGGATAAGTCAGACACAGATTTTGTTTTTGTTTTCCTTTACTCACGTCATCTCTAGACAGCATTTCTTGGGCATGTCATTGTGGACAGGTATTATTTTAATAAAGCTATGCTTAAGAGAGGCTAAGTTGCATATGCTATTCCTTAAAAATGAGGTATCACTATCCAAATCTTTAAGGGTTCCTTTCCCTATGCACAAGATAGTGGATCAAGTTCATGGGAAAGTAAAGGAAGGTATGTCTTCCTTTTATGTCTTATCCAATTCTATTAATAAAAGTCAAACTGGAGAGATGGCTAAGTCTTTGCCCCACATGGGCTTGTAGACTAGTGGGCTCATGACTTAGGTTAAAAGGGCAGGCTTTGAAGGCTGTAAGAGAAGATGGGTTAGCTGAGCAGACACTCAGTGTTCTGAATCTGTGGAATACAATGGGATGGGAAAAGTATTTAAATAACCTGGGAGTGAATTCACAGAATGGTACTTTCAAACTTACTGACAACAGCAAAGAAAGAGGTGGGGGATGTTGCGGTCAAATTAACTTAAGGGATAGACAACAACAGAGTCAGTGGGTTTACAAATGCTACAAGACAAAGTGGGAAATTCTTCGGCTACAGACAGTTAAAGAAACAAATAGTGCAGCTGCACTTTAAATGTTTTACAAATGTTTCCAGCAACAAAAATGGCTAAAAAGAAGGAAAAAAATCAAGCAAAACAAAATTGTGTGTCCAAATCAATTCTCAGAGGTGCAGATTCATACAAGTTCAGCCACAAAGCACAGCAAAGGCACAGAAGGCTGTGTTATAAATAGTTATTACATAAAACAAATGAAACAAGAGAATCAACCAGAACGCAACTCTAGAAACGCCAGTTGCGCTGAGACACTTGGAAAAATTGTTCCTCTCTCACAAAACTAATTACTACAATTTCCAAAATGGCTTTCAACATCTGGCTAAGCAAACTGATTTAATGAAAGAAAAGATAATGTAGCTACAGTTTATATGTTTCATAAGCACTTCTAGCACAGAAATAGCAAAACAAAATCTCCAAACCAGTGCAGTGCAATCCAGCTTCAAAGTAGTTCAGCCACAAAGGACATCAGTGTTTATTTATATATGATAAAACATATCTACCTGTACTATTAAATATAAGTCAGAGTACCTACAATGCAACAATAAGTATGATTATTTTCGGAGAACTCCTTATAGAGTGAATGTGAAATAAACTGCACTGAGTGCAAAAAGAAATGCAACAGGATGAAGAAAAAATGGAGAATTCTTCAGAAAAAGAAAAAAATGTGTTTGGGTAGAGAACGTACAATGATAGAAAAATTGTGAGACTTATCTATAGTTTTCTTAGTACCTCCAATTTTCTGGTATTTAGATTCACAGCCTCTGAGTCACAGACCAATGAACAGAGAACATGCATTGCATATGGTTTCACAGTTGACTAGAATTGTACAAAACACTTGCACAGTAGAAATACAAGAATACTCCACACTCCAAGCTAAAAGTTTAAGCCAAAAGTCCAAGTAAACATACAAATGCCTTGCTAACTGAAATGTAAACAGTGATCTGTTGGAGATCATTCAGCATGATAAGTTCTATTTTTAGGTTCATAGGTGTTTACTAGGCTAATAGCAGAAGAGCCTTTACAGGCCTAGCCAAAAATTCCAAGGATATGAAAATATTATATCTTAATTCCCCAGATGAGATGGGTAGTATCAGGGTAGTTGGTCTTTGGGTGCTGGAGCCATGAGTTATTTTACAGACTGCCTCTCTCCAAACTGGGCACATACACTAGTATGGAAGTGAATTTACAGTTCCCCATTCATATATCCAAATTCCTTTTGAAGGGAGTGAGGGACAGGCTTTGTTTTTTGAAGATGGAAAGTTTATTCTGTAGATGAGGTATACTTTGAGATACAGATTGGTCTCTACAGCAAGTTCTGTTAGCATTACAAATAAATATCAGGCCCATGGAATGCGTAACCCTTGTATAATTTTTATTGCGAATATGTAACATTTTCATTAGAGCTGGATCAGAGAATGCTTTGTAGGTCAGGCATAAGTCACTTCTCAATAAACGATATGGGATGGAATAAAGGAATAGAAGCTTTAGTCAGTCCACATAAGACATGTGCCCTACACTTTGTATTTTTTTTTTTAGAAAGAAACCTCTGTGGCCTTTCCAATTGGTGTAAATGCCAGGTTTGGTACATGCAGAAAGGAGCATTGTACTTGATTATGGGCCTTAACGCCATGTCTTTACTTATAACTTGAGCCCCACAGAAGGATTTCCTCACTCCTGTAGCTACCTGGTGGTCAAAGTTTCGGTTACTATCTATCTGTGTTCTTAGGTCTCTCACCACTGGGTCTACTTTTAGGGGTATGCTATCAGTATTATAATTTGCAGAGATATCTGATTTATTGAATGATATGATTGCACATTTTTAGAATTTAGTCTCAGACTATGGTTTTGGCAACAGTTGTTTGTCATTTTTTGGCCTGTTTGTAGTATGTTAACATCATTTGGGGATTTGATGATTGCTCCCGCTTACAGTCATCTGTGAACTTGAAGAACCAGAGGTCCCCAACATTACCCTTCACTTCAGAGATGTATACTGTATACCAAACAGGAAGGGTTCCAACACTGAGTCTTGTGGGATACCACTAGTAACAGGTTTCTTATCAGAAGTGGATTCTCCTATCCAGGCAACATGTGTCCTGTCAGTGAGCCAGTCTACTATCCACCTGATGATGTAGGGAGTTATGCCTAATGCAGTTAAGTTTATATATGATCCCTGAGTGGGAGATTGTGTCAAAAGCTTTGGCCAGGTCTAGATAAATGGTGTGTATCATTTTACCCTCATCAATGGCCCAGGTGACTTTCCTGAAGAAGTCCACCAGACTGAGCAGACAAGACCTCCCTTTGACAAAGCCAAACTGGATCTGATCCAGTGTTTGGAGATTTCAGATTTGATTCCATGATAGTTCTCTCAATGACCTTGCAGATAAAAATGGTCAAGTTTATGGGTCTGTACTTTCCTAGGTCAGTTGATGGGCCCACCATGTGCAGAGGAACAACTGCTGCAGTCATCTATTCCTCTGGTACAAAGCTTGTTTGGAGGCTGTAGTTAAAGGGGGGTTTCTTGTGGTCCTGATAGATTCTGTTTTAAACTATTTATGAAGCATCCTGGAATGTTGTTGGGACCCATGGCGGCTGTGT
Source organism: Protopterus annectens (assembly GCF_019279795.1). Taxonomy (NCBI): domain Eukaryota; kingdom Metazoa; phylum Chordata; order Ceratodontiformes; family Protopteridae; genus Protopterus; species Protopterus annectens. The sequence goes on from NC_056744.1 coordinate 178,492,786, forward strand.
TTTTGGCTTTAGCAAGTGCAGTAAGGACCTGTTCCCTCATAATGACTGGTAAGGGGATGGTTGCAGGTATTTCTTTGTGTGTGGTAGGAAGTGATGGGAGAGAAATGTGAACTGAACTTGTCATCCAGTAGGTTTGCTATTGTTTCAGCCTGGGTGTATGTGTTGCCATTTATGATTACCTCAGCACATTGTTGAGCATTTCTCCTGTATTTACAGACACAATTAAAAAATCCTTATGGTTATCTTTCACCTGGAAGGCTATCTTTGCGTTGTAGTTTACTTTGGCAGATTTGACCAGCTCTTGTTTGTTTAGATTGGTGAGTGTCTTTTTACATTGTTTTGTCTCTTCCTTCTTGGATTTCAAGAGGATTTTTTTTTTCTTTTGTTGAATAGCCTGTTTATGCAAGGGGTCTACCAGAGTGGTTTATTTTTACCTGTAATCATAGGTTTGACTCAGACAGGTTCTGCCTCCTTCTTCATGCAGCTATACATGTGGTTTTACAGTGTTTTTGTGTACAGCACATAGTAGGCCTTAGTGTCATCTGGGTTTGGAGAGGCTTGGAAGTTTAATAACCTGTCACTTAGTTTGAGGTAATTAGCATTAGCAAAATTCTTAACCGGTTTGGAGTTTGATGGGGGTTCTAGGTTAGTTTAAATACTAAATGAAATCATTTTCTTGTCAGATCTTATGAGGAAGGAGGTAATACATGGGAGGGAGCAGCATTCTCCCATGTTCATGAGTACCAGGTTTAGGATATGTGTACCTCTAGCTGGGAAACTAATTAGTTGCTCCAGGGTGTTTCAATTGATGAAGTCCAAAAACCTCTAAGCAAGTGAATTATGAGTCATCTAAGTCTCCCACTTTATGGAGGGGTAGTTTAAGTCACCCATAAAGATGGTGTTAGCCTGAATGTTAAGATATTTCAGTGGGTTTAGGTAGAAGGTGTAGTTATCCATACTCATTTTAGGAGATCTATAGCTACCAAATATATGAAAGGGGTCACACCCATGGTTAGTTGGGCATGGAGCAGCTCAAGTGATTCATGTTGCTGGACCAGTTTGACAGTGTACTTGTCCTTTATAAACACCGAGATACCTCCTCTCTTTGTTTTATCCTGAACTGAGGGACACTGAAGTGTATGAAAGGCATTGTAGCCTTTGATAGCTGGGGTGTTGCCATGGTTCTGAGCCAGGGTGCAGTACTCGAGGTAGTGTGGCTGAGTGGTCTAAGACACTGGATTAAGGCTCCAGTCTTCCTGGAAGTGTGGGTTCGAATCCCACCAGTGCTACCACATGATTGTGAAATGTCATCAAGCTGTTTTTTCAGTCCCCAGTGGCCTAATGGCTAAGGCATTGGCCTCCTAAGACATGGATTGTAGTTTTGAGTCCCATCTGGAGTGATATAATCTTGATACAAGTGATATAATTTTGACTGCACATATGTCTGTGTTCTCCAGGGTGAGGAGTGCTTCCAGGCAGTTGGCTAATGGATTAAGCATTGGCCTCCTAATACAGGGATTGTAGTTTTGAGTCTCATCTGTAGTGATATAATCTTGACTGCACATATATCTGTGCTCTCCAGGGTGAGAAGTGCTTCCAGGTAATGCATTTTTTTATTTAAACTCCTATCATTGAACAGCTGTGAGTAACTTTTGTTATGCTTGAGGGTTTACTAACTTGGCACAGCCTAAAAAATGACACTGTGGGAATAGATAAAATTTTTGCCAGTATCCAGAAGCCAAGTAGTAACATGTGCAATCCATCTCTGGTAAAGCACTATTGTTTGTTGATCCTGTCTTCCCATGCTGACATATATTGGATCCCCTTGTTTTGGCACCAGAAACTAAGCCAATTGTTGAAGTCAATCATTTGTTGCTGGTTCTGTGGCATCATCATTGATGAAGGTAATATACTACACAAGGCTAGATTCATACCTGCCTGGGACACATATTCAGAGAGCTCCATCATGTCTCTCTTCATATAGTCCAGTGAGGTATATCTTAGGTCGTTTATGCCCACATGGACTATGACCAAGTCAAACTGGTACTTGTGGCTTAAAGGCCTAAGTGCATGTGTGATCTGGTGGATCTTGTCTCTAGGCAAACAGCTCACTGTGATTTTCTCCTTGTTTGGCCTGGTAAGGGGGACATCAGTATGTCTTATAATGGAATCCCCAATAACTAGAATGTTTGGTTTTGTGGTGTGTTGTCTTATGGCCTTGGCAGCAGGGCTACTATGATTTTCAGAGTTATGTTTTGTATGAAGTGTTGTCTTTTTTGAGTGTGCATTGGGCCACTGTGGGATGCTTTTAGGAGGTCTTGGATGTTTGGGTAGAGTAAACATGCACCTCTGCATATGTGGGTCTATGTGTCTTTTTCCTTAATGTTGGCAGTGACTGTTTTGGGTATAACACTGACAACCTGATTTGCATTTTTCATGTGTGCATGTGAGAGCTTTGTCTCCAATGACATTGTGTATCTACATCTCTCACATACTGTGTTTATCTTTTATAAAAGTAAGTGGTTGTTAATCAACATGAGGCACTTACTACATTGATTGAGGATGCCCATATCCACCAAGCCACAAACAGAGATGACAGTGAAGTACCTACCCTTTATATCAGATTCTTACTAGATGGGAAAAATTAGGAGAGAATTGCTTAAATGTCAAAGTGAGAGTGTTTAGTAATATACTGTATGATGCCCTGCAGTGGTGCTGCCCTCTGCACAAACCAGCAGCTCTCTGAGCAGCTATGAACAGTGGCAGACTATGGAGAGTTGTTTTCTATACAGTATTTTAAAGTGGAAAGATTTGCAAATATATAAGGCACAAGTAATCAGCAGAATGAAAGACTTTAATTCAGCTAAACCCTCAGACCAATCAGATGAACACACAAAAAGTGCAGAATAAAACCTTCTTAATGTAAAACAAACTGGTTTTGAACTCAAGTGTAGTAACAAATGTTTTATAACAAAAGGCAGAACTGCAGTATCAGAAATCCTTAGAAATAAGTTCACAAACCCTGAGAAATCTTCTGAAATACATAAACATATACACAAGCATGGACAAACTTCTACAAACACAGAAACATTTGCAAAACTTAGAAATGTTTTGACAAACTCAGGAAAACTTTTACAGTATCAGAGTAGGTCAGGAAATATCAAGATAATGTTAAAACAACCCAAGAGTAGTATAGTAACAAACAGATGTTGTTTCCTTAACAATTGCAGGCTGAAAACAGTGATAATTTCAAGCAAATCAAACAGAACTGTTAAACAGCACTGAGATAATTAGAGCAAGTGCAAAACAAACTTCTTGTTAAATAAAAAGTATAGAGTAAATCTTAAAATACTTTTACCAAACATATCAAAGCATGAACATGAGCTGCTTCAGCTGACATATAAACTGAGTCTCTAATATATCCAGTCCAACATTTTCTTAAATGCACAAATGTCTTGCAGACCTACTGTGGTAGAATTTTCTCACAATGAAAAATCTTACAATGTATTATACTGATCTACCTGTCACAATACCTCTCTGTTGGTATAATTTATGTGCAACCCAAATTTAATGATGTTCTGAATAAAAACATAAGTATCTATGGGAGCATTAATTGCTAAATCATTGAATGATGTCCATACAGAAATTCCTTACGACTTATTATAGTATCTGATATTCTATTTAGTATAAATACCAACCTGAGTCACCCTCAAAAGACGCCACAAGCATATTGGGACTACTCCAGTCAACAAAGAATGAATACAAATAAAATTAATGTATATTTGAAGACCTACTATTGTGAAAACAATGCTCCCCTTTTGGCAATCTACTTTAACTTTTTGCAAGTTTAGTGCTATCATTTTAATGCTCAAAAGTTGAGAACTGTGCATGTCACTTTGATAGAGTATATTACTGTAATGAGCACTGTACACAATAAAAGCAATACACAAAGCAAAAAGTAATTGAAAAGATGTTTTGTAAACATTGATTAAATCAGTGTAACAATGAGTGAATGATTTATGTACAAATGCCACAAGAAATAGCAAAGCTGTTATTATGACCTTAAGAAGTATGTTTAGATAGATAGGCTTAAAATACAAAAGTCTCTGATTGTTTTAATCTGTCATTATAATTAATGAGCTGAAGTAATGGACCATTCATTATTTTAATCAAATCATTTGATCTGTAAGATTACATTACCCAGGTCTTTCTCATCAAAGTTCCATTTTTTGTTTTACTGTGCAGAACATTTATTTGCAACGAATTTACAAAAGTAATTGTTTTCATTCTCTGAAAATGTTTTATATGTTGTAGATTTTGCAAAAGTATCTTTGCAAGAGCACATATTATATGTACTGAAGAATATGAATGCTGGAAGTGCCTTTTTTGAGAATGCATGCTCTTTGGCTTTACAGAATTCAGTTTTTGTACTGTTTGAAAATAGAAGATAGATACATGTAATACATTGTGCTCCACTCCATAATTTTTGTTTTCTGCCTCAAGCCAACAGAGTCAGTGTTGACGCACTCCAGGTTTTGGACAGCAGATTCTACAATACAGATCCATGCTTTGCAGTTACAACTGTCCTGTACTGCCATCATACTGTCTTTAGCCAGTAAGTTTAGAGGCTTTTTTTACATGACTTGAGTGTGCAAGGCAGTGGTGACAGTTAAGTGCTCCTGATTTTTGGAGCTGAGTCACGGTAGCACTCTGGAGGTGACAGTGGACAATAAAATTAAAGTAGACTTGAATGTATAACAGAATGTTGGGGAGAGACATCTATATGATAGTTTATAGTATACTGTAACACCACAGCTAAGAGAGGTAGTGAGAAATACTGCAGGACAGCAAAGTTTTGGTTCTACAATTTTGTTTTCATTTTTGCATGGATGTCACCACAGAGCTGACAGTTCACCTAGCAATATCGTTTTAATATATGGAAATCTATATTGTTACTCTGACAAAAAAATCTTTCAATAAAGGTAATTTAAAAGGTTGAAATTTAAATTGTATCCAGTCTTGAATGAAATTTAACTGGATTTTTTGTCAGTTTTTTTTAAACCCAATGCCTACAGATATGGCTGCAGTTTATAAAAGCAAATGCTCTTACAGGCTTTTTTTTCAGCCTTTCGGCTGATTTATGTGTAAGATCAATGAAGTGGGGAGGGGGATTCTAGGAATTTACACTTACTCCACTGTTGTGTGATCTTGACGTTAGTATGTATAATATGCAGGGGGGTGGGATATGTGGGGGCACCTCCCCCACAAAAAGCATTTTTTTTTTTTTGCTATTATTCTCTTGCGCAATATTTTTAGATTCAATCTAAAAAGATTGATGCTTTTGTTTTTAGTCTTTTATCAGTTTGGCAAATGTTAAGATACTCACTCAAGAATCCTGTGCAGAAGATTCCAGAAGATATCATCAGCATCTAACTTTGTCTTAGAAAACTAGAAGTAACTTTAATATTTTAGGCAATGGTGAGCATGTAAAGAAATAGAACCTTAAATACAACCACTAAACCAAATAAAATGGCATTTTCAGATTCAGCAGTTATGATATAAGGACATGAACCATGCTTTAATTTAAAAATGTTCAACAATTGCTATATATAATCTTTAAAAGTGGTTCCTGCTTACAAGACTACTTATATGGTTTCTACCTTCTGAAAAGCACATAATTTTGACAATATAATTAATAAAAAGGATTTAACTTTTCAAAAATCATGATTAGTTTCATCATTGCTCTGCTTAATCAAATGAGAACCCACATATCGATGCATAGACATATCTGTATAAAAACTAACTAAATAAGTGAAGTATAAACATAAGAGTTAGGGGTTTCTCTTCTGCAGCTTAGGTTTTTCTCAAGAGATCCATAAGTTAACATCAACAAAACTAATCCACTTCTGATTATAACCTGTTGACTACATACACAAAATGAAACAAATGTGCAAAAAAGTTTGATATAGTAGTAAGCTGCCCACTGCAGCTCTCATACTCACACCATATGGATGTACTTTGAAATATCAAAGTACAACAATATCAAATATGAAAACTTCAATCTAAAAGGACTGAACCCCGCCCTCATTTGGGAGGCTAGGTCATCACACCACTTTCTAACTATATACACCAACTCCAAGATGACACAACAACAGGGAAAGGACAAATTCCTAGTCTCTGCTGCCCTGTGATCTCCCCCAAAGAACATTTCTACCAGATATAAACACATTCAACATTACAAACTTTTGATTACATGTTTTTTTTCAGATATATGAATATATATATATATTATACATAGACAGATACGCATATATATATATATATATATATATGTGTGTGTGTGTGTAAAACTTTAAGTTTGCAGAACCTCAGGGGTAAGGGAAAAACTTCCTCACTCAATAGTTTAACAATATTAAAGCTATAATAAAAACACTATTTCTTCAAGTGATTCAAGTAGATGACTTGAAATTAGATTTTTTTATTTACTTGCTCACAGAATTTGTTAATCGTGGTAAAGAACAGATCAAAAATATCAATGTCAGTCTCAGCCAGGGAACATAGAGAGAAAATTAATATCATTACTTGCAGAAAGCGAAAACAATCCTTATTTTAAAGACACAGTTATACATACAGTAGAAGTCATAAATAGTGATTATGAGCAAAAGATAGCACCATAAAATCACAATTATGTACATATATGCAAAACAGAACATAAGAGATGTAGAAAAGAGGGAAGGGATGAATAAAGTGAACATAGGCCATTTGGGATATGCTGCTTCAAAGCCTCAAGGGTGATGGCAGCAGGCATTAGTGCAATAGAAATAAGTTAAAGCAGTGCTGAGCTGTAACTAGGGCAGGATGAAGAGGACAACTGCCCTTGGCACAATCTGTAGCAGGGGTGGGTTGATGGGGGAGGAATACAGTAACAGGATTGCTTAATGAAACATCAAGGATATTGCAGCTTCATAAATTAGTACTAGTACTACATTTGTGACATGTGCTATCATAGCTGAAGCACTGAAATAAATATGTAGGAGCAGCAAGTTGCTTGCTACATTTATAACAAGCAGCTTGCTACAGTAAGAGCAGAAGAGTTTTTTTTTTTTTGTGATCTACCTGATAACGCCGAAAGTCCACAACGCAAATGACGAGGACACTGACACTGGAAGATAGACAACAGAGATAATCGACAGTTTAAAATCCCGAAGCTGAGAACACCGACATGTTAAGGTGTGTGTGATAGTGATGGACTGTAGGGTTGGGGCGGATTAAGTGAGTTAGGGTTAGGGCGTGGGTCAGGTGAGTGTGCGATAGTGACAGACTGTAGGGTTAGGGGTGGCTTAAGTGAGTTAGGGTTAGGGTGCCGGTTAGGTGAGTGTGCAATAGTGGCGGACCTTAGGGTTAGGGTTTGGGTTAAGGTTAGTGCATAGATAGTTGCGTATGTAAGGTTTAGTGTAGGTTTGTAAGGTTTATAGTGTGCTTGTGTTGTGTGTGTGCTTTTTGGACAGGCAATTGTTTTTGTTTGTTGATTGTTGGGATTGTGGTTTGTCGGACATGTGAAGTTTCGTGTTTTTTAACTTTCAGTTTTGTGGTGTTGGTGATTTCGTTGTTGGTGTTTTAGTGTGTCGGTGTTATCAGGTAGACCCATATATATATATATATATATATATATATATATATATATATATATATATATATATTGTTGTTTTTGTCTTTCGGCTTTTCCCGGTTGGGGATCGCCACAGTGGAACTTCGGTCCGCTAATGATTGGTAGTTGATTTTTACGTGCCGAGTTACCAGCCCTGATGCACAACCTTCAACAAAGGTACGCCCATTCACACATGTCTCCACACAGAAGATGCTTTGCGTCTTACTGTGAGGCGACAACGCTACCGCAGCGCCACCACCGCGGGTATATATATATATATATATATATATATATATATATATATATATATATATATATATATATATATATACACATACATGGTCAGGGAACACTGTGACTTTCTGAAAGTTGGACAGTAGGTAAATGATGGCTAACAGGATCAAATCCTGGTCTACCAGATGAAGACATTAACGGTTTATAGCCTTCTAGTCTGCTAACAACCAGATTTAACTATTGCAAATGCTCTATAATACATGTGTCCCTTTAAAGTTTTTTTTCTCTGGGTGCGTTCTGTAAATGGGTTTTACTCAATGATCCATTTTTGATTATCACGATGAAATTAAAAAAATGAATGAGAATCTGTCCTTTTTCACACTCTGCAGGATTTGATTATTTGTAAGCATATCCAGAGTAATCATGTTCTGTAAAATAAATAGATCTTTAACAGCAAAACAACAGTTACTCACTACCCTTAAACAGTTTCAAGATGGACTTCTGGAAGTCAGTAATGTGTATGCAAGGTATGTGAGAACTTTTTGCTGCTAAGGTATGCACTCTTTCAGCTGTTGTTCACCTTTCAAAAAAGAAGGCATTTTATTTACAAATGTCATGCCTTTAACTATGAGCACATGACCAGAGAATGTATGCAGCTTCAGGCAAGCAAAAGATGAAAATGTGTTTCGATTTTCAGCAAGGGATGGCTACCATTACACTCCATAGGATCATAGCAGATTACTACCCTATCAACCCAGCGGTCATTTTAAGCCTAATCATTTCATCCCAATGCAATACCATAGAAATGCTAGCCAATACCCAAGATTGCAGTTAGTGATGACTGCCCATGTCCTGGAGGGCTTTGGGCACTATCCCCAGTAAGCAGAATTGCTGGGAGGTAAATTTGTCCCTCCAGTATGTCCTATTTATGCCACAGGCCATATTCTGATCCCTAGAACAGGTAGCACTAGCAGAGATAGCTTTTAAATTTGAGATCATACTTATTCTACAAGCTAAAGGTTTCAACGTTTAGGCATTTTTTTTCAAAACTCTGGACATCATCATTTTTGTTCATTCAAATGACCATGGTTACCTAACAGATACATTTTTATGATATGTGTATTCTGGAATGCACTTCAATCTGACAGCCATAGGTCTTGACCATTTTCTCCTCTGTATTTTTGACATTTCAGCTACAGATACTAAGACAGAAATCAGTTGTGCAACGTAAGAGTATTTGTACTGCTAGGCTTGCTTTGATTTTAAAGTGGAATAAACCTTTGAGATTATATTATTGTCATTATCATTACCAGCAGCGCCATTTTCCCATTTTCTACATGGGGTCAGTGTGCTGCAGCAACTGTCACCATCTCTCTCAGTTCACTGCCACTTTCCTACCTTCTTTCAGGGTAATGCCTGACTGTCACAAGTCTTGTCTCAGGCAATGCACCCATCTGTTTACTACACAGCCTCATTTTCTCTTCTTTCTGTCTCTCCCAAACCATCTTCTGATTTCCTGCACATGTGACTGAACCACCATAACCTGTTCTGTTTGACATTTTCTGTAACTGAAGCTAAGGTGAATTTTGCTTTTATCTCCTCATTTCTTTGTCTGTCCCACAGTATTCATCCTACCAACCATTTCAGATACTTCATCTTCATCACCTCTAGGTTTCTCAACTGCTCTGCCTTCCCTGCCCAACTTTCTTTGCCATACCGTAGTACTGATCGCACTACTGTTCATACACCTCAACTTTCAACTTCTTTAGTATTCTTCTGTCATGCAGTACCCCTCACACTATGTGCCAACTGGCTGCTTTAGCTCTGACTGCAGCTCTGACATCATCATCATTCAGACCTCCCTTGTATATACGATTACTAATCCTAATGACATTCTCACCTGCCCTCTCAAGACACTTCTTCACCAAAATTCCCACATCATTTCTAGTCTGTTCTCCTTCTGAGGAGTAGACTCTGGATCCCAAGCCAAACTGGTGTGCTGCACTGCCCTTCCATCCAGTCTCTTGTATACAAAGCATGCCCAGCCTTCTCCTTACTATCATGTCATCCACTTCCAAGCTTCATTCTGTCAGTGAACCTATATTGAGTGTAGTAATCCTTATTTCATGTTTAGCAGATTGATTGGTTTTACATCTACATTTCTCTTACTTGAGCTATCTCAGGTAACCCAAGCCAGGCAACTGGACACCAGACAGCCAGTAGCTTATTGACCTAGGGCTGTTGGACCCTGATTTAGGTCAGAGTAGGTTGGGTCCTCATTCCACGTATATCCAGCAAACACCCATGCCCATTTTTGGTGAACATAGTCACCTATTACCAGTCCTCACACTACTAAGTGGCTATCCCTAATATGGTGTACAATCTGTAATCCATGATCTTCTGTTTAGCAGATACTACAACCACAGCTGATACCTAAAGTAGTTACTCTACACAACTCATCCCTCAATAGGCACCACCTAAAGTCTGTGCTGCTGCTCACAGCTCCTATTAACTTTTAGGTGAGTCTGAGGTGGAAACACCTAGTATGCTTTTTGATAAGTGCACCACACAGAGACAGGTGGAACTTGCAAATTCCACACAGGCGTTATTCGGAGATCTTGCTCGAACCTTCTGCCTTGTACACAGGAGATGAAAAGGCATGAAAGGTGAAAACTTTAACTATCATGGCAACTGTGTCAAATAATGTAAAAGGAAACACACAAAAAAACTTCACATTTTCATTCTATAAAGGTAAAAACAAATCATTGAGTAAAACTGATCAATTTAGCTAGAAAATAGAGTAACAATATTTTCATCTTAACAATTAAAAATAATCTTTTGACAGACTCATTTCAGTAGATCTTAAAATAATACAAGGCAAACTGATTATACAATTTAACGTCACATGGCAAGAATTATGGCAGACTTTAATTGGTTCATAACAATGCACATGACTTTTGAAATAAAACAGTGCAAGTCTGAATAAATTGGAATGACTAAAAAAGAATGATGAAGCAAGTAAGCCTGTAGTATTAATGCCAATGTATTCAAGATTAAAAATATCAGTATTTTTCATAACATAAATAAAAAGAAATCTTTACTCTAAAAAAATATTTAGCCTTGTTAGTACTCTGCAGATGTTTGTATCTATCTCACACAAAAAGGAAAGCTGTGAAGTAGGACAGTATTCATAATGAGAACTCACTGAAAAGACATTTTCATTGAGCGCATGTTTATATATTTTAGATCCATCATGTCAGTTATCAGATGCCTCTATTAACATCTTTTGAGAAGATATTCTCTTGGCTTCATACCCATATCTTTTTGCCACTTCTCTTCTTTGCCAAATAAAAAGCATTGCATTGCTTTACTCCTTCGGCATTTCAGATAAAGTGCTGTTTTCTTTTTATATATTGTAAAGGTGCAAATCTTCTAGAGTTTTTCATAAACCTCATGCATCTAGCAATAATACAAAGTGAATTGCTGAAAATAGACCTCTCTCCTAATCTTTAATGCATTCCTTGAAGAGAAAAGATTATAGCGCTTCCATGCTGCCATTTATTAACTGTTTATTTTGTTGGGTGGACATGACCATAGCCTTATTATAGATGTAGTTTAATGAGACTATTAAGGCAGGACTAAAAATTTAACAGTACATTTTAAACAAAAATGTTACCGACTGTGCAAAGAATAAGATAACGCATAATTAGAAACTGGGAAATCAGAAAAATTTAAATAACCTACTCTCACCAAAACAATGTGAAAATTGAATAACATATTTGCATTTATTATTTATAAGTCCATGCTAGCATCACTGTGTAAGAGTAATATCTACAGGAACCCAAATGAAAAGAATGTCTCTCTTTTTTACATAATTATATACTGAGTATAGCTAATTTTTCTGGTAATATGTAATATAATAGACTGGTAGCATTTTTGGAAATAAGCCCATGGCCAAGTAAATTACTAAAAAAGTGATTTCTTCCCACATCCCTTGTGACATACAAGACTAGGCATTTGTATTTTATCATCCTGCAGAATTATACAGTCCCCTACAATAGTCATTCCTTTCCCAGCAGGACATAAGTCTGTTTCTAGGTTAGAGAAACACACTTCACAAGTAAATGCTTGCTATTGATAAGAGTGCCAGTACATATATTTGCTTTTATTAATTTACTAAAAGTGTTTAAAGGTAACTGCCCTGACCAAAGCATATTAGCAGGCCCAAGGCCCCTGATATTAACTCCTAGTTGCCCGTGTTATACATAAACACCAGGTCTTTCACAGTGAGCATCAAGAAAAGTTCTACATTATGCAATATCTAGAGTAAAGCATGACATAACCATAGCCTTATTATAGATGTAGTTTAATGAGACTACTAAGGCAGGACTAAAAATTTAACAGTACATTTTAAACGAAAATGTTACTGACTGTGCAAAGAATAAGATAATGCATAATTAGATACTGGGAAATCAGAACAATTTAAATAACCTACTCTCACCAAAACAATGTGAAAATTGAATAACATATTTGCATTTATTATTTATAAGTCCATGCTAGCATCACTGTGTAAGAGTGATATCTACAGGAACCCATATGAAAAGAATGTCTCTCTTTTTGACATAATTATATACTGAGTATAGCTAATTTTTCTGGTAATATATAAAATAATAGACTGGTAGCATTTTTGGAAATAAGCCCATGGCCAAGTAAATTACTAAAAAAGTGATTTCTTCCCACATCCTTTGTGATATACAAGACTAGGCATTTGTATTTTATCATCCTGCAAAATTATACAGTCCCCTACAATAGTCATTCCTTTCCCAGCAGGACATAAGTCTGTTTCTAGGTTAGAGAAACACACTTCACAAGTAAATGCTTGCTATTGATAAGAGTGCCAGTACATATATTTGCTTTTATTAATTTACTAAAAGTGTTTAAAGGTAACTGCCCTGACCAAAGCATATTAGCAGGCCCAAGGCCCTTGATATTAACTCCTAGTTGCCCGTGTTATACATAGACACCAGGTCTTTCACAGTGAGCATCAGGAAAAGTTCTACATTATGCAATATCTAGAGTAAAGCATTGCTCATATCACATGTATAACCAGACATCTACTGATGCAAGCATACATTGCCACGTGGTCTGTCTCATCCTTCCAATGTAGTCTGATATGCATTTCATTTAGTCAATTTAAATGGTGCAGTTGGATTTAAGTTGCTCCATTTCCAGCTTTTGTCTGATATGAACACTACCAAAAAATTCCATATAATGTTGAAGAGTTCAGAATGCAACACAGCAGGCACACAAACTTAGCAGAGCAAATACTTTCCAGAAAGGGAAAGCTATGCATGACAGATGTTGTTGTTAGACAATCTGTTACATTTAGATGTTAACACCATTGTTATGCCACAAAGAATAATTCAAATTCATACAAAACATATGTGAATAATTATGTTACCAAGACTATATACCAGCATCATTACTTTGACTCCTTCTTAAGTTATTATCATCTTTCTGTCTGTCTATCCTATCTATCTATCTATCTATCTATCTATCTATCTATCTATCTATCTATCTATCTATCTGTCACTCTAGATACGCACACACACACACATATATATATATATATATATATATATATATATATATATATGTATATATATTATATATATATATATATATATATATATATATATATATATATATATATAGACACATAATGGATACAATCGGTACCATTTGTGTTATTTTGTAAACAGGATGGCACATTCTGTTCTTGGTGTTAGACTTTGTCAAATGCACTACCAGCTGAGTACAAGAAATCAAATATTTATTTTTGTCTGGTCAAAGCTGGGAGTAAGGAATGTGAAAGTGATAAATGGGTGTGGGTAGTAAAATGTGTATGCTTGAGTGTCTTGAGATAGGATAGTTTAAGAGATTGAAACAGGGATAGATGTTTCAGTGAGATCGGGTGCAGGTAGGTTTGTAATGTGTCAGCATGTCTTGTTTAGTGATACTTTTAGGGAAATGGTGTTTGGTAACCTAATATGTAAGGCTAGGAACAGGTCTGAAATTTGCAAATGTAACACTCTAAACATGTTAAGGTCTTTCTCTACATAATTCTATTAATATATTATATATTCCTTTGTATTATTAATAGTACAAATTTCTGTGGATGTTTTCTCTCTAGTTCTCTATTGAAGTCAGTACTTTTCATCTGGTTTCCACAAGTTATCAAAATAAATAATTGACTCAGGAAAAATAGTATGAATACTCCATTTTATTTTATTTATTTTTAGTATGCTGAATGTTAACTATGCAAAGAAAAGGAAATGAGTGTCAAAAGCGTGTATTCTTCAGATGAAAGATTACTAATATGTGGTTTAGGAAAACATTGGTCAGACAAATTTGGAAAATCATATTAGCACACAGGGTGGTCAAATGAGAGTCAATCAAGTTTACTGTGGAGAGAGTTAATCAAGTTTACTGTGGATATCAGACACTTAAAATGTCCTTTTAAGTTTCTGTCTGATTTGCACAATTGTTCATCAGTTTCAAACAGTGATGATGTATTTTTATCTAATTATAGTTGACTGATAATTTTGCAGTTATAATACTTTTTATTCTACCCCTTTTTAGACTGAATAATGCAATTATTAGAAATGCAATCTTCTGCCTAATAATAAAATGGTTTGAGTAGTGAGCAATTCCTCTGTGCATTAGAGCGATGCATTTTGTAAGATTTCTTATTCTGAAAACAATGATATTTAAGCATTTACAGCAGCTACTCAAAATAAAGAATGCTAAAACCATTTAAGTTGGGGTATACTTTCCCAGAATGTAGAATATTAGTTTCCAAATAAGAATAATTTCTGATTTCTTTGAACTTTTTGCAGTGAAGATGGGATATCCAGACAGTAAGCTAATTTTTAAGTGACAATGTACAATGTAATGTGCGTTTATTTCAGTTATATTGCCTTTCATCTTGATTTATTCCAAAAGATTTCTGTGACATGTCCACAATGGGAATACTAAAGAAACATTTATTGTTAACTAACTTTGTTCCTGAAAGGCAGTGATGGTCCTAATAATACAAAACTATAGACGGAAGACATGTGAAAGGAAATGTGCACTGTTTGCATGATAAATCCACGCACTTCATATCCCAGTAACACAGCACATTTTATCTCCCTATGCAGTGTCTCAGCTCGCAGTTAGAGGGTAGTTGTGACATGTTCTCCCTCCTCAGTGCTATTTTCGCCTCTGTTAGGTGGTTGCTAAGATACATTCTAGGTGATTTTTTTTTCTTCCCATAATTGATTCAGACCTCCCCTGCTGCACTGCTCCCTTCTAATCCATGTATTCCCCTTGGAGTAAATTCAGGCCCATTTGTTCCCAAACCATTGAAAGGGCAACATGACCTATTTGCTCCACTTCAGTGTCAAAGTTAGATGCTCTGAGCAGTTACTCATTAATGTTTTGCCTATTCCAAACCTAATCTCTCCCTAGAGTCACTGTTACTTCCTCAACTGCTGCTTTCTAAGGGGACACATGCATGCATCATATGTACATGCCCACTTCCCACCCCATACATGCACACAGCTACAGTGCAGCATGGCTATTCTTAAAACACATAATGCTGCCTATTAGCCTTCCACACTCCTCTCATGTCAGCAATGCAGTGAGCAAAGCAGTGAGTAAAGCTGCCTTCTCCTATAAGAGTGGGTAAGCTGGTGGTAGGTGTTCCCTTCCATCCTATGCCTGGCTTTTGCTATGCAGCCAATCAGATACTCGCCAGTCATGTGTTGGACATTTGTCTCTGTATACCGCAGAATCAGGCTGACCCTGTGATAATGATTATTTTTTAAATTAACACATTTGGTCCCACCTGCATTATCTGGAGGTTAATCAGGATTGTTTGTGCTGTAATCAGGACTGTTTGTGCTAATGGTAATATTTGTTCTCCTTCAGGATATTGTATTGAAGACAACAGGCCTTTTTTTTACCTGCAAAGCTTTCCACATGGCAAGCTAATGTGCAGTTGCATCTGACATGGGATGCCTGTTCTTATGTGCATGCCTGCTGTTGCCCTTTCCCCTTTACTCAAAAATGAGCTTGCCACTTCTGCAGCCTCTTGCAGATGGCCACCATGTACTAGGATTTAACATTGTATTTCCAGTCTTCATAACTACAGAAACAAGGGCACTGACTATTTGAAAAGTGTTTTCTCTGTATCTTAATGACGGTTACCTACAGATTCCTTAACCAAGTCACCAAACTGAAAATTGGAAATCTGCAGTTGCAATAATGGAATTGGGCTAGGAATCTTCATAGTAATTGTAAGCAATGGAAATATGCTGCAAATGAAGTGAGTAGCAAAGATTAACAAAGAGTATGGAAATGCATGCAATGCATGAGAGGTCTTAGGTTCATAGGTTCATAGGTTCATAGGTTCGTACTAAGCTAACTGCCCTTGCGAGCCATTTTAAGCCTAGCCAATTATCCCTTTTTAACTTAAACTCTAAAAGATGCTCATGAGAGATAGACATGATGTCTTTAATAGCCAGTAGTTGACTGACAAAAGGTTACTGTCAACCTCCATTCCTTTTTAGAAATGACATTTCACAGCAATGCCATTAGTGCTACAATAGTATCCTCAGTTCAAATGCATTATCTGATGTAAAAGAACTATTAAAGAAAATATTCACATGTGAAACTAGACAGGAGGTCTAAAAATGCAGAAAAAAAAATGACCAGTCACTCAGCCTTCTCATATTAACCAATAAATACCAAGAGATTAAGTCTGTCTTACTGGTATTTGTAACTGTTCATAGTAATAAACAGAAAAAACTTACCTGGCACATTTCAGAGCCTAAGTTAATATGGTTTTAACATTTATTTCTAATTTATCATTTTCCCCTTTTTTGATTAGTAAAGTTCTACCTATACCTGTCCAATCCAAGATAGTGTTATTACCTGTGCAAAAGTCTTCCAACATACTGTTATGGAATATCATACAGTCTATTGCATTATGTCTCATGTCACCATAATTTCCTCACCTACTATTATTCTAATAATGTGTATATTGTAAATTTTTATATTTGATTTATCTCTGTAACTTATTCTAGCACTTCTACCCTGGTATCACTATTTAAAATGTGTTTTATCCATCTGTAAATGTCTGATCAGTAAAATAAATAAATAAATGAGTCTGTTCCATGTATGCACCACCATGCTTCTAGCCATTTATGAATCACCTTATAATGTTCTGTCATTATTATCTCCGGTCTGAAAGGTATCTGTACTGCCTGGTACTATGAAAACATTGAATGGATTCTTTCATTTACATTAACGTGTACAGTGTCTTGTAACTCTCCACAGGAATAACAGAATTTTTTTTTATTTTATTTTACATTTGTTAACCGGGCTAGTCTGGCTGGATACATGTCCATTTTCAGCAGAGGCCCGAGGAGAAAAGCTCCACTATCAGACTAAGACATTACAGAGTTTGTAGTCACTAAATAAACTAACTATACAAATAAAACTAATATAATAAGGCAAAAACAAATGCATATACATTTTTCTTATACAAAACTAACTAGATGACAATCTAAATTCAGACAGGGGGCTGAGCAGAAAAGTTTCAGTATCATATAAAAAGTAATTTGATGTTAAAAAATTTAACTAGTGAGTAGTCATGACAACAAGTAGGTATTGGCTGAAAGCATGAAAAAGGTTCATCTAAAGTGTCTAATAAGCAGGTTAGTAGAGTAATAGAATAAAATATAGTTGGAGTATAGGAAAAGGCAAAAATGAAGTAAAGAGACTGTTGACAGAGATACAGTTTCTGTTAGGTACTGATATTATGGACTGAGTAAGGCTATAGCGCAGATAGTAGGAAGAGTAAAGTAAAGGGGGGAAAACATAAAAAAACAAAGATAGTGTGAAATGCTGGAGGTAGTAGGATTAAAGGAGGACAGAATGAAGAAGCAAGAGGCAGAATATCAGCATGGTCAGAGGGGGAGTCTAACAGTTGTTAGAACTAAAGAGTGATGGTACAAAAAATGGGACAGTGGAGACAGTTTAAGTAAGAACAGAAGAGCAAAAGTACACAGGAGCGGACTAGGGAGAGTGAAAAATTTACTGAGGTCAGTCAGGGTTGGAGCAGGGGCATAGCCAGTGAGTTAGTAGGTGAGTTTTTATCTGTTTTCTGAAAAGATGACATGAACTTAGGGAGGTCAGTGCTGGGGGAAGTTTATTCCAAATAGAACCAACAGTGTTTGCAAATAAGGAATCACCTGATTTATTATGAGATTTCAAAGTAGTAACTAGTAGCCTGTTGGCTGATCTAAGTGTAGTGAGATTTTTGTAAGGTGTGATGAGTTTATTTAGTATGGGTGTGTTGGCGGGGTAATGTAGAATTTTAAAAGTGATGATTAGTTGCTGAAGGAGTATTAGGTTTGGAAGTTCAAGCCAGTTTAGTTTCTTTAAATTAAGACAGTGATGAGTATGAAATGCAGAGCCAGTGGCAAATCTGGCTATACTATGGTAGGCGGTATTGAGTTTTTGAAGATTAGTTTTAGATATGTTGATAAAGGTAGGTGAGGCATACAATAATGTCGAAATGAGGTGAGTTTGGGCAAGAGCCACTCGGGAAGTAGTAGTGAGAAAGGGCTTAAGTCTGTAAAGGGCACCAATCTTTTTATTGACTGACTTGATAGTTAGGTCGATGTGATAGTCAAAATTTAGCTGATTGTCTATGGTGACGCCTAGCAGCTTAGTGGAAAAGTCTGGTTTGATGACAGTGCCGTTACATGATACAATTGAAAAAGTGATAGGGGTGGATTTAGTGGTTGGGGTGAAAAGTAGAAGTTTGTTTTTTTTGGGATTTAGGAGGAGACAGATATGTTGAAACCATTTTTCTGCTGCAGAGAAGACCAATTGGGTAGCAGAGTGGAGTTGTGCTGGGGACGAAGCAGAGCAGATGATAGTGGAATCATCTGCATACTGTATACAAGTGGATGTAGGGAGGGAAGTGGGCAGGTTATTTATGAAAATAGAGAAAAGTAGGGGACCTAGGATGGATCCTTGTGGGACGCCAATAGTAACTGGGAGTTGGGAGGATAGATGGCTGTCCCAGAGGACTGCTTGTTTTCTATTAGTCAGGTATGAGTCGAACCACTGTAATGCTTGTGAATTAAGTGAGAGGGATTGTAAGGTATTGAGGAGAAGTTTATGGTTGAAGCTTTAGTCAAGTTTAAAATGAATGTCCGACATGCAAAACAGGAAATGCTACACTGGCCTTTATGAAGTAAGGAGCACCAAGCAAAGTATTTATCAAGTATTTTTCTACACTAAAGCCAGGAGTTATAAGAGATATCAATATTTACAGTTAAGTATTTCTCTCCTAAAAAGTATTATTTTGCTGTCCGTACTAATTTCAGAGAGAATCCAGACTTTAGAATGCTATTTAATTTCTCCAAATATCACACTGTGTGGTAATATATTTTCGTATGTTTTGTATCCACGCAATTTACAGATACAACTTTAAATTCTTATCACTGTATAGCAGCTTCCATCTGTGAATTCACTGGTTATCAGACTGTAAACCTAGACAACAATGAAGATGTCCATTAAAAGTAGAATTTAATGTAACAATTCTCATTCCCTTTGTAGTCATGTCGCTTCCTCTTGTTTATGGTAGTAGCGCAATGTATTTAGGAATATAGTATTAGCCAATGAATGTGCATACTAAAAACTACAAGGCCACAGATTCAGAAAAAATATTAATATTACAATAAACCCACTGCAGCAACCATGTGTACCTCCATTATCATGCTAAAGCTGCAAGACTAACATTACTTGAAGTACAGTCACATTCAGGATTTGATTTTTTTGCACAAAAATTACTATTTCTCTCTCTTTGAATACACAGAAAGGAGATAAACATGGGTTACAAAACATACATGAAAACCTATGAGATAAGCACTACAAGCATCTCTGTTTGGAAAACAGGACATCTGTATAATCTATGATAGTTGTGTTTCCTGCAATCATCAGAGCTAAACTGTACAATTTAAAAACTTATTTTTGTATCCTTTACATGACAAATGCCATGTTTAAGTGACATCATGTAAAGGACCTGTATCAAGAACCCAATCTATCAAAAGAAATATAGAATTATAGAATATATTCATTACATTACTTTTAATAAAAGGAATATAACAAATCAACGATTGTAATCTGCATTTTCTGATGAGTTTAAGATGGAGACTGAATCAGAATACACAAAATTGTCAAATAGAAAAGTATTCTGCATAATATTGATGTAGTATTTACTTATATCCAGACATAATGCCTGGCTATGCCCCATCTTTTTATTAATTTTCAATTCAGTAGTCATTAGCAGAAAATCAGTACAGTGCAAACCACCTCAGACTAGTAAAATTGATTGCTGGTTTGCAACAGTAGTGGACTATCAGCTTTAGGTATAAAACAAGAGCTGTTGTGAAAGACTGGTACATGCACGTGTGCAGTTTGAGAGTGCATGAATAGTGGCTTAGTCACAGGCCAGTATTATGTCACCTTTTTATAAAACAAAGCAACAAATTGAGCAATGTCCAATGCTTTGCCTAATTTTAAAGTAGAAACTATATCTAGGAGTTCTTGTACAGAGAAAGTCTTGTTTGTGACTCATTTTGACTTCTCTCCAAAATCTAGGTGTGAAACTATTGTAAAATTGTGTGACATCTTGAAAATGAATATGGAGAGTACTATAAGTGCATATGTTGACATATGTGTCATAAAAAACATTTCAGATAGCTTCAGGGTGGGTATAAAGCATCTCTTTCTCACTGATTCAGTACTGTTCAAACTATTACTCATTTTAAGCAAACTGTCTAATCATTTATACAGATGTCAATATATTCTGCCTACTTAGGGCCTGCTTGTAACCCAAAGAGACATCAATTGCATGCATGTAAAGTTTTGATTCACTGCTTACTTTGATCATTAGATGACTAATGAATCATGTTAATTTTGATAAAAAGTTTCTCTTATTCACTTAGACTGTATAATACAGAAATCATGCTTTCAAGGCACCAAGTACTTTATATTTGTACTTCATCAAATATAGAGGTTTGCTAATTAAAATATTCCTACATATTAACCTGAATAATGTCTACCTGATACCAAATGGTACATCACCATCATATTATTTTGAAAAATAAGACTGGATTGATACAATAATTTGCTTGTTCAACTACAGATCTTTAAGGAAATTAGAGATAATCATGCAATTAAAATAACTGGGATTGAAGTGCAATTACCAGTTTCAAATGTATGACGATATTTAAATATTTGAAATCATAGTTAGATTATGATTTAGAAGTAAGAAAAATACATCCTTGACCGAGATTTGAGAGAAACTATTAACCTAGCCAAGTCGTTTCTTTAACGATCCACAGCTTGATATGCATGAAGATGATCAGGAGCAATGATAACATTTTACAATGAAATTACACATTTGTTAAGTAACGATCACAGTTCATGACAATGTTATCGTAAAGTCAGGTATCAGCAGCCCCAACCCCACAGTACATTGTAACCATTAAGGAAATATTGCCGAAAAGTCCTTAAAATGTTAGCTGTATTAAAACATGGTGATAATTACTTTCAGCAATAAAAAAAATGGTTAACAAGAATTCTTAGTCAACACGATGGAATTTACAATTGCTTTTATATTTTTCTTTACCCAGAATGCATCAGAATACCATATAAAGATCTTTTATAAGATATTAGACAGTGCCAGCAATAACAAGATACACAAAACAACCAATAAAAACTACAAGGTAATAATTAAACTTAAAAAAAACTGTCAGTGTCAGCTTTTAAGTAGTCAAAAACTGACCAAACCTTCTTCCTGAAAATACAAGTTAGGAGAGAAAATGCCTTTATTTTAAATATATCAAATGTAAAATACCGTTAATGCTATGTTGTGTACATTAGCTTGGTGGATAATTTCTTTGTAATAACAATTACCAATGCAAATCTGTTCCTTTTAAAATTATGCTCAGTTTCTACCTCTATAGTCTAATAATATAAAACAGAAAAAGTAAACATGACATTTCCAAACTGCTTTAAAATTCAAATATAAATTTGACTTTTTAACCATGTGTAATTTCTTAATGTATACCTTTTTTTTCTTCAGTGACCTTGTTCTCTGATCTCAAAGCTCTTTGCAAAGGAAACATTAAAGTATGTTTTTCTTTTGTCTGTAGCACTATCATTCAACTCTTACAGATCTCTGACCAGCAAATTTTACATTGACGTCATGCTATATTGATGTAAATTGATAGCAGTTTTTTAAAGGGGACTCAGTACATGTATGGTGTATACCCCCTCCCCCGCCAAACACATATATTCACACACCCAGAGTCATTCTGTTTTACTGAAGCCGTTTTCTTTTTTTTTGTTGTAACTTAATCACTCATAAATGTTTAAAAATGACATTACAACTGATCAGACCTGAACAGTAAATATCCAATAAAAAACAAAAAACAAAACGATCAGTACAGCCAAATGGTTCAGAGTGTAGCTTTTATTGCAAAACCATTTAAAACATTAACGCTTTTGTCTAACTCACTGTAGACATCTTCAGATGATACGGTGTCTTTTACGAATTTCTATAATTGTAACATCTACAATTATATGGACATTTCAGTTCAAACTGAACACCATGGTTTATTTTTAAAAGGCATCACTTTTATTCCTGCTGGTTGTGCAAGTGTAGAACAGGCTTTAATTGAATTGAAATTATTTACAATGAAACTGAATTTAACAATCCTAATGGGGTACAACATGAACACCGCAAATATGACACACAGCTTGAAACAGAAAAGCACATGCAACCCTTCCCCCTTCATTCAACTATTAATGCATTTGAAAAGGTTTGTGAGATCAAGATTAGAAAACTTTTAGCAACAAAAAGACAATGTATGTTCTACAACCTTATATGTATTGAAAAACAGCTACTTGAAAACCTCAATAACAACAACAACAACATCTGGTGAATGAAACCAAATAAAGGGGGTGGTCTGTATATTATGGATTTAATTAACTATACCAGCAGAATTACTAATTTATTGATGGATATAAATGTATACCAACCAGTTTCTTTGAATGAGATTCATACTGCATATGGTTCAATTGACATGTAGTTGGAAGAACGATTATTGCTTGAGGACATCTCTGTGGACTTATACGACTTTCTTAAGGTGTCCTTTTCAATTATTCCCAAAATATATGGCATCCCAAAAATACATTTGAACATATTGGACCCACCATTATGATCAATGGTGGCAGCAACTAGGTCAGTCACCAAGCCTTTTGCAAAATTTGTGGCTACCAAACTGAAATGTCTCTTTAAAGACTTCCCACATGCTTTGTCAATAAATTAAATAAATTAAGAAACATGCACAGTGGAGAAAATAACCTATTGGTCACCTTGAATGTTAAAAATTTGTTCACAGTGATTCCACATGACATTGGTTTATCATGGTTCAGTGACATTATTTTGGATTCCCATTTAGTTACTGACAACATGCTTAGATTCATCTCTGATTTTATGGAAATAGTCCTGATCAACAATTTCCTGTTTTTGACAGGCAATATTTTAAACAGATCTCCAGGGTGGCAATAGGTGCAGCTTGTGCCCCAACCTTCGCTAACACAGTTTTATTAAAATGGTAAAAAGACATGGCATTTAAACTGCACTATTTTCAGTATTGTAAGAGCTATTGCTGCTTTTTGGATGACATATTTTCTATTTGGTCAGGTACTCCACACCAATTAGAGGTGTTCATAACAGAGCTAGAGAAATCAACAGATTTCCTTAGATTTTTATCCCACATCGAAGAACATAATATACACTTTTTGGATGTTGAACTTGTGAAGAATAGTGATGGCACATTAGATATATATATATATATATATATATATATATATATATATATATATATATATATATATATATATATATATATATATATATATATATATATATATATATATATATATATATATATATATACATATACATATATATATTTTGTAAACCCACACACTGTAATTAATTTCTGTATTCCAGGAGTTGCCATCCTATTCACCAAAAGAAAGGTCTTCTAAAAAGTCAATTTGCATGAATTTCTAGGTTGACATCCAACAATGATGAATGCTCCAGACAGTTTGAATTATTACAAAATATGCTTTTTGATTGTGTATATCCTGTGGAGTTGGTTGAGAAGATCAAAGAAAACATCTGGGCAGAGAGAACTAAGAAGTACCAATTATACATCATGGTTTATGCACTGAATAATGCAAGGAATATAAGTAATCAGAATCTCATCATTCATTACTCCTTGGATGCAGCAGCCATCAGGAATATTATATTTAAAAAACTGGCTACTAGTACAGAAAGAAAGTGACTTCAAAGTTCACTTTGATGGTATGCCCTCTTGTACCTATAAGAATCATCCAAACTTCAAGACAATTGTAGAGACACCAGATAAAAAATGATATACTTGAAGTTCTGAGACATTGAAATGTGGCCGGTGCAAACAATGTATGTATATAGAAAATAACTACAATGGTACACATTGGGACACTGTTAGAAGATGGCTTACTAGGGGCAGATATTTTTGCTATACCCCTAAAGTTGTTTACCTTGCCTGGCGTCAGTCTTGCACAGCGTTTTATATATACAAGATCAACAATTAACTTAATAAACGTATGTATTAGCATTTGTATAGCATTAAAAAAGAGGCAACAAAAGTGCCCTAACAAGGCATGCAACAAGATGTGAACATTTTTCGATGTTTAGATTTTCCATAATTGAAAGGATTACAGATGAAAACAACAAAGGGGATTGGCAGTATTTATTATTGCACAAAAATGTATGTTGGCAGTTACGTTTTGATGCCACTAGTATACCAGGTTTAAATGAAGCAGTATCCAGTACTAGTGAACTGAAGTATAAGTCTTCTACAATTTGAGTTTTGACTGAATATTTTAAAGTTAATTTGAAAGTTATTTCTTCTGCACCCTATTTCCTTACCCCAGGATTTAATAAACTCCATGTAGGCACCATGCAGAACCTACATGGAATGTATCCATGTACACAGCTATGGTTCCCCCTCAGTAGTGTGCCATGTATATTAATGATGGCGCACCACCGAGGGAGAGCATAGAAACAGGGATATTGAATCAGTGTATGGAGATGTGTAGAGGCTACTCATGGTTGTGGATGCTTGGTCAGATGTTATGGACAGGGAGAGGCTCCCTGTAATGCACCCCAACACTGTTGAAATACTGTGAATTGTGATAGATGTGTAATGCATACGTTACATGTCATTTTAATTTTTTGTTTTGTTTTTCTACATGTTTGCATGGTGTGGTGCAGAGCGCAGCAATGCCAAGCCACTTTTAGATATAGACAGGTGACACCTGCTACACATGTAAAAATAGAAACCAGATGTAATCTGTCATCATAATTAATTATTTTAGTTTTCCATTGCAGTTTTTTTTGTAATTGCCATTTGCATGGTGCAGAGCTCCACAAAGCTGAGCACTGAAATACATACATAGCTGACAGCTGAAGCTGACAGACATAAAAATAGAAACAAAATGTAATTATTTATCTATAGGTTTGTTTACATGTGTTTGTGTGTTGCAGTGCAGTGCTCAGCAATGCTAAAAGGTAGCCTAGTAGTATATGTAAAGGTATACTACTTTTTATAATGTCCAAGTAACTAAATGGGTGGAGTTGTGGCCTTATGTGTAGTAAGTCCGGGGTTTGAGTCCATACCAGGTAGAACATGTCTATAATTTAATGTACAATTTTTGTTTAATATAATAACAAAATTGTGAAATATGCCACTGCTGCACTCTGCTAAGGTTTGCTCAACCATGCTAAGCACTGCATAAACATGCTAATGGCTACCAATATTTGTGCAGTGCTAAGCTTTGCTAAAATCACAGTTGTGTGAGTTTTCACACTGCTCAGCCCTGCTTTGCTGGTTTGTGCAATGCTAAGCAATGCAACGCTTTCTTGAATGTTGCTCAATGATGTGTAAGGGTGGGAAAACAGCCTATATTAAGAGCAATAGGCAGGAATTCTGCAACAGTCTTTGGAGTCTGATCAACCGGTGATATGGCAGGTGGTCCTGGGGAAGGTGCATGTTTTCGGGCACAGAAGTGGGGTATTCAGGAGTCCAGCGTCATGGTTGGGCTGCTGGTAAAATAAAAACATGAACCTGCACTGCTGCATGGTGTTTTCCAGGGCTCGGAGTGCAAGGTGGAGGCCTGGGACCAGTTGGCCAAGGAACTCTCCAGTGTCAGTGGCATCCCCACAGCGGTGAGCAGTGTCATTACCATTATGATGACCTGAAAAGGAGAAAGAGGGGAACCTTGGATACCTGGGTCCAAGAAGCTCAAGCAGGGAATGCCCCACAAATATGTAAGCAATTTTACCTCTGTTTTACTAATATGCAAGCTGAATATCTGCAAAAGTGGAATGCATAATGGTGTGCTTCTCTCCTAATAGCTGCAGCTTTTAGGGCTCACAGTGTCAACACCCATGCCAGACACCTGTCCATGTTGCACAAGAGTGTGGTAAGTATGGATGTATTATGGTAAGTGCAATAAGCAAGAAAGAGTAAAGTATTTACTGCAATAAAGTATACACAAGAAAAACTGTAGTGCAATAAATGGGCATGTACAACTGTAGTGCAATAAATGGGCATGTACAACTGTAGTACAATAAATGGGCAATTAATGCTGTAGTATGATGAATGAACAATAACAACTGTATTGCAATAAACAATAAACAATAACAATAAGCAAAATAGTGTACAGCAGAATTGTGTTTTCATAACCATTGCAGTAGAGCTATATGCATTGATTGTCTAACGTAAGGTTGCTGCAGTCAAGTGTAACACTGTAATAGACGTAGAATGCAAAATTAATGGCTTGCAAACAGTATTGCTTAATTGTAGTACTGCCCAAGACTGTCTCCAGGCCAATACTGGTCACATAATGCTCTCTGTTCCTCCTACTTCAGGTAATAAAGGTATATGGCTGACTACCCCACTTCATGGGCAGATATTGTGTGTAGACTTCACAGATATTGTAAAGCAATACTAATAAAAAGTGTTCACCAGCATTATTGATTCTAAAATAGAGCTGTTTTAATATATGCAGTACACCTGTATTCCATGCATGTGTGTTCTACCGTCACTGCAGTAAATTATAGCACTGTAACAGTCCTAGAATGCAAGAAGTAGGTCCTGTAACTTGTATTGCTCATCGCATAATATGGTTCCAGGTTATCTCTAGGCCAGTATCAGTCACTTAGTAGGCAGCTGTGACTCAGTAGCTCAGTCTGTTAAATTCCTTGTACACCATCCATTTTTCTACACACTGTCCTGAGTTCAAATCCAGTAGTGTGTAGCATTAAATTTTCAGCATCAGTCACATAATGCTCACATTTTCTCTCCCCCAGGAACAAAAGCTATATGGGTGAGGGAGCCCATATTATGAGCAGATATTGTGGGTTGATTTCACAGACATTTAAAATCAATAGCAAGAATGCGTTCAGCAGCAGTGATGATTCATTAATAAATCTGTTTATTTGCAGTATGGCTCCATTCCTAGCATCTCTGTACTAAGTTGCTGTAGTTAATTATTACATTATTTACAGATGTCCTCTGCAGTCTATCCCCATGCCTCCCAACTAAGCCATGACGGTTGTCTGCTTTATGTACTAAGTGTCATGATATCTTGTAATGTAATTAAAACTGCCTAATCCATCTGTCATATAATTACCAGAGGCAGACTACTTGGAATGCAATGTATTACAAAATCTGTT
The DNA here is from genome assembly GCF_019279795.1 of Protopterus annectens. Taxonomy (NCBI): domain Eukaryota; kingdom Metazoa; phylum Chordata; order Ceratodontiformes; family Protopteridae; genus Protopterus; species Protopterus annectens. Next base: position 178,520,595 of record NC_056744.1, read on the forward strand.
TACAAAACATCTTGGTAGTTATATAAGCCCACATTATGTGAAACTTTTCTTCTGTAGTTGTGTACCTGCATTTCTCATTGCTTGGCCCATACTGACCCATGCTAACAGCTTGAGATGTATGTACATGCTACATCGGCTATAGGAGAACTGTAGTCACTGTACCAAAACTGACACAACACACCTGTAGAGTAGTTATTATCAGTGTTTTCAGGGATATAATCTGCAATGCCACTAATGGAATGTTTTTTCTCTTTCTCCCCACCCATTATCTTCATATTGTCATTTATTATTATGATTTAATATTAACATATGTTGTTAAACTAGCTATATGTTTACAAAATGTGATGTAATGTTGTTAAGTGTTATTATGATTCACTATTCACATACTTTGTTAAACTAACTATTTTATTTCCCTTATGCTGTTACCATACTGACTGTTATGTCATTTACTGTTGGGTTACACATACTATACATTAATATGTATGTGTATGAATTAAAATTATGTTCCATTCTGTTAATACTAACAATGGCTTGGTTATTACTAACCTTAACCTATTCATACCTCTATCACCACAGCACGTGAAGGTAGGCTGGTTCTGGATGACCCCCTACCTTGCCTCAACTGGCTGTGGCACCAAGTCCCAGCACGTCTGGGACCCAGACTGGTGGTGCCCCCTCTGCTGCCCCTGCACAACCTGCGGCATTGGGTGGCACACCCCACAGGACAAGGTCCAGCCCCCTCTGAGAGCAGTGTTGGAGGGGGTGTTGTCACCCAAGATGAGCTTCCAGTCTTGGTCTACAGGATAGTCTACCATGGGTTAGACTGCCATCTGTGCCGGATTGAGGGGATGCTGGCCGAACTGTTTGGGCAGCCTCATCCTGGTGTCCAGCTTCTAGCACTGCCACCCTTGGGGCAGTGAAGGAACAGTGCCGTCAGTCCCATGGGTGGAGATGTGAGTCATGCTGCTTCTGTCTGGAGGGAAATGGGACTTGGATTCCACAGCATCCTACCTATCCAAGGTGTTCACCCCCTCATGTGTCACACACTGCCCCTGTCTGCTGTCATCTGTCTTGTCTGTCTGCAAATGCATCCTCACCTACCCAACTTTCCTCCCCGACATGTACCTAACTTCCTTCCCCAACACTCCACTCTCACCTTAAAAAAATTGGGCACCTGACCCGCCCCCAAAAAAAAATATCATCCCATACATAGCTCTCCATTTCACCTATGTGTCCACTGGACACAAGTAATTTGGTCCAATTGGCTTGACAACACAGTTATGTTGTCCTCACCCCTCTCTCTGTGGGTGACAGTTCAAATCCATGTACATATTCTGTCAAAGTGCACAGCTGTTGTTGTACAAGAAATTGATAGGTATGGTTCTTTCCTATACCCTTCTTGTACATTCATACCTGCCTTTCACTATGTTTTTCCCCTGCTTGCACCCCATTTCACCACTTTCCTATCTCCTCAGTTTTCTTTTCTTTATATTTTTTAGCGTGGTGCTGCATGGTGCAGCACATTGTGCACCTTCTCTAAGCTAAGCTAAATAGAGCTATATTGATTATATGTGTCCTTAAACTTCTATTACACATTTCCAAAATAAACACCTGCCCCATGTTTCAAACCAAAGGCCATCATACCTATAGATCATTGCATTAACCTGCCATGCCACGCAACTCTTATCTAAAATAGGTCCTTTAAAAAAAACATATTAATTATCAGTTACAGTCATTAAGAGCATTTCAGTGGAGCTGTGCCTTGTACCATGCTGCGCAAACCGGAATAAAACTTAATGGAAAACATGGGGGAGTTCCTGGGACTGTGGTGCAACAGTACATCACTACAAAGCCAAAGACATAATAATGGATGTATGTAAGGCCTCTGATAGCAGGTAAATGTGCCCTTTTATCAGCTACATGTAGAAGGACACCTGTTAAAACATTAATGGCAAAATACATGTGCAACTAGGACCCTGGTGCAGAAATACATCCATATAAAGCTTTGCACATACTGATGGATGTAGAACATGATTGTCGCAGCCTGTAAGTATGCACATATGTCTCGCAAGTACACCTTTACCACAGTGACTTAGTAGCTCAGTCTGTTAAATGATTTGCATTTCTTGTAAACAGTACATTTTTGCCATACACAGTCCTGGGTTCAAACCCAGTGGTGTGTAGCACTGAATTTTCAGTATTGTGATGCCAGCAAATAATGACAGAGTCATGCATTATTTATCTACACAATGCATGTCAAATGAATTGACTGCTTTTAACTAATGGATGGCACAGGCCTTCAGGGAGGAACACCATTCCCTATAGCAAATATATATGTGCATAAATTGTCATGTCATGCAGTTATATGCATTCACAGAGAATGCCATCTAAGGTACTGTGAATAAGAGCCACTAATATCAGGGTGCAACACACAATCCTTTCAGAGTCACAATGCAGATTACCACCACAGTTCAACAAAGAGCATGCACGTTTGAAGACCCTGTTTGTAACAAGGACTGCCCTCATATATGCTGCAAATTACTACCAGACTGTGATACATGGCCTGGCAAATTACCGAATGGTGGACATATATATATATATATATATATATATATATATATACAGTTTAGATGCATGACGAGGGAACATGACTGTTACACATAGTGGACATTTCCGAGGCAGTTGCCAAGGACCTGGATGAGGGTACATCAGGATGTACAACCCCAAAACTGAGCCAAGCTGTTTGAATTTATCCCCCGCTCAGACAGCATTTACAAAGTACCCACTTTGGCATCCACAATACTGTCATTTTAGGAGTCACTAAGTGACCCATTGATGGCACACATGCACAACATAGGGACATCTACCTCCAATACATGATCTGTAAGCATCAGTGCTCAACAGGGCATAGTCCTGGTTTTTCTACTGCTTGGAATCCATGTAAGCACAACACATGCAACTACTGAATGACTGCGACTAACAATGTTGGCTGATGCCTGCATATTGTGAGCACTCACACAGTCTTTGAGTTATGTCAATAGCCTACAAGAGGGTATTAATGAACAATGCCTGCTGGTAAACCCCATGTGAATATGTATGTAGTATCATTTCCATCAGGTAGACCTATGTACCTGGTAAGTAGCATATAAGTCGCAACATGTGCAGTACATACTCAGGGGTGAAACAACAGGGCACACAGACCTGGCCACACAGGTTTACACCTAAAGTGCCTCAGATCAGCATGTCTCTACAGTGGTATGGCAGGAGTCTTATGGCATAGCTGAGGCCACATTCCTCAGTAAGTGAAATAGTCATAACCTCCATATACCCTTCTCTCAGCATGCCAATATCTGAGTTCAATGGCCAGTTGTTGATGTACCTTTCCAAGCAGTACTGACAATTGCACACAATATTATGGTCCCTCACAAGAATAATTCACTTCTTCAGTATGTGTTCAATGAGGATCATCTGCAATGAGTGTCATTGTTGCCTGTGTCATATAGACTACTCAGAGGTGATCTGTGCCTTGCATACAGGGCAATGTGTAACCCTGCTTGATTGCATATGCTGCCTATCTGCAGAGTCATCTAAGATGGATGACTCACTGTAAGGGCATTAACCTAGTTTGTGACATTAGCACTACATTCTTGTGGGTGAGATTTGTCTAGCAGACTGCAACACACCCTTGGAACAGATCCATGCCTAATGGCACACAGTGCACATAAGCACATGCCATCTGTCTGATTGGGTGACCATCATCTCAACATAGGGCATCTGCCTGCATCCCTCTTGGACTGGGGCAATATGTGCTGATCCTGTAACTAAGGATATGACAATGTCTATGATTGTGAGGGCTATATCGCCATTATTCTAGTTCAGTGCAAATATCCTATGGTTCCATAACATCATGTACAATGCTGTAACAGGGTCACACACAAACATGGCTACATTGAGGCCAGCACTGATTCCAATCACTGTGTACAGGACACACCAAGGCACACACATATTGCGAGTTGATTGTATGTAGATGTGAACACTTACCTGTGTAATGGTACATACTACAGATCACAGTACATGTTGCAAGCAACAAACCTCATGTCTGCTAGTGCTATCAGTTTAAGACATGTTATGCTTGATGACATATGCAGACCTTGTTGTGGGCAATCCTTTGGAGGGCCATATCACCCACTACAAATAAAACACTACATAACCCTACCTCTGTCTAGATTACCAAGGCTATGCCTTATGAATATATACACATGCACCAAGTGGGCTGGAGTGAGATTAGAAGCCCTACTTATCTAGTCTTATATACTACAGATCCCAGTACTTGTCATATGCACCATAGCTTATGCCTGATAACTATACTGTCAGCTGGTAGTCTTAAGGTGGCTGACATCATAAGGCCTTGTAGAAGACGGCTGTTTGGAATCCAGCAGCAAGTTATAGGCCCAAAAAGTGCATAACCATTGGAGGTGGATAGCCTATGAGGGCATGCAATTGTTTTGCATGGGAATACTTACAAACATACACACACACACACACACACACACACACACACACACACACACACACACATATATGCAAAGTGGGCTGGAGTGAGATTAGAAGCCCTACTTATCTAGTCTTACACACTACAGATAACAGTACTTATCACATGTGTCACGGCTTATGTCTGATATGCACTCTCAGTTGGTAGTCTTAAGGTGGTTGACATCATCAGGCCTTGTAGAAGAAGGCTGTTTAGAACCCAGCAGCAAGTTACAGGTCCAAAAAATGTCATAACCATTGCAGGTGGATAGCACATGAGAGCATGTCTGTTGTATTTCAGAGGAACACACACACACACACACACACACACACACACACACACACACACACACACACACACACACACACACCAAGTGGACTGGAGTGAGATTAGAACCTCTACCTATCTAGTCTTAGACACCACAGATCACAGTACTTATCACATGCGCCACAGGTTACATCTGTTGTATATATGATTGCAGGCATAGTACTTGTGCGTAACACAAACTAGGCTTGTTTTGAACAGCATCTGTGGCTGTAGAGTGATGTTGCTTTGTACTGTTATCTGCATCTAGTATTTTAGCAAAGAGATAACTGTTTTTACCCTAGCTATGTGTGTACAGTTACCAGTATGGCCATATGTGGCTGCTTGCAGTTACATATATGAACCTGTGGGCAGGGAGAATGGGCAGGGAGAATGAGCCCTGTCCCTACAAGCATTGACTACACTATACATTACATCACCTGCTCACCTGCATCTGTCTATGTGGTGACATCCAGCAGGCACAGGGGTCTGTACATAAGTGGATTATGTACTGTTGCACCCTTAGTTTGGATCCTTTGTGCAACAGTATGGCTGTGTCATAGTCCAGATTTACTCACCATTATTAAGGTATGTTGGACAATACAGACATCTACGCACATATTTCTGTATGTAACAGGGATGTATATATAAATATAGCTGTGTGTGGTATGGTAAGTATATGTGTTATGTTGATATATGAAGAGAGTGTATGTATCATTTTAATAAATATAACTATATATATATATATATATATATATATATATATATATATATATATATATATATTTGACATGACATAGAGATGGATATATGCATGTGAGAGAGAGATAGACAGATGGATATATATATACGTATGTGTCTGTATTTGCACACATTTATACATAACAGGTAATTTTAATGAAGGGGTAACAGAATTTCACTCATTTTTATTAAGTGTCTGGGCATGCCCAGTGAGACTGTCAGTACTTATATAGTGACTTCAGTCCCCACCTATCTGTACTCCAGTCCAGGATTTTGTATGTTACAGACATTAACATTCACCCATGTATCTTGAGTACTGCACTTCACTCAAAATGTCCACAGCATTCCCCAGCTGTGTGCTGCATTTAATATATGACTGAGGGTGGTAGTGTTACACCACCAACGGACTTACAGTCTGCATAACTCTCAACTGCATTGACTTTCACAGAATGTCCAGAGTTTTGCCTCATTGTCTGGTGTGTTCCTCATAAATTTGTGATCTTCTGGTGATTTATTGAATATTGACATCACTACATTATACTAAATACAGACAAACATTTGTGTTTCAGACTTTATATCATTCATACAATAAGTAATAATGCTACACCTTTAATTCCAGCAACTTTCTAGGCTTATGGGAACATTATTTAAAATCAGTCCCTATGTTTGGGCTTCTGTCCTCCCAGTCTTTCTGGCTTTGTACAGATTTTTTGCATTTAAAGCTTGAGAAGTATGAGAGTCTGTGAAAACACCAATATTGTACTACCTCCCATGCAAAAGATGTGAGTAATACCAGATTAGACCCATCAATACCATCACCCATGCTAGCTTCCCTAGTCCACTGAGCCACACAGGTCACCAGACAGAGAGGAGTCATTCATCACCCAATCAACAGCATAACAATGTACATTGTTATCCTGCGAGAAGACAGACATACCATGTGTGAGCGATATCTATGTTACAGCCCTAAGACTGCCTGGTCCACTGATATACCATAGCTGATTTTCTGTTAAAGCAGTTATATGGGTACACTGCTGTGTTGGGGGTGGGGGAACAACAGCACATGATCAGCTTTGGTAGACAGTTGTCTAAATATCATGTGTGCCCACTGCTTCACATCTCACTTGTCTGATGTCGTGAATATTCCAACTATGAGGCCTAGTTGTCTATTAGGAAACACATACTATTGGACTAGGTATCTGTAGTCCCATGTGGATGTTACATCTGTCCAAATAGCCCGCTATATTTCCTTGCATAACAGCAGCAGAGCCATACATATGATAGCATATTATAGAAATCCTTACAATTAAGGTGTACGTGAGAGACTTACCTTGCAAATGCAGCAGTTGTCAGACCTGTATTTCAGGGCTGACTCTGTGTGATGCAGGCAGTACAGGTTGTGTGGGTTGCCTGGCATCAGCTATTTTAATATATGTACATGAATAGGAGTAAGGTGCCAGTTCCTAAGGCCCTAGGTTGTCAGTGAATGTGCTATGCACTGTCTCTAAGCCAATGCCAGGGCATACTGGGCATGCCTATGTCTGCCTACAGGGACATCACCAGGGGGCTCCTCCTCTGAGTCTTCCAGTGAGTGTGGCTGTGGTGATCTAAGCACTGGTGTGGGGGATGTGCATCCCTTTCCTTTGCTGATGCTGCAGCTGTTTCTGCAAGATCATATTGTGTAGCATGGCACTCACTGTGAACATATGTGCACATGTGGCTGGAGAGCACTGCGGGGCTCCACCAGATACACTGTGGCCTTGGAACCGTGACTTCAGTGGCCCAAACACATGCTCTATGATGTTCCTAGTTTATACATGCATCTCATTATGGCATTCTTCCATGGATGTGCGTGAATTTCTGATGGGTGTCATCATCCATGGTTCCAGTGCATAGCCAGCATCCCCCAGTAAATGGCCATGTGGGATGTCCCCCATAGCAAACATCTGGTACAGCTGTGATGCATGCCAGATATGGGATTCGTGATAACTGCCAAGGCAGCCAACACACAGACATTCATGATAATGGCCTGGGCATTGCACACAACCTAGCAGTTGATGGAGGGGTACCCCTTGTGGTTGATCTAGATTCTACTCTCCTCACTGGGTAGTGCCTTGATGTGTACATGAGTGGAATCCTATGGCACCCAGTACCTCGACATAGTGTGCTACATGGTAGAAGTGTTGCATATTTCTGGCTCTTGCCACAGGGGTGAGGGGAAAATAAATGTGTTCACTGGCATGTGATAGCATGGCATCCAGGAACTGGTGGAGTACCCTGAGGCCTGTGAGACCACCATCATGTACACAGTTGGTCTTTGGAATGTACCTGTGGCTATTATCCTAAGGGCTACACATACTTTTGTTTCCACTTGGATGGGTTCCCCTCTGTTGGCTCTGGGTCCGAGTTTAGGGTGACAGAGCTCAGTGAGTTCTTGTAGTATATCCCTGTCCACACTGTAACGCTCTACAATCTCCAGCTCATGTAGCTCCTGGAAGGTTACCCTGGGTCTGAACACTCTTTTTCTTCTCTGCTTAGGCCTATTGTTAGCAGCAGCATTGACTTCAGCATCTAGCACATACAGGTGTAGCAGACCTGCAGCAGCCCCTAGCATTCTTTCAATTAAAATTCCTAAGTCTGATCTCCAATGGGGCAGAATATGAGGGGAAAAATCAGAGTGTAGGCTATATGCATATTTTATAATTCTCTGCTGTAGGTGTTGTCTGAATGATTGGCCACCTATAATGCATTGCACCTGCCTAGTATATCATTAACATCATTTAATGGCCCTAGTTTAAGTTAAACAAGGACCAGAATTAATTAATCCATCATTGTTTTTTTAGATACTCTCAGCAATGCTGCCTAACATACAAACAAGTGCCCTGTAAGTAAACAAAGCTTAGCAGTAGTGGACAGACCCCCCCCCAGACTTCCACGCTCAACACAGTGACATGACTCGCAAACACATGGAATCACGAGCCCCGTAGATTAACAAAACACAGAAGTCTGTGCACACACTACCCAGGCTTCCACACTCAGTATGGTGGCATGCCATGCAAACAGGCACAGCTAAGCTCCAATCAGCTTACAAGTTATTGCACACACCCTCTCCTGATGTCAGCTACCTCCTATGAGGGCACCAACATGCTTCGCTGCCTACACGGAGGTGAAATGTGGACATGATTACCCCATTATGCTATTCAGTAACTCCACCTCATTTGCATAAGGATCCATGCTCACAGCCTGGAATCTACGCACTTCCAAGCCCTACCATGTTAGCAATAGCATGAATTCACCATTGTAGCTAGTCCACGCAGGGTCCTGTAATACATTTCTATCTCATAATATTAATTTTGTTATTGCCACTTTTTTTATAAGACATGTTTGTGCACTGCGGCATGCCACAGAAATATGCCCAGATTGTTACAAATGAAACTTTTATTTTAACATATTTTCTGTACATTTTGAGACACAAAGGATAGTGTCACTCATATCTGTGTGTGGTATGCTATTTCTTTCCATCTATCTACATTTTTACAGACCCTTTTCTTCGTCTACATTCTTGTACATGGAATTTTTCTGTGTACAATATGGACATGGACACAGGGTCTGCAGGGCTGCCTATCTGCTTGGTGGATCACTCTACCTGCCTCATTTGCATAAGATTCAGCTGCTTATAAGGTGATTTGCATGCAAATGAACTTCCCATATTGGCACGTGCATGCAGACCACCCTGCAGTGCTTATTGGATTGCAAACCTGCTTACCTTCATATAAGCAGCATGGTACAATGCCTATATGGTAAAAAAGACCGCATAGGATTTATTAAATTACCCCCTTAGAGTATTCAGTGGTGGAATGCTACTTTTACTTTCTAAGTAGATGTTTTAATATTTTCTTCCTTGACTTATTGGCAGTGGTTTTCATTTTTACTAAGTTTCACTATTGTTTTTAAACAGCACAGGTCACTTTTAAATTGTACAGATCACTTTAAGAATTGTGGCAGTCTTTTTTGATACATTGTTATATACTTTCTGTTTGTTACATACTTCCTATCTGATATAAAAAGGGTCTGTTTTAGAGTGTTCCCATGATGTTATAGCCTTTTTAGGTCTTTTTTTCTTTCTGAAGATGTCTACAATAAGTTAGAAGAAAGTGTTAATATTTTAAATGGTTCTGCAATAAAAGCTACATTCCGAACCATTTGGCTGTCCTGATCATTTTGGTTTTTGAATTTACTTGGTTTGCAATCTGCAGTGGCTGCTTTCGCTGTTTGGTTTAAATATCCAATAAAGATCAAAAAGAAACTGAATAGAAGGGAAACAAGATTTAAAAAAGGATAAATGGAAAGGCAAAGGAAAAAATAGCAAGAAAAATTACAAAAACAGGCCAGATCATAATTTATTCATTATAATAATTAAGGAAAGTACAAGAGACATGATATTTTTTATTAAAAGAAAAATATATTGACATATATTTTCAATAAAGGCACTCCATTCCATTATTACAATCTCAGATAAAGGTGACGCTTTCTAACTAGACAAAATGTGCCTTTTAGTAATCTTGGTGGTTATAATTTTCATTCTATATTTATATGAAACACCATCTGCCATAGCTAGCAGTAACATATGTGTACCTAAAGCTAAATTCATATATAATATTGATGTAATCCAATTATGTTTATTACACCAGCATTTATATACCTGCAAAGGTAGCCATCAACAATGCCACAGATCTTCCCCATCTTTAAAACAATGCCAAAATTTATCACCAGTTTTTATAACCATGAGCAATAATCTGTGAGGTATATACTGGATACCATACAACATTTTTATTGAATTGAAATATCTTTTACTGATTTATACAATTAACCTGTAGAAGTTTTTTTTTATCTGAAAAGTATTTTCGTACTTCATTTTAATAAAATATTCCCATTTAACTTTTCAAGGAAAACAAATTACTAGATGATGAAGACAGTATTTTATATGCCATAGAAATTTGCTTCTTTTTACTTAAAATTTGAATATTTACCTCAATCGTAGCATCTTTCTGCATAAAATGTTTAGTTTTATTATAGAAATTCCTTATAATTCTATGATAACCCACTGATGTATTTTGAAATTTCTACCATGTTTTACCAGGGGCGGCTCATGCTATCGGACTGCAGGACTGCAGCCCTCCCAGCTATGCAGACCCCAGCTGTAAAACTATAAAATAAAAGAAAAAAGAAAAAGAAATAAATGAAAATAAAAACGAGAGTCCCTGAACATCATGCATGCAGCATTCGGACTGCTGGTGAACCAGTCTGGAGCATGTGCACAGAATCCAGACTGTCTCCACCAGCAGTCTGGAGTATGAATACAACATTCAATGCCACATTTTCCCAGCAGTCTATGCAGTTACAACTGCATAGATGGGAAGGGGATCGGACAGCAATGTCCACAGGCAGGAAGTACTAGGTGCGCTCGTGGGAAGGAAGGACCAGAACGGGAATTACTCAGCAGATGGAGAGAGGGCTTTACTCTGCATGGAGAGGAAGAGATGTATTTGGCATAGAAAGCAGCTTTGGTGTGTGTGTGTGTGTGTGTGTGTGTGTGTGTGTGTGTGTGTGTGTGTGTGTGTGTGTGTAATGCCCCAGTTGCTACATGGTGGTGGGTAGAGAATAAGGCTTGAAACCTGTACCTTGAGGCCAAGTGGCAAGAGCCTGAATCTCCTAACCACCACCATTTATAAAAAATTGCAGATGTTTGCCTCATATTTGTTCTGTTCCTCATAAAATCTGTGGTTTCTGTATTTTCGTTTCTTAACATAGTCATTTGTGCAGTGGTGCAGTGGTAGCATTGTTGCCTCACAGCTGCAGGTTGTCTGGTTTGATTGTTGGCTGGGGTGCCTTCTGTGTGGAGTCTGCATGTCTTCCGTGTGTTTGTGTGGGTTTTCTCTAGTGTCCTCCCATTTTAGAAAGACATGTGTCTGGAGTGTTTCTGCTGGAAACTGGCATTTGTTCCAAGTCAGACTTTCCTGGTTAACAAATGTTAAATAAAAATGACAAGCATTTGAATTTCAGACTTCATATTATTCAGAAAGTACATGATAACGCAAAACCTATTATTATAGCAATTTTCTAAGTTTATAAGATGGATATTTGAAATTTGTCCCTATTTTTGGGACTGTATTTTCACATTTTTGGCTTTGTCCAGGTTTTTTGTGCCAAGGTTGAGAGCTATGGTGAGAACTGAATTCACTGAATATGTTTGGGGGCTGTATTCCCCCATTATTGGCTTTGTTCAGGTGTCTTGTGCCAAGATGTTGACAGCTATGGTGAGAACTGCATTCACTAAATGGTACCCATTTAAGTTTCAGTCTTCCTTTCTTTCATAAAACAGATGATTTGGCATAGTGGTATGTTCATCTGACTATTTTGCATAGGGTCCTGGGTTCAATACTTGGCAGTGAAATTTATGGTGGTAACACAGCATTTTATTCTAGCAACTTTCCAACATTATATAATCAATGTTTAAAATGTGTCCCTGTTTTCTGGTATTTTGCCCCCCAGCCCCTAAATGTTGGCTTTTTCCAGATTTCTTGTGTTGCAAAGTTCAGAGATACAGCTGAGTGTCAAGTAGATTTTACAAGAAGCTGAGAGCTGCAGAGGAGCAAAAGTTTAGTGCTGCTTATGCTGAATCAGCTTGCATTGTTAATCGCATAACGGGTAGTGTATTTGCTTTTGATGCAGAAAGCAGTGGGTTCTACTTCCACAGTAGGAAGATGCATTGCTGATACTGTATTGTATTGTAAAGGGGGTGGATGCTGCAGTCCTTTTTGGTGAAAATACCTAGTAACTATATGAACGTGTTATCAGTTTGCCATCTATTCCCTATTGCAATATTACTAGCTTATCATTTTTTAATGCAACATAGGCAATTTATTCCTCAAAGGCAACATGCACTTTATTTGTAGATGAAACAATGAAATATAAAGTTGTTTGCTAGCAGCAACCTCTTCATTGATTACAGATTTCTTTAATGTGGAATTATTTAGATGACTTTTACTTCTGCAGAGATTGTGCATATTAACTGATATTGGTGGACTGTAGACGTTTGAGTAAACTTTTATGATAGAAATGTTCTGAATTGGACAGTTTTGTCATTATTGGTGCATGCATTTTGTTTCATTGTTTACTGGAAAAATGTTCAAAACAACAAATTTAAAATGCCCTCTAATAACTGTACTATATTGTACAAGGAATATAATTTAATACAATCAGGAAGGTGTATCAAAGAGCACGTATATGTTCTGTGTGCTAATAATAAGTCTGTTTTCATTGTGAGATTGCATCGCTTTGCTTAGCAGATATTTTAGTGTTTGTGCTGTAAAATACAAAATAAAACTTTCAAATGAAGTCCAAATCATTGTAGAAGTAAAGCAGTATGCACATTAATGTTTATGGTAAATGGGGTGAAATAGCCAAGTAATGCAGGGGGAGGCTCCATTCAACCAAGATTTTGTGAGGGGGAAGGGCAGCAAACTCAAAGACAGCCCCGGTTGATCTATATCTCTCAACAGTCCATTTTTCACAGAATGAATAGATTTTTGTTTCTTGTTTTTGGTTTGTTTCTCATAACGTGTGGTTTTCTGGCTAATAATTTAGAAATTAAGTCACTAAATAATGACAGACACTGAGTTTCAGACTTCATAACCTTCAGAAAAATGCATGCTAAAGCAAGACCTGTTAGTCTATCGACTGTCTCAGTCTATACAACATTTTTTAATACTGTTTATATGTTCCCCCAGTATATTTGGCCTTGTCCAGATTTCCTGCATTAACAGGTTGAGAGGTCCATGCAAATAAATTGCTTTATAGAATTAGGCATATCCAAACTGCTCAACTGTCCCCAATTTTGGCTCAAAATGTTGCTCTTCCCCTAATAATCCCGCCGCAAAATGGCAATTTTGGAAGAAAATGTGGAGGGTTTACATTTAAGAAATAGCTGTTATAATCAGAGTTATAGATTACTTTTATTTCAGAAATGCATGTAGATTATTTTATTTTGTCAGCTGCTCAAGTTAGCAGTACCAACATTAAAAAAAGTGTCCCTTCTTTGACAGGTTCCCAGCTATATAGTGTGGCTATTTTATATTTGTGCATCACATTTTTGGTCCATTTTTCATAAAATTGTGCTTTTTTGGCAAATTAGTGGCAAATCATTAAAGACTGAAGTCAGAAAATAATGACAGACATTTGAGTTTCAGATTTCATACCCTTCAGAAAAATTCATACTAATGCAAAACCTACTGTTCTATTATCTTTCTAAGGTTGTAAGAGCAATATTTAAAAAGTGTCCTTATTTTTGGGCCTTTGTCCCACATTTATGTATGACATTGTCCAGATTTCTTGCTCTGAGGTTGAGAGGTATGACAAATGTGTCAGGGCCATCACAGTCAGCCAGAGACGTTTCAAATTGTGACATACTTGTTGCACCCCACTCCCCCATGTAGTGACTCTGTATGTGTCCAAGCAAGGCAAGGAGCAGTTATGCAGTGTAAATGTACGGAGTATCTCTCCATGCATGGTAGACACAAGTACTACTTTTATTCTGTCCTTGATTTTGCAGAATGATCTGGTTTCTGTCATATTTTTATACTGTTGATTTATGCTTATTATTACTCAGAAAGTGCCTTTTCCTCTGTGTTTAATTAGCAATGCTTTAATGACCATCAGGTAAGCTTGTCTGAGATTTGCTACTTTAAGCATGTTACTTGGTACTTTAATAAAGCTGAATTATAAATTAGAATTAGAATTGCAGTACAAGGAGAAGTAGTTTGAGTTGAGTGCTGCTTGTTTTTCTTATACTTGATTTTGACTGGCATTCCAGTAATGTATTTAAAAAGTAATTTATTTTTTCATGCCTCACAACCTTTTTGTTTCCATCTAAATATTAAGTAAGCTGTCATGCAGCCATTGCATTGAAATATTTTTTTTCTTCTACACTTCATTTTGTCTTGATTGGACTCCCATAATGACAGTTTGGCACCCAGGACAGCGTATTTAATTAAAGTTCCAGTTGTTGTGGTTTTGAGCATAGCTCCCCCCCTTTCTAGTTGGCCGCACCCCTTCCCATTGGCCCACCCATTCAGCTGTATCCTGCAGCCCCCCTTTGATTTGAAGTCACCAGCTGCCACTGCTGATATGTAGTAACTGTCCCTACAGTGGAACACACCTCCACCATTCTATTCACTGTTGTCCACACATCTGGCAATGACAGTTTGGAAGGTTTAGTGTAGGTGTTTCATATAGTCTTCAGTTGTTTCACATAGGTAAACAGTGTGATGCATTACAGGTCTGACCAGTGTCCATTACCAGGACCACCATACATTATGTGTATGTGTGTTATGGCAGATAGCATGCAATTAATATGTTCCATGCATTATCAAGCCTGTTAAATAATAACAATCTCACCTGACACAGGCTGCTGTTGCTGCAAAATGTCAGAGGTACCTAAACATGAGCGTCACAGCATTATCCACACCTGTGTTGTAGCTACAGGGTGCAATGTCCATGTTAGCACATAAGCCAGTACAATACACTATACTATGGAGTATGCACAGCTGTGCATACATAGAGTAGCAGACTATAGTATGTAGCATGTGTGCATACATGCCTTGCATATGTTGTTACATTACATATTGTACAGTAACACATGTAACTATGTGATATTTAGTTGTGTTTTATGTGCAGTAGTGACTTACCAGGCAACTCCAGGCTTGGTGGTTGAGAGACCCACCTCCACAATACCAGCTAAAGCTTGTGGATGGAGGTCTGTAGGTGTCCCCAGGTTAGCCAGTAGCTCCTCGGTTCATGTGAGTGGGAGCTGGGTGAGTGGCCCCCCCAACGGTTGCACCTTGTTCCCTGGTGATTGCATTAGCATGCTGTTTCGCCCATCTTATCAGGTCAGTGCAGTGTCGGTGCACCTGCTGATAGGTGTGATTGTGACCACTAGCATCATTTACCCTCCTGCAGAGTTCCTCCCACAGGGCATCCCCCTGCTGTGCATCCTGTGGCACATGGCTGAAGAGCGTCATGTAGTTGTCGGGGAGGTATGGGATGAGGACCTCATTCTCCAAGTGGCTGTACGGAAGCAGTTTTCTACATGGCATACCTGGAAGACATAATGATGGAAACAGGTCACAGTAACTCACAGAGATGTACAGCAATACAGCTGAACATACATGTGTATCACATTTATTAAGATTACAAATACGTCTTTGTAAATCTACATGACACTAACACCACTGACATATATAAGTCACACACATTTGACCCCTACTGGTGATGTGATGTTATCTCCATATATGTGTGCATCATGTGATGACATTCCTCATACACCATGTGAATGTTGTCTTGATGTGGGCATGTCTGTTTGCCTGTAATGGTGTCTTTAGCTATCAGCACATGCCTGAATGTGTTCACATTAATGCAATTGACCTTAATGCTGTGTATATGCCACATATATAGTCATACATAGCTGTTAGGGACATGACCTGTGACCCTGCAGACTTGCAAGCATGTATGTGTTTTGCCATATACATCTACATGGCACTGTACAGCTGTGTAGCATCCTGCCATGTAATGCCTGTGTTGCACATGTGAAACACATGGGGCAATAGCTAGCCTGATGGTATTTGCAGGGTTGGATATCAACTATAGCATGTATGGTCATAGTGATCTAGTAGGCTATATGCCCTGGGCCATTTGTGAGTCTAGGCAGACAGGTTGCCTAGATGTAGGCAGCAGACAGGTAAGTTTCAGTGGTCAGTTCAAGCAGTGCCACAGAACTGATACACATGGTTACTGATATATTTGGCATGCAGTCATCACACCATGTCACAGAGAGGAGCAATGTGCAGCTTCACTGGACAGGGATGCATAGTATGGCAAGAGTATGTTAAGTGTATGGGACAGGGATCTGTCAGGCATGTTGTGATCCTTGTACTAGAAAGGTGGATGTCCATGATGTATTTGTTTATTTGGGCTCAGGATGTGTTAAATGTAGCATGTCCAACATCTCTGGGATGGATATGGCTTTATTCAGGGTAGGCTGCATGCTACATAGTACAGCTAGGGATTGTGAAGGGCAGTGTAGGCCATCTACACATGGGCAATAACCCTTTAAGGAAATATGTGATCTATTATGGGTCACATGGGTGTTGAGTATGGCTGAGCAGTTATCTCTATATTCCTGGATGGCACCCTGTCATGATTAGGGGTGCCACATATGACTACCTGCCTTTTGTGGTGACGTAACTATCAAAGGGAAGTACTGTCCAGCTGCATCCCCTACACACAGTTGCCATTATGTTGACCGCTGCCTAGGTGGTAGTTAATGGGTACAGGGTTTGTAACATAGGGGATAACAATGCAATACTTAGCTGTCAGATTGTGGCCATACATAACACACCACACAACTGACATACTAAGTTCCTTCTGTATGTAGAACGCAGCACACAATGATTCAACTATTGCTCCTAGTTCATAGTCATTTGCAAACATCAATAGGCTGATGCGTTCTGTGATAGTCTATGTGGTATAGATAACAATGAGGGGGAGTACCAGGAATGACCCCTGTATTACTGTGGCTGGCACTGGTTTGATGTGCGTGTATTCATCAGACACCTTCTGTAGTGTGGGTTCTGCCAGAAGTCCAGTTGCCAACCACTCCTGTGACATAGGAATATACACCTAGTTTACTGAGTGTAGATGGAACACAGTATGGGTGATGGTGCCCTATGACATGGCAAGGTCATGATATGCAGTGTGAATCAACCCTACTGTCATCTACATCTGTACCAAGTACATTAATTATGTTGACCATGGTTCATGGCCATACAGACCAGACTCAGCAGGGTAGTTGTGCACTATGTCCCATTATCAATGGTGTCTCCCCCTTTGTGGGGTGTGATGACTGTTGCTGTGCACCATTCGGTGTGTACACAGCCTGACATGGAGCTATGATTGAACATGATGTGTATGTGGATAGCTGAATGTTCTTACATTTGTGTAGGATACACCCTGGGATGCTGACAGGTCTCATGAAAGTTCAGAGATACAGCTGAGTGTCAAGTAGATTTTACAAGAAGCTGAGAGCTGCAGGGGAGCAAAAGTTTAGTGCTGCTTATGCTGAATCCACTTGCGTTGTTAATAGCATAACAGGTAGTGTATTTGCTTTTGATGCAGAAAGCAGTGGGTTCTACTCCCACTGTAGGTAGATGCATTGCTGATACTGTATTGTATTGTAAAGGGGGTGGATGCTGCAGTCCTTTTTGGTGAAGATACCTAGTAACTATATGAACATGTTATCAGTTTGCCATCCATTCCCTATTGTAATATTACTCGCTTATTGTTTTTTAATGCAACATAGACAATTTATTCCTCAAAGGCAACATGCACTTTATTTGTAGATGAAACAATGAAATATAAAGTTGTTTGCTAGCAGCAACCTCTTCATTAGCTACAGATTTCTTTAATGTGGAATTATTTAGATGACTTTTACTTCTTCAGAGATTGTGCATATTAACTGATATTGGTGGACTGTAGACGTTTGAGTAGACTTTTATGATAGAAATGTTCTGAATTGGACAGTTTTGTCATTATTGGTGCATGCATTTTTTTTTCATTGTTTGCTGGAAAAATGTTCAAAGCAACACATTTAAAATGCCCTCTAACAACTGTACTATATTGTACAAGGAATATAATTTAATACAATTAGGAAGGTGTATCAAAGAACATGTGTATGTTTTGTGTGCTAATAATAAGTCTGTTTTCATTGTGAGATTGCATCTCTTTGTTTAACAGATATTTTAGTGTTTGTGCTGTAAAATGCAAAATAAAACTTTCAAATGAAGTCCAATCATTGTAGAAGTAAAGCAGTATGCACATTAATGTTTATGGTAAATGGGGTGAAATAGCCAAGTAATGGTTCTTTGGAATGGCTGCGGTGGGGAGGCTCCATTCGACCATAATTTTGTGAGGGGGAAGGGCGGCAAACTCAAAGACAGCCCGGGCTGAACTATACCTCTCAACTGTCCAGTTTTCACAGGATGAATAGATTTTTGTTTCTTATTCTTGGTTTGTTCCTCATAAAATATGTGGTTTTCTGGCTAATAATTTAGAAATTAAGTCACTAAATAATGACAGACACTGAGTTTCAGACTTCATAACCTTCAGAAAAATGCATGCTAAAGCAAGACCTGTTATTCTATCAACTGTCTCAGTTTATACAACAATTTATAGGACTGTTTATATGTTCCCCCAGTATATTTGGCCTTGTCCAGATTTCCTGCATTAACAGGTTGAGAGGTCCATGCAAATAAATTGCTTTATAGAATTAGGCATATCCAAACTGCTCAACTATCCCCAATTTTGGCTCAAAATGTTGCTCTTCCCCTAATAATCCCACCACAAAATGGCAATTTTGGAAGAAAATGTGGAGGTTATACAATTAAGAAATAACTGTAATAATCAGAGTTATAGATTACTTTTATTTCAGAAATGCATGTAGATTCTTTTATTTTGTCAGCTGCTCAAGTTAGCAGTACCAATATTAAAAAGTGTCCCTTCTTTGACAGGTTCCCAGCTGTATTGTGTGGCTATTTTGTATTTTTGCATCACATTTTTGGTCAATTTTTCATAAAATTGTGTTTTTTTGGCAAATTAGTGGCAAATCATTAAAGACTGAAGTTAGAAAATAATGACAGACATTTGAGTTTCAGATTTCATACCCTTCAGAAAAATTCATACTAATGCAAGACCTACTATTCTATTATCTTTCTAAGGTTGTAAGAGAAATATTTAAAAAGTGTCCTGATTTTTGGGCCTTTGTCCCACTTTTATGTATGACTTTGTCCAGATTTCTTGCTCTGAGGTTGAGAGGTATGACAAATGTGTCAGGGCCATCACAGACAGCCAGAAACGTTTCAAATTGTGACATACTTGTTGCACCCCACTCCCCCATGTAGTGACTCTATATGTGTCCAAGCAAGGCAAGGAGCAGTTATGCAGTGTAAATGTGCAGAGTATCCCCCCATCCAAGGTAGACACAACTACTACTTTTATTCTGTCCTTGATTTTGCAGAATGATCTGGTTTCTGTCATATTTTTATACTGTTGATTTATGCTTATTATTACTCAGAAAGTGCCTTTTGCTCTGTGTTTAAGTAGCAATGCTTTAATGACCATCAGGTAAGCTTGTCTGAGATTTGCTACTTTCAGCATGTTACTTGGTACTTTAATAAAGCTGAATATAAATTATAATTAGAATTGCACTACAACGAAAAGTAGTTTGAGTTGAGTGCTGCTTGTTTTTCTTATACTTGATTTTGACTGGCATTCCAGTGATGTATTTAAAAAGTTATTTATTTTTTCATGCCTCAGAACCTTTTTGTTTCCATCTAAATATTAAGTAAGCTGTCATGCAGCCAATGCATTGAAATATTTGTTTTACTTCTACACTTCATTTTGTCTTGATTGGACTCTCATAATGACGGTTTGTCACCCAGGACAGTGGACACACCCCTTCCCATTGGCCCACCCATTCAGCTGTCTCCTTCAGCCCCCCTTTGATTTGAAGTCACCAGCCGTCACTCCTGATATGTAGTAACTGTCCCTACAGTGGAACACACCTCCACCATTGTATTCACTGTTGTCCACACATCTGGCAATGACAGGTTGGAAGGTTTAGTGTAGGTGTTTCATATAGTCTTCAATTGTTTCAGATAGGTAAACAGTGTGATGCATTGCAGGTCTGACCAGTGTCCATTACCAGGACCACCATACATTATGTGTACGTGTGTTATGGCAGATAGCATGCAATTAATATGTTCCATGCATTATCAAGCCTGGTAAATAATAACAATCTCACCTGACACAGGCTGCTGTCGCTGCAAAATGCCAGAGGTACCTAAACATGAGTGTCACAGCAGTAAGATCATTATCCACACCTGTGTTGTAGCTACAGGGTGCAATGTCCATGTTAGCACATAAGCCAGTACAATACACTATACTATGGAGTATGCACATCTGTGCATACATAGAGTAGCAGACTATAGTATGTAGCATGTGTGCATACATGCCTTGCATATGTTGTTACATTACATATTGTACAGTAACACATGTAACTATGTGATATATTGTTGTGTTTTATGTGCAGTAGTGACTTACCAGGCAACTCCAGGCTTGGTGGTTGAGAGACCCACCTCCACAATACCAGCTAAAGTTTGTGGATGGAGGTCTGTAGGTGTCCCCAGGTTGGCCGGTAGCTCCTCGGTACGTGTGAGTGGGAGCTGGGTGAGTGGTCCCCCAACGGTTGCACCTTGTTCCCTGGCGATTGCATTAGCATGCTGTTTCGCCCATCTTCTCAGGTCAGTGCAGTGTTGGCGCACCTGCTGATAGGTGCAATTGTGACCACCAACATCATTTACCCTCCTGCAGAGTTCCTCCCACAGGGCATCCCGCTGCTGTGCATCCTGTGGCACATGGTTGATGAGCGTTGTGTAGTTGTCGAGGAGGTATGGGATGACCACCTCATCCTCCAAGCGGCTGTATGGTGGCAATCTTCTACATGGCATACCTGGAAGACATAACGATGGAAACAGGTCACAGTAACTCACAGAGATGTACAGCAATACAACTGAACCTACATGTGTATCACATTTATTAAGATTACAAATACGTCTTTGTAAATCTACATGACACTAACACCACTGACATGTATAAGTCACACACATTTGACCCCTACTGGTGATGTGATGTTATCTCCATATATGTGTGCATCATGCGATGACATTGCTCATACACCATGTGAATGTTGTCTTGACATGGGCATGTCTGCTTGCCTGTAGTGGTGTCTTTACCTAGCAGCACATGCCTGAATGAGTTCACATTAATACAATCGACCTTAATGCTGTGTATATGCCACATATGTAGTCATAAATAGTTGTTAGGGACATGACCTGTGACCCTGCAAACTTGCAAACATGTATGTGTTTTGCCATATACATCTACATGGCACTGTACAGCTGTGTAGCATCCTGTCATGTAATGCCTGTGTTGCACATGTTGGTATTTGCAGGGTTGGATATCAACTATAGCATGTATGGTCATAATGATCTAGTAGACTATATGCCCTGGACCATTTATGAGTCTAGGCAGACAGGTAGCCTAGCTGTAGGCAGCAGACAGGTAAGTTTCAGTGGCCAGTTCAAGCAGTGCCACAGAACTTGATACACATGGTTACTGATATATTTGGCATGCAGTCATCACACCATGTCACAGATAGGGGCAATGTGCAGCTTCACTGGACAGGGATGCATAGTATGGCAAGAGTATGTTAAGTGTATGGGACTACACCGAATATAAATTATAATTATAATTGCAGTACAACGAGAAGTAGTTTGAGTTGAGTGCTGCTTGTTTTTCTTATACTTGATTTTGACTGGCATTCCAATATTGTATTTAAAAAGTAATTTATTTTATCATGCCTCACAACCTTTTTGTTTCCATCTAAATATTAAGTAAGCTGTCATGCAGCCAATGCATTGAAATATTTGTTTTCTTCTATACTTCATTTTGTCTTGACTGGACTCTCATAATGATGGTTTGGCACCCAGGACAGCGTATTTAATTAAAGTTCCAGTTTTTGTGGTTTTGAGCATAGCCCCCCCCTTTCTAGTTGGCTGCACCCCTTCCCATTGGCCCCACCTATTCAGCTGTCTCCTGCAGCCCCCCTTTGATTTGAAGTCACCAGCCACCACTGTGTTTTACTATCCAAATCACCTATATAAAATGTATACCAGGAAAAATAATCAGAATTTTTTTGGGATGTTCCCATGGATTCTCAAAGCATTTCACTAATGCAATTATCTCTATGGTATATGGTTTGAAGTGCCAATTGATACAAATTATATTAAATTGATTCTGTAGATTCCACAATACACATCTATTATAAGGATTGATCAATTCACTAACAACCTTACAAAGATCCATTTCATTATACTTATAATTTCATATATTAATAAAAGAACATACAGAGATGCAGTTACTAACATCTGATAAACTGAGACCACCATGCTGACTTGTCACAATAATTACTTTTCCCAGAAATTTGTGGAGTACCTCCTCTCCATAAAAATAATATGTATAAAAGTCCATTTAATTTTATTGTACTATAAACATTTGGGAGGTGTAACATTATTTTATAACAAAAATAAACACATAGGAATAATAATCATCTTTATAATATTTACCTAACCAACTAAGGAAAAACTGAGTTCAACTCATTAAATTTTTTAGCAGTGTTTCCATACACATTATTACTTGATGCATCACATGATCCATCATAGGAATTCTTATAAAAAATACCTAGAATGAGGAAATGTCATACATCATGCATATTATATACTAGTGAAACAGCTGTACTACTACTATTTTGATATACCCTAAAATGGTCAGAAGGGAAACTCATTCATTCAGATTTGTCATAGGTAATAACCTAACCAACTATGCTGTCTGCTCTAAAAAGTACATCATATACATTTTTAACATCCTCAACAAAAGACTTTAAACACCACTGCATCATCTTTGTATGCAATATTTGTTATATGAAAATTCCTATAATGTAATCTAGAAATACTGTTATTCACTCTAAACAACAATGGACTTATTGCTAAAAGAAATAAGGAAACAGAGACTGGACATCCTTGTCTCAGACCTGGTGTAATGTCAAATTCATTAGAATCTACAGCATTCACCATAATGCATTCACATCTCCTTATATGATTTTTTAATAACTGTATATATGTCATCAGTACATTCATAATAATTTAATACTTCCCAAATGTAATCCCTATTTCAGTATATCAAACACTTTATTTGTTTCTAATTTAAGTATATCAATCAATCCTGTTGAATTTTTTTCTGTATTAAACATTATAGCTTGTAACAATGTATTTGCTTCATCCATTGATCTTTAAGGACAAAATTTAAATTGAGAACTAATTGGAATTCTGTCTACACAGGAATTGTCATAAACTCATACAACTTAAATAAGAGTGGAGCTACATTGCCCTTAGGAGTTTTATAAAATTCTGTCAAAAACATGTGGATCTGGCCCTTTATTCCTTTTACGATCTGAAATACTTTCTTTAATGTCTTACACAGTTATTATTATTGAACCAAATTTTAGATTAGGAGTTTCAAGTCAACAATTTCTAATTACATTCTCTTCTTTTATCCATTTTTGTTACATAATGTATAAAAGTAATCTACTAACAATGTTATAATCTCATCTTAAGATGAACAAATGTTATCATTAGTATTTTTAAGCTTGCAAAAGAATTCCTAAATCATGTCTTCCTAGACTGAGATGTTAACATTGTCCCTACATGTCACGTTATAAATATGCATTTTTAAAACTTTCTTCACCCTTTATTTTATCTAATTTTATAAGCCTTTTTCAGCATCTTATATAAGAAATAATATAGCAATATATATAAATCTATAACTCTGAACACAGAAACCTTACTTGGACTTTTCTTAAAATGCTAAAATCAATATGACTGTTAATGTCATGAATTTGAAATGTTCTTCTGTTCTAAAGTTATAATCCATTTGGAAAGTGTAGCCTGGTTCATGGCTCTATGTCTGTCTGAATACAATAGGGTCTTGACTGAGTGATGTGGCATCTGTATGATTGTTGGATCAAATTGTGTGATGAAGTCTGACTGTTGTATTCCTCAATATAAAGTTAACACAGTCTTTATACAAAGGTGATAACCCTTCTCCATTGATGATAACATTCTACTGAAAAGCATAATAGCGCTTAGCTTAGTCTGGATACCTTGCTGTTAGTTATGTGGATATTTCTGAAGCAGGACTGCAGGGATGCTGTCATGTCCAGCTGTTGCTTGTAAATAAAAAGGATATTCTGCTGATGGTGTAATCAATTCAGTAATTACTGCACGTTTCTGTTTCAGTGTCTCCACTGCCTACTTTCCCTCTAATGACCACACTAGAATTGTAGTACTGGGTAACTTTGCATCATTCATTTTATACAAATGGTCTACCAAGACTGCATAGTCTTCTATAAATTCAATGTTATAATTCATACCTCCTAAAAACTTGTGCAAATCTTGAACTGTGGTAGTTAATGGACTGCTCAAAATGGACTGTGTTCTTTCCCTGCATGGGGTTCATACCAGGGTTTGTGCAGTCACCCCCAGGAATCTGATTGTCTGTTGCTTTAATTGCATTTTACTGGCATTGACTTTAAACCCAGCATTTTGCAAGACTAGCAAGACATCATGTAAAATCTGCACGTGCTTCTTTTCTGTTTCTATCATCTATGTATTGGGATAGATTATTACAATAATTCACTGGCCTCAGTACCCATGCCAATGTCTGATGAAATAGTATAGGAGAATGTACAAACCCGTTGGTAAACATGGCATCAAACATTGAGTATCCTCAAAGGTGAAAGCAAAACATGTCTATGAGGATTCAGCTAAAGGTAGAGCAAAACATCCATTTGCTAAATTAAAAACTGCAAACCATTTACTGCAGGGATCTAACATGACAACCATTTCCGGTGTACTAGGCACCACGTGTGCTACTGGACTGGTGTACTTATTTACTAAGACTAATACTAAGACTAATACTAAGACTAATATTAATCTGTAACTACCATCCTTTTTTTTACTGAACACGTAGGTGAATTTGATGGACTTGACCCATTAATTATAATGCCTTGTTTCCCAATCTGTAATTTATTTATTAATCCTCCTGCTTCTCTGGGAATGGTATATTGTTTCTGATAATGTGGCAACCTATCTGTAGGTTTCTTTGCCCTTAATTTGAAGTGGCACCCAGGCCACAGTCTGTTTTATTTTTAGACTATAACTCTGGAAATGCTTGCATTAACTGATACTTTAAATCCTGGACCTCATCTATGCAATCTACTGCACATAGCATTTTTGCACATCTCTTCTGTTTGCACCATTGTACATATTACATCATCTTTATTTCTCCACAATATCTTGTTATTAAAATTTAAAACAGCACCTAATCCTGACATAATATCAATTCCCAAAATGGTACTGTGACACTGAAGATGTATCAAGAATTTTTTCCAGGAATCCTTTTCCAGGCTAATTAGTTTTATTCAAGAATCTGATTTCCAAAGACTTGCTACTGACTGTAGCTATCTTTGACCATTCAAATCCTGATAGCATTAGAGCTGTACTTGGGTCCTCTGGCAAATGTCTGTTTATAACTGAAAAGGAAGCTCTTGCATCAATTAGTACATTGTTCCACAATTTCTTTCCCATAAACAGTGAAATGTATGGTCTGCTATCTTTACCTGCTTTAAATAATGTTAAATACACCAGCTGATTTGGTGCCGGGCTGACACTGCCCTCATAAATTTTCTGAAAATCATTTCCTATATCATAAGCAAGCTACAGCATACTTCTGGTCATCACTCTGCCTAGAACTTTGTGCATCATTTACACTGTCACTGACTGCACCAGACTGATCTCTGCTTGCAAAGCTAGTAGTACCTCTTGTGATCTGCTCCCCCACCATTGGAATATTTGCATTCCCTTCATAAAACAATAAATATACGTGACTATCATACTGATATTAGGAACTGTAAGAACTGGTGGTACGGTGCCTGTCTCAGATTTGAAACCTCTAGACAAGGATACAATGAATCATACTGTGAATAATGAAGTAGTCTGTCAGTGATCTCAATCATTGCAGCTCAATCTGACCCCCTTAGCCTGCTTATTCTTACTGGAATGACTGGGAATGGTTCATCGATACCTGCTTCAACAGGCTTGTTTTTCTACATACAGTATTTAGGACATTATTTTTTTACATGCCCTAACTTTTCACAAAAAATAAAGCAATTCAACTGCACATCTGTTTTCTACTGTGACTACTGCATGTATTCTGTCTAACAGCTGCAACTTTTGTCTCTATAGGAAAGATTTTATTACTTGCTTCTGATTATTGCAAAATCTGCTTTTGTCTAATGACTAAATGTACTGTCTCTTCTAATGTTTTTGCTGTAGCAATCATATTTATCTTAATGGCTGTATCAGGTCCCTGATCTATTTACAAAAAAGCCTCAGTCGCATGTTTCTGATCATCATCCTGTGGCATTTGTCTCTCAGAATAATTGTACAGTACTGCATATGCTAATGAAAATAATGTTGCTGTTTTCATAAGGTTGTCTGTTCTATGTATTCTGAATTGATCTACTAACCTGGTATCAAAACACGTTTTCTGTGTCAAAGCTTGTAAGGCAGCATGCATTCTTTTTCGTTTGTTATCAAGCGGTAGCTCATGTGATTCAATATAAGTCTTAAGAGTCTTTGAAAGAAAAGCTTTAATACATTTTGACAATTCTTATCCCCAAGTTACCCCAGTGTTACTGGACCAATCTGCAAAAATCATAAAATTCTGAAAAAATCCCTTCCTATCATCACATTTGGGTAATAGCTGTAACAACGTTGATCTGTGATACAGCTTCTGAGCCACTGATTCTGTGGCCAAAGTTTCTGATTATTGTGAACCCTGTACTTGATCCCTCAAGTCTTTTGCAGTTGATTTAAGTACTGTTTATTAGTCTTAAGAAACTACCATATCCCACTGACAAGTTTTCCTGCACCCTGTCTAAATATTGTAATATTGCTATCCTTGTCTTCCAGCCTATTTTATAGCTTTCTACCAGCTTGTCCTGCTCACCCTCAGTATTATCTGTGTTGTTCCATTTGGTCAGAGCCTTTTAACATGAAGTATCTAATTTTCCTACCAAAGTATATAATTCATCAGCTGTGGTCACTACACTTACTGGTATTACTGATGTCTTAATAACATTAACAGTGCTACCTTCATTAGTGGACTGTTGGTACAACACATAATTATTCATACCTAATGCAGCTTTAGCAACAATTCAGAATGTAGCAGTTTAATTCAAGAAAAAATTGCTATTACATTTTGTACAGTGTTTTAACCCAATCCATAATTATTAACCACACTATATCAGCTGGTTTACCTGTGGGAATATTTAGACTTTTTGAGCATTTACTGGCTGACTTAGTTATGACATCCATGAAATGCTTCATTCTTACAATGACTTCCAAATGGATAATGCTTGTGTCTGCATGGGTGTTGTTGTGGTGCATTTTTTAGGGCTGTAACAGGCTGGAAAGGTGTTAGTGAGGGGGTCACAGTCTGTGGTCACCAACTGATGGGCAGTTGTGGTGCTGCCTTCTCCCCCTGTTATTCCTCCCCATCCTTTCCTGGGCCTCTTAGATTGGGTTTGGGCAAGTAGAAAAGCAGTTGCTATTACATGGATAGTAATGGCCAACAAGGCAGTAGAGAGGGTGCAGGGTAATGCTACTCAACCTGGTTGGACTAGAAAGTTGGCATCAGCTGGGTTTACACCAAAAGTTACAATGGACCTTAATTTTTGGAAAAGTTACAAGATTAATGCTGCTACTAGTTATGACTGTATTTTCTGAATTTGAAGGCTTGGTGTATATTGTTTAATGGTTTTGTAAATAAATGGTCATACCTACTATCTTCTGTTTTGTATTTATTGGTGGACTACTTGGGAACACATTTTACTCTGATTCTGCTCTACTGTGCTCATTAGAACTATTTCAGTCTACATATTCACTGTGCAGCAAAATCACTGCAGAAACGACAAGGGAAACTGGTTTTACATAGTAGAGATGCAACACTTTGCTTGCACTTTATGATCACAGGGAAGTAATATATAGCATTTTAAAATGACTGAAAAAAAGCAACATTTCTCACATATAGAAGAATACGGAAAAGCTTAGAAATATGGAAATAGTTATCATGGAAGAAAAGAGTTGCCTTGAGTTTTATAGGTTCATAGGTTCATAGGTAGGTAATAGGCTATTGGCCCAAGGGCCTTCGTAAGTCTAGCCAACAAGGTTTCCTGGCTTATATTCATGTTGCAAGACCCTCCACCTCATTAATATTAATGTAAAACTATTCTTATAAGTGTAACACCATTTGATCTTTGCTGATTTGCATATTGGATTGCTTTGATCAAGATAGCCCTGTAGAATCATCTTTGCGATTCAAGCAATGAATGGCGCTTGTTTGTGTTCATAAGCCAATGTGAAAAGATACTCAGCAATGAAACAACATCTGGATGGTTAAAACTGCTCCTCTGGCCTAAAAGTAATGCTTACAGAAAATGGTCAAGTGGTAAGCTTTTTAACACTACACAATGAAGTGAGCCATAGCTGCTGTTTACTTTTAACAGAAGATGATGCTCATGCTGAAACAAAACTCCAGGCATGAGATAATGCTGCTGTTGGAAAGACAGGACCAAAACTACAATACAGCTAGAAGAAATATTATCAAGATTTAGTGGACAGGGGTTCAACACAAATACAGTGATATGTTAACAACCAGTCATGGTGTGCTGTAATAACTCTTATTTGTAATTGAATGAAGCTTATAAAGCAGAACACTGAGACAAAGCAAGAATGTTGGCCACAGTAAAAAGTATGCAAAGAAAGACAAAAACATTATCAAATACGGTTATTGCTTACTGAAAGCTTAAGTCATACCATAAAGCTTCTCTAAAGAGGCACCAGTTCAGACTGAAAGCACAGTGCTACTTATCAGTGTAATAAACTTCTGTGTGCACTGCAAATGAAACTGCTCATACTATGAGTTATAATTTTAATCATAAAAAACTCTGGAAGTC
Organism: Protopterus annectens; assembly: GCF_019279795.1. Taxonomy (NCBI): domain Eukaryota; kingdom Metazoa; phylum Chordata; order Ceratodontiformes; family Protopteridae; genus Protopterus; species Protopterus annectens. Next base: position 178,549,976 of record NC_056744.1, read on the forward strand.
ATGATGAAATCATATCTAATCAGTACAGATTTATAGAGGCATAAAAGGCACATTAAGGTTAGGCATTATAGTCAGTTTAATGACTTTTAATTCAGAACATAACAATAAATAGCAATCAATGAAAATGCTACTAGCATAATTAACTGGTACCACATGGAGATGTATATTAAGAGAATGAAGTGCGTGAGGGAAATTAAAATGCATGAAGTAACATCTTCAACAAACAGGTCAGCATAAGGGATATAAGAAGGTTTCAAGCAGGATAAAGCAGTTTTACAATTCAGAATATAACTAAGTGGGAGACTCATTATTTCAAGTTATGAGTGTCCAGTTTAACATTCTCGTCAAACAATCATACCAGCTACAGCAATGAGTGTAAAAAGAGAAGTCTAGTCTAGGGATCAAAAGGGCAAAACAGGCAGTCACAGGAAGATAGAAACAACAAAATTGCATTAGAATGTCAATGCAGCAAAGTCATATGTAAAAATAGTCAATACAGTTTCAGAGTCAGTGAATCATCACTTCGAAAGTTGTTTAGACGGTTAATAAAAGATAAAAAGAGACAGTAAAGAATCGCACATTGAAGACTAGTAGTATAATATAACGTATGTGGACAGAAAGACATAAAAAGCAGGGTTACTGAGAATGGAGGAAAGGGTTAATAAAGTCCATGGTACTCTAAAGCAGCAAGACTGCCTGGACAGAATATTTCTGATTCCCAAGCTTACACTTCACAGACCTGTGAATCAAATAGCTTATAAAGTAACCTAGAGAAGCCATATGGAATATAAACATCTCAAATTTATCAGCAGGTAGCTTCAAAGCAATATGATGTTCTATAAAACTTCATTTTATTCTTAATAACTGAGATCTTCTTGAAAAAGTACTAACTGTACATAAGACTCACCTTAGCCAAAATGCTGTCAAACATGAGACAACTTTCTCAGTACAATGCCACAAGTAGTTTACTGCACAAAGCAATAGGACCGGCTAGACTTGTCACTGGGGTTCCTAGCACTGACCCTATGCATGACTGTCACACATTATGAAGTTCATCACATTTTAGCTCTCAAAAATAAGTCAGCATAAGGGACCTTTACTTTGTGAAGTTTCCTTATGAGAATATCTAAATAAAAAAAATGTGGCAAGGATATGCACAATGTTGGGTATTATATTACATGGAATAGTTATTTATATGCACATCTAGTCTTTAAGACTGACTAATAATCACATTATATTAAGATATCTTTGCAGGTAGTAAGTTGGTCTGTTTAATTTTAAAAACGGACTAAATACAGCCTTTTTATTACAGTTTTTGTTGTTAACATTTACAATTATTGTTTATGAGTTAGTAAGTTGCTGTGTCTCTGTTCATGAAAATAAATTATCTTTTCACAAGGATGAAAATAGCACAATTACTATTCTTTTTGATGTCATTTCTGAAGTTACTTGGAGTCAAGCACCAGAGTAAATTTGAACTTCGACTTTAAGTTTATTAAATATAATGTCCACATATGTGAAGGATGTAAACTGATCCCATATTCTTTTGTTGCACTTATGGCTGGTTTAATATTCTTCTGTGTTGCAGGTGAGAATTCTTTCTAGTAAAGAAAAAGACTGCCCGTGATTAATTCAGAAATAGTAATGAACATGTACCTGCAACTTATCCATGACTTCAAATCATACCTATGCTATATACATTACTTCATGTAAAGCACAAGTCCATTTCATGTTATGATAAACATAAAAGATGTACTCCAGGATTTAATAAAATCCATGTAGGCACAGTGTGGAGTCTACACTGAATGTTACCATGTCTGTGACATGGTTCCCCCTTGGCAGCGCACCATGCATATTAATGATGGTGTGTTGCCATTGGAGAGCAGAGGAACACAGTTATTAAATCAGTGCAGGGAGTGGTGTAGTGATACCCATGTCCGCAGAGGGGTAAGAGACTCCCTGCACTGTGCTATTGTTTTATTTTTATCTATTATTTTTTTTTTTTTAAAGAAAAGCATGTTTGTCAGATATGGCAAGGAGTGCAGCAGTGCTAAGCAGTGCTCACAGATAAGACAGCAGACACCTGCCAGATATCTAAAAATGCAAACCGGATGTCATTCATTATTTATTTAAATGTAATGTTTAAGTGTATCTAAGCCAGTTTGCAAGGAGTGGCATGGAGCTCAGCACTGCTTATAAGTAGTTTAGTGATATATATGAAGGTATACCAGATTTTTAAACACCACATAGCTAAATAAGTAGTGCGATGGCTTCATGTTTAGTAGGGCTAGCGTTTGAATACATGGGAGGGAAATAAGTATTTAATTTTAATATACAAATTTAGCAGACTAATTTAAATTATGGCTTCACTGCCCTCTGCTAAGCTCTGCTGATACCTGCTAAATGCTGCATAAATATGATAATGGCTGCCAATATTTATGCTCTGCTTGACACTGCTTGGTTGGTTTGCATGCTGTTAAGCTCCACTAAGACTCAGGTTCTGTGAATTTTTGCACTTCTTAGCTCAGATGCATTAGTTTGTGGGGTGCTAAGCAATACGGTGCTTTTTTGAATGTTGCTGAATGGCATTTAAGGGTGGGAAAACAGCCTATATTAAGTCCAAAAGGTGGGAATACAGCAGAATCCTTTGGAGTTCTTCTGATGGGTGTTATGGCTGGTGTTTGTGAAGGTGTGCACTTTTTGGTGCAGTGTTGGGGCATTCTGGAGTCCAGGGTCATGGTTGGATTCCTAGTTAAAATTCATGATGACTGGCTATTGCAAGAAGGTTTTCATGGCTCAGAGTGTAAGGCAGAGGCCTGGGATTGTCTGGGCAGAGAACACATCAGTGTTACTGGTATCCCTCGCACAGCTGAGCAGTGTTGTCACCACCATGATGATCTGGGTCCTAGAAGCTTAAGCAGAGAATGCCCCACAAGTACATAAGTAATGTTGCCTTTGTTTCACCAATATCTAATCTGAATGTCTGCACAACTGCTATGCATAATGGTATGTTTCTCTCGGTAGAAGAGAGGGCTTGCAATGTGAGTCACACTCTGGGCTCCTGGCCAGGTTGTGCTGTGAGCGTGGTCAGTATGGATGTATTATGCTAAATGTAGTGAAATAAGCAAGAAAGGGTAAAGCATTAACTGCATGAAAGTATATACAATAAAGTCTGTAGTGCAATAAATGTGGAATTAGAGCTGTATTGCAAGAAGTGAATAATGCCAACAATAGTGCAATAAAACATGAAACAATACCAGTATTTGCATTAAATTATATACAATAAAGTTTGTAGTGCAATAACTGTGGAATTAGAGCTGTATTGCAAGAAATAAACAATGCCAACTGCTCTGCAATAAAACATGAATACCATTAACAACAAGGAGAGTGGTGTTCATCAGGATTATCTTGTTGTAACCATTGCAGTAGAGCTGCATGCATTCAGGCTGAAGGATAAGGTGCTGCAGTCAAGTATAACACTGTAATAGCTGTAGAATGCAAATCTCATGCCTCCCAATTGTATTGTTTAACTCATATAGTACAGTTCAAGGCTTTCTCAAGGCCAATATTGTTCACATATTGCTCTGTCATCCACAAACATCAGGTAATCAAGGTATATGGGTAAGGTAGCCCCCTCAATGAACTGATATTGTTTGTTGACTTCACAGATATTTCAACCCACTAACAATAAATTCTGTAAACCTGCATTGTTTATACTGATATATAGCATACCTACTGTGCGCATTATGATTATATTTCATACATGTGTGTTCTACTCTCTCTGCAGTCTAATATAACACTGTAGTAGCACTGGCAGGTCATATTTTGGTGCCAGGTAAGCTCTAGGCAAATATCAGTTGATCAGTAATCAGCATTGACTCAATAGCTTAGTTTTTTAAATGCTCTGAAAATAGTACATTTTGCCACACACAGACCAGCGTTCGAATCCAGTGATATGTAGCACTAAATATAACAGTAGCAGTCATGTAATGCTCACATATTCTCTCTCCGCAAGAACAACAGGTAAATGGGTGAGGTAGCCCATGTTATAAGTTAATAATTGTGTGTTTAGATTTCCCAGACTATTAAAATCATTAGCAAGAATGTGAAAAATCAGCAATGTGCAGTCAGAACTAATATGTGTAATCCTGGTATGGCTCTATGCCTGGAGTGTTTGTTAAAAGTTGCAGCAGTTGATTAATACATACCATGAAGATGCCCCCTGCAGTCACTCCTATTGGTTTCTATTCCTGCACCTGCCAACCAAGGCCTGACTGCTGTTTAGTGCCTGTACTGTACAAATACATGTCTCTGAAGTGTCACAGTTTCACGCCATGTAATTAATAGTGCGTAATCCACCTGTTACAGGAATACCATGGCAAGTAGTACCTAGATTGCAAAGTATCACCATTCCACCCCACAGAACACCATGATAGTTATATAGGTCCACCTGATGTGCCAATGTTCTGTGTAGGTGTGTAGGTTCATAGGTTCATAGGTTGGTACTAGGCTATCGGCCCTACAAGCCTAGCCATAACAATTCCCTGGCTATTTCTTCCCACACTATTTACTTCCCTGAGTTCCTTGTACCCACAGTTGTTACCATTTGACTCATAATGTCCCATGCTTATAGCTTGAAAGGTATGTATGTGCTACATCAGCTACAGGAGCTTGTACTCACTGTACACATAAAGAAAATACAGACCCGTAGAGTACATAATAGTATTGTTGTCAAGGAAGTAAGCTGCAATGTTTCTAATGGACTGATTCTCTTTCTCTTCCCACCCCTTATCTTCATTTATTTATTACTGTTATTCATTGGTTATGGTTTACTATTAACATATGTTGCTACATTAACTATTTTTTGTGACATGTCTTTTATTATTGTTATGTATTATAATGGATACATATTAACATATCTTGTTAAATTACCTATTTTGTTGGCCTTATGCTGTAACTGTTACTGGCATGCTGTTATACTGACTGTTCTGTCATTTATTGTTGTGTTTCACAAAATATGCATTTATATGTAATTGCATTACTGCCAATGTTCTGCCATGCTGTTATTACTAACACTGTTTTGTTAATAGCTACCCTATACTTATTGCTATTCCTCCATTACCACAGCATGTCAGGGTAGGCTGGTTCCTGGTGATCCAGCTACCTTGCCTCACTGGGTCCTAGAATAGCTGGTACCTAGGCCGGTGGTGCCCCCTCTGCCACCCCTGCACCACCTGTGGTATTAAATGAAAGTACCTCAGGGTCCCAGCCTCCCCCTGGGAGCAATGGTGGAGAGGCTGCAGTTACCCAAGATCAACTGCCAGTCATGTGTGCAGGATTGTTCGTTGCACCTATGAACACTGCCTGCGCCACATTGAGAGTACTCTGGCAGACCTGGTGGGGCAGGCTCACCCTGGTGCCCAGCCACCCTCAGGGCAGTGAAGGAGCAGTGTTGACTGCCAATGGGTGAGGAGATATGTCATGTTGCTGCCCTCTGGAGGCACATGTGTGTTAAATTGTCAAGGACATGTACAGAATAAACACCTTGGCCAAGTTTCAAACCCAGGTCTTTCTCAACTACAGCCCACTGCAATAACACTCCACACCACACCAATTTGACATAAGCAGGTGTATCCAGTAAAACATACTGATTGCCATTTGTAGTCATTAGGCATGTAACTGAAATAAAAACTAATGGAAAAATGGGAGTGTACCTTGGCCTCTGGTACAATAACACACCAGTAGACAACCATAGACATAATAATGGATGTAACTGAGGCCTGTGATAGCAGATATATGTGCTCCTTTATCAGCAACTTGTGAAAAAGACACCTGCTAATGCAACAATGGCAAAGTGCATGTACAACTGGGACACTGGTTCAGAAATACAGCCATATAAAGCCACACACATACTGGTGGATATAGAATGCTTGTCACAGCCTGTATATGTGCACATACATCTTACAAATACACTTGCTTTTGCAATGACTCAGTAGCACAGTTTTCTAAATGCCTTGTATGTAGTACATTTTGCCACACACAGTCCTGGGTTCAAAGCCAATTCTGTGTTCTGTTCAATTACATTATTATGAAGACAGCAAGTAATGACTGAGTCATGCAATCCTAATCCACACAGGTTACTTCCAGTTAATGAACTGCTACCCAGTTGTGTAAGTCAGAGGCCTGCAGGTAGGGACACACTGCACATATCCATATAACCTAACTATATGTTGCCTATTACTGTGTTGTTGACACTGTTGCATAACAGACGTGCCTTAATCACATGTCTCGATCAGACTGTACAGGGTACCTTTACTCTGGCTCTGCAGTAACAACAGGGATGACACAACAGCCACAGTTGCATGTACAGCTTCCTGTCCTCAAAAATGTCCACACTCCCACTATGTGCGCTAGGCTGCAGCAGCAGCTGCAGCCTGTAGCATACACAACTGTATGTAAAGGTAGCTGCTACAGACCTACCATACCTCCCAAACCTCTAGAATAAGGGATCCAGACAAAGCCATATGTAATGGGGGGGCTAATGCCCACACATAGGGACATGTGTAGTGGTTTGCCCCTACAAAGATTATAGGTTGATAGAATAACAGCTATTGTGTTAGCATGCATATTCTGATGGGTATGAAGTCTAACACTCAAGTGTGTCTCTTTCCTTAGTGACCTCAACCCACAATGTTTGCCAGTGAACTGTCAGATGACCACAATGTCATGGGACACTGACCACACATATGAGGCAAAACTGTGGACATACTCCCTAAATCTCTACAACTGAGAGTTATGGTACCTACCCTCTGTGATGCTGTACTCTCTATCCCACAGTAATGTACATCTTAACAGCTAAGAAAGGAGCCTAGGTATATATGAAGGTCTTAAGTATTGTACTATGGTGGCATGTTATTGGACAATGATAGTGCAATTCAGCTGTTTTGGCTGCAATTAGCAATTTTAAGCCACAGATTGGTGCAGATGTAATTACCTGCTAATTAGCAGTATCTTAAAAAGACAAGCAGCTGCTTATGGGGAACAGGACTGTATGAGACTTAATTCACATGGAGAATGTATTTCCAAAAGATTACCAGAGGCAAAGTTCAAAAGAGGAGTATTGCACTCCATCAGGTATGTAATAGATTTCTCCATATAACAGGATGCAGATGGGAGGATAGAGGTATGGGAAATAGAGATTACAACACTAAGCCTGTCTTACATCTATGGTAATGACATGAGTGTGATACTCTGCTGTCCTACACCTACATGCATGCCTCTCATCTGACCATGATTTTCAATCACATCTCAGCTCTGTTCCTGTCAATCCCTCTTACAGTGGTTGGCTGTTGTAGAAGAGCTAGTGGATTACATATAATATGTTGTGACATGAGTAAGGATATACACTCTTGTAATGTCAAAAGATGTACTATAATTAATCTCCCTCATTCAGTCACTGTCTCACATACATAGTTCTAACATTTTAAAAGTGTCCCTGAATGTCCCTGATGTACTGTGGCTAAGTCCCCTTTTCTGTTGACTTATGTCCCTGTTTGGTTGACATCTATGCCTAACATACCTGTCAATCTCCTACAGCATGAAAGCAGGACAAAGCCATAATTTATGGGGGGACCAAGGCCCAAACTTGGTGACATACTTAAATATTTGTCAGAGATCCACAAGTTTGTGTGAACATGACCAAAACTATGAGGCAAACATCCTGACATTCTGCAAACATCTTTATAGTTGAGAGGTATGATGCCTACTGGGGACATATGTTACAGCAGGTTTGCATTGTTTTCTGTCATTGTGGCACACTAATGTTGCTGGACTGTCCCCATATAGTTGTGGTAATAACATACAGTTAATTGTCAGGCACTGATCATATGACTTATCAGTGGGAGTTTGCCCATGGGGGGAGGGTCACACCACAGTAGACTGCAGTGTTGGGTGATGGAACATACAGCAGACTCTGTCATGATACATAGGGACATGTGGACTGTGGAGTATGATGTGTGAGGGTGCAGTGGATAGTGCAGGCCATTATGGGTGTGCTGGATTTGTCCATAGTTGATATCCATGCATTTGGTTCTGTAATGTGTTCTCCTTTTGTTGTCTTTCAGGAACCATGTACCACAGAAGATATGCCCCCTTCTCAGATGCAGAGAATGACATAATAGTGGATGGACTGAGACAGCACCATCACATCTTTTGTCCAGGGGGAGGTATAATCGAGACCAGCAGGCAGCATTGTGGTCTGACCTTGTATGGGATGTCAATCAGACTGGCCAACAGGACAGGACCTATGAGCAGGTCCAACACCGGGCCACAGACATGTTTAATGCTGCATGACAAAGGGCAGCTGCTGTTGTAAGGGATCATACCACCACCAGTCAAGGCTCCACTCCATGCCACAGAAGATACCACGAAAAATAACATGACAGATGACAGAATCCCAGGCCACATCACACCATACATCATGGAGGTGGGTGCCACAGTGTCCAGAGCAGAGGAGCTTCCAGGTAAGCATACTGTGTTCATCAGTACAATACTGTATCAGTGATTGTGGGAGGCTGCACATAGCTGTACGTAGGTATTAGGTTTCTCTGCATTGGAGGTGGTAGCTGCGGTTTATTATTTATTTATTTTTTATTTTATTTATTTTATTTATATTTATTTTATTTTAAAGTTGTGCACACATACTTAGAATGTCAAAAATACAGCCAGTATCACAATAGCTACTGTACATATGGATATATGCACATATTACCTTGTAGTGCTGCCACCTTTGGTGGTTCTGACAATACCTCTCCCTCGCCTTTTCATAGGTCTATCAAGTGTCGCCCAAATCCATGGTCCTGTACCTGGTAAGTGTGATATTGTTTTTTACAGATCATATATACCCTGTGAAAGGATAAGAGTTGCCATATTGCCTTATGTACAAATGTTATGTTTAGCCAGAGTAGAATATTTGTATATTCCATTCTGGAACATTTAACTATGGTTCATAGACTAGTCAGTCACAGGTGTGTATTTGAATGACCATCAACATGTCTGCAATTATAGTTATCAGCAGCTACATGGCCTGGTATACATGAGACAATTACTCCAATATGCCTGTTCAAACACAAAAGGGCAATGCTACATACCTGAGGCAGTGACACTAGTACTGGCATACCATGCTCATGATAGGTGTACAGGGTTTATGTGTAGTTCTGTCATGGACAGTGTCATATTGCATACCTTAGAAGCAGATTGTACTGACAACATTACCTGTATGTGGCTGAAGTGCATTATATAAAGGGCCTGATTTGTCTGTGTATGTTGGTGTGAGGTTGTCTGTTGTGGGAGCAGAGATGAGAAGATGTTAGACTGGTAATGCAATTGTGGATCCTCATTTGTATGAGTCTGTATGGATTACCATACATAACAGTGCAGGTAGTAATGTACTGCTTTTGTCGTGATTTTCACAGGTGACTGGGGAGTGGAATATGTCCCCCTCACAACCTGATGTCAATGTCTCATCAGACTCTGATGATGATGGTGGCCATAGTGAGGCAAGTGGGGTTGACAGAGGCTGAATCTGTCCTAGAGCTTGGCATTCCATTTCTGCCCCCATTGTCACAGTACACAGTCAGTATACCCCACATGCCCAGTCCCCAGAGGCCACAGAAATTGGACAGTCAGAAGATGGTGACATTGAACAGGACAGTTTAGCAACTATGGTGTCAGCGAGTGTAGACACTGACCATAGCCAGCAAGCAGGCAAGGTCCCACACAGGCAGATTGACAGGGGTGCTCATAGGATGTCTGCTGTCCATCCATCATCTGTTGTAGGTGTCACATCACGGGTCACTCTGTGTATGTTTTGGGCTATCATGGAGGCACAAGCACATTCTGAATGCAACATCAGATGCTTAGTGTTATGGACGCAGCACATTCTGACATCTGTGACTGCCTCCACCACATTGGGGACAACCTGGATAGGTTCATTGATGCAGTGGACAGACAGTGACCTGGGACCTGTCTTGAACTGCACATTGCCTGTGCTGGAACATGTGGTTGGATTTGGGCATCGGGCACATGTGTGTAGGTCAACAGCACCATGTCCTTAGAGTCCACATGGTCATGCACAGTCACATTCCAGTAGTGGCAGTACCTCCATTGTTACAGACCGAAGTGTGCTGTTGACACCATGATGTGGCAGGCCATGGGCACGTAGTCTGGGTGGTCCCCTGGGGGATAGGGCTACAGCATTTTGAAGTCACCATCAGGTACTAGCACTGCATCTGACTTTGGGCATGGTGGACCCAGTGTTACTCCTGGCAGAGCCAGTTCCCATGTTTTGGCTGGAGACGGTGAACTGTCCTCTCTATCATGTATTGTCCATAACTGTCCAACATATACACGTGTAGGAATAGCACTGGGTTTGACTGTGCACACGTACACACTCAAACACAACTGTGACATGCAGGTCACCTACAGACACACATGGCACCTCTCCATGGCCCATATAACCCACACTCCTTCCTGACTAATACACATGTTGTCAACTATTTGGCACAGCCAAGGTGTCCAGCAACCCCCACACCACACTCCATGCATGTGATGATACCTGTCCCACATACCTCCCATGAATGCCATTGATGCAGGGAAATGCTACTATGTGTCTGATGAACAGAGTGTCTTTATCACTTGACATTTACTTGTGTAGCACAGAATTGTTTTGCCATGCCAGTTGTTGTGAGCCACATCAGGTACTGTATGCTGGCATGTGTCATGACTACATATCACAGTTTGTGTATCTTTGATGCATGATGTTGGACTGGCAGTAGTGTTACAGAATGACAGTTGTGTCATGGACCTGTGTAAGGTCTGCTACCCTTGCAACATGTCACCTGGATTATATGAACTTAAATCTAGAGGTAATGGAGTTGATGCATCTACAAATATCCTGTGTCTGGGTCAGACAGGAGGTGGACATCACTTATGATTATGTATAGGAGGGCAGTTTGTCACAGGGCCAAAACATGCATAATCATTACACAGGGACAGCCCATAAGGGCATGCCTGTAGTGCTGCACAGGGATATATACACATGCACTTGGCTGATCTGAAATTAGATCCCCTACCTATCTACTATTACACACTACAGAGACACACACACACACACACACACACACACACACACACACACACACTTGGCTGATGTGAGATTAGAACTCCTACCTATCTACTATTAGACACTCTAGCTCACAGTACTTATCAACACACACACACACACACACACACACACACACACACACACACACACACACACACACACACACACAACCACACTTGGCTGATATAAGATCAGAACCCCTACCTATCTACTATTACAGACTATAGCTTGGAGTACTTATTGACACACACACAAAATCCTTAGTTGATGTGAGATTAGAACCACTACATATGTACTATTACACACTATAGCTCGCAGTACTTATCGACACACACAAACACGCACACACACACACACACACACACACACACACACACACACACACACACACACACACACACACACACACACACACACACACACACACACACACACACACACACACACACACACACACACACACACACACACACACACACACACATACACACACACACACACACACACACACACACACACACACACACACCTACACACACACACACACACACAATTAGCTAATGTGAGATTAGAAGCCCTACCTATCTGCTTTACACACTATAGCTCACAGTACCAACCTGTACCTATCTGCTATTACACACTATAGCTTGAAGTACTTATCGCATGTACCATGGAGTTTATCTGATATCATATTGTCATCCAGCACTCTTAAGGTGGATGACATCAGCAGGCCTTGTAGTGGAGGGCAATGTAGATCTCAGCAGCTAGTAGCAGGGTCATAAAATACATAACCATTGTATAAAGATAGCCTATATGGGCTTGTTTTTAGTGCTGCATGGGGATATAATTATATACAAACATTTGGCTGATGTGGGATTAGAACTCCTATCTATCTATTATACACTACAGCTTGCAGTACTTATCACATGTACCACAGAATTAATCTGATGTTAAACTGTCAGCCAGCACTCTTAAGGTAGATGAGATCAGCAGGCCTTCTAGAGGGGGGCAATGTAGAGGCTAGCAACTCATCACAAGGCCATAAAATGCATAAACATTGCACAAAGATAGCCATTTGGCTTGTCCATAGTGTTGCATAGGGATATATTTACACACACACACACACACACACACACACACACACACACACACACACACACACACACACACACACACACACACACACACACACACACACACACACACACGCCAATGGCAGACATGAAATTAGAACTCCTACCTATCTACTACTACACACTATAGCATGCAGTATTTACCATATGCACAGTGCTTGTGGAGTATGTAAAGTAGCCTTGTATTAGACAGCATTTGTGGCCTGCAGAGTGATATTACTTGGCACTGTTATTGTATCTAGTGTGCTAGGAGTGGGAAATCTGACACTATCCCTGCTATGTGTGTACAATTAGCAGTAATGCCATATGTGCCTGGTTGCAGTTACTTAAGCAAACATGTGGCCAGAGACAATATGGCCTGTCCAAGGCATGTGTTGAACCATTGTACAGTACAAGACATGCTCACCTGTGCCTGTCTACAAGGTGACATTCTACAGGCGCAGGGGTCTGTGGATGTGTGGATTATGTACTGTCATGACCTTGGTTTGGTTCCTGTGGGCAAATGTTTTGATGTGTGAGTGCAGATAAGCTCAGCATTTCGAGGGTATGTGGTGAAATCCATACCCCCCCCCACACACACACACATATATATATATATATATATATATATATATATATATATATATATATATATAGATATATATATATATATATATATATATAAAATGTGTATAACAGGAATGTCTCTATAGATGTTGCTGTTTATGTATAAGAGTTATGTAGATATATGTGGAGAGTCTATGTGTCATTGTAATATATACATACTATATATATATATATATATATATATATATATATATATATTGGTATTATATGTATATGGGGTACATACTGACAGATACACTAAGCATGTGGGAGGGGGATAGTCTCAGACAGACATGTATAGGTAGCTGTCTGTACGTACAGATGTATTTCCACATAGCAGGTCTTTGTAAGGAAGAGGCAACAGAACTGTGCTCAAGTGACCTAAGTGTAGGAGCATGCCCAGTGAAACTAACAGTACTTACAAGGCGACTCCAGGCCAGAGGTACCTGCACTCCAGGCCTGGAATTTTTGTGCTACAGACATTGGCAGCTGCACCTGTTTCTACAGTATAGCACTTCCCTGACATTATCCATGGCATTTCCCAGCTGTGTGCCGTAATTAATATGTGACTGGGGTGCATAATGTAACACCACATACAGTGTGACAGTCTGCATACCTCTCACTGTCAATGTTTTTCATAATGTTGAGCATTTCACCCTATATGTCTAGCCTGCTCCTCATACATTTGTGGTGTTCCTGTTAAATGTTGTGTAATGCAGTCAGTGAATAGTACTAACTACAGACAAATATTTGAGTGTTAGAATTTATATCCTTCAGATATGCTGTAGTGATGCAACTCACTTTTATACTAGCCACCTTCTAGGTTAATCAGAGCATCTGAATGTCTGTCTCTAGTTTTTGTCCTTTGTCCCCCCATTCTCTCTGGCTTTGTCCAGCTTACATGCACTAACAGATTGAGGGGTATGACAATCTGTGGGAACACCACCATGTGACTACCTCACATGCAAAAGTTGTGGATACTGCCAGAGTCAAACCTCAACACCATCACCCCTGCTAGTGTCCCTAGCCTACTGAGCCACACAGGCTGCCAGCCAGGGATGTGTCATTCCTCACATAATCAGTAACATGCAGACATATATTTCACCCCTGCATTACATGAGACATAGAATGTGTGGCCACATTCTATGTCACAGCCCTGGAATTGGCTGGCCTGCTGATATACCATTGCAGATTTACTGTTACACCAGTTGTATGGGTACACTGATGTGTTTGGGGTGGGGGACAACTAGCCCATGCTCTGCTGGCATAGACAGCTGTGTGACTGTCATGTGACCCCAATGTTTACCATCTCCCTTGAATAATGTAGTTGATTTTTCAGCCATGTGGCCTAGTGCATATTATGGAGCACAAACTATTGGACAGAGGACTTGTTGTCCCAAGTAGCTGTTAGATCCCTCCAAGTAACCCAGTAGCACACTATATTCCCTTGCATACATGCGGCAGGTCCATACAGATGCTACCATATTCTAGTATCCCTTACAAGTAGTGAATAGGTGAGTGACTTACCTTGCTAATGCAGTATTTGACAGACCTGTAGTTTGGGACTGACTGTCTGATGCATGCAGTACACAGCCAATACATGGTTAGGTACAGGTTTTGTCAGCTGGCTGGCATCATTATTAGTAATATGTATGCAAATCTGAGTAAGATGTCAGTCCCTAGGGCCCTAGGTTGTCAGTGCATGTGCTATGCATTGTCTCTTAGCCAAGGCCAGGGCATACTGGACACACCTATATCTGCCCACAGGGACAACCCCTCAGGGGTTTCCTCCTCAGAGTCTCCCTTGTGGGTGTGGCTATGATGACCTAGGTACTGGTGGGGGGCTGTGTATCCCTTCCCTTTGCTGATCCTGCTGCAGCTCTTTCTGCAGGATAATATTGTGTAGCATGGCCCATAGTGTGAACATCTGTGCACAAGTGGCTGGAGAGTGCTGCAGGGCTCCACCAGATATATCAAGGCCTGGAAACCGTGACTTCAGCAGCCCAAACACATCCTCTATGATGTTCCTAGTTTGTGCGTGTGCCTCATTATGGCTTTCTTCCATGGGTGCGTGTGCATTTTTGATGGATGTCATCATCCTCAGTTCCAGTGCATAGCCAGCATCCCTCAGTAAATGGCTGTGTGGGATGTCCCCCTAAGTAAACATCTGGTACAGCAGTGATGAATGCCAGATATGGGAGTCATGATAACTGCCAGGGCTGCCAGCACACACATTTATGATAATGCCCTGGGCATTGCACACAACCAGGCAGTTGGAGTGATACCCCTTGCTGTTGACATACATGCTACCCTTCACACTGGGTAGTGCCTTGATGTGTACATGAGTGAACTCTATGACACCCAGTACCTCAGGGTTGTGTGCTACATGGTAGAAGTGTTGCATACTGCTGGCCCTCGTCTCAGGGGTGAGGAGAAAATAAATGTGGTCATTGGCATGTGGTAGCATGGCATCCAGGAACTGGTGGAGTACCTTGGATGCTGATGCCTGTGAAACCCCCAGAATGTCCTCAGTTGGTCTTTGGAAAGTACCTATAGCTAGCATCCTAAGAGATACACATGCCTTTGTTTCCACTGGGATGGATTCCCCTCTTTTGGCTCTGGGTCTGAGTTGAGGTTGGCATAGCTCAGTGAGTTCTTGTAGTATGTCCCTGTCCACCTTGTAGTGTTCTACAATCTACAGATCATGTAGTTCCTGGAATGTTACCCTGGGCCTGAACACTCTTCTCCTTCTCAGTCTAGGCCTATGGTCAGCAGCAGTAGCATTGACCTCAGGATCTAGTACATACATATGTAGCAGAGCTGCAGCAGCCCCTAACATTCCTATAGTTAAAACTCCCAAATCTGTACTCTACTGGTGCAGGGTATGGAGGGGAAATCAGATTGTAGGGTGTATGCAACCTTTATAGTGCTCTTCTGTAGGTGCAGCCTTTGTGATTGGCTACCTATGCTGCATTGCACCCACCAAGTACATCATTAGGGACTGTTAATGGCCATAGTTTAAGTGGAACAGGGATTATCAGTATGTAATATATCATTGCGTTTCTCAGTCACTTTTTTTTTGGACTGTCTTTCTTCCTGAGCACTATGGTGTGCCACACAAACACGTGCCGCAAAGGTAAACAGTGCTCAGCACTCAGTGTACATGCCCCATGAAGGGTCATGCTCAGCATGGCAGCACACCATGCAAAAACATGCAAACATGATGAAACACGTGCACCAAAGGTAAACAAAGCTTAGCAGACACTATACATACCCCCCTGCTCATCAGAGTGCCGTGACACACAAACAGGCACTGCTGAGCTCCAATGAGCTTACAAGTCCTGAGTCACATACCCACTTTGATGTCAGCTACCACTTCTGTAGACACCAACATGGTTCTGTGCCTACATGGATGGGATCTGCGTACATGAATACCATTTGTGATATTCAGTAACCTAAGCTCATTTGCATACGGATCTGTGCACACAACCTGGGAACAACATGGTTCCAGGCCCTGCCTCCTTAACAATAGAACCATTCCACCATTGTAGATACTCCACACAGGGTACTATAATACATTACTGTCACATACTGATAACATTGTTTTTTACACTCTTTTTTCATTTTTTTATTCTCATAAAAGCATGTTTGCGCACTGCAGCATGACTCGCAAACATACCAACATTATTAAAAAAATATTTTCCATATGGTTTTGGATACATGGTAGGTACTTTTGCATGTATCTGTGTCTGCTATGCTATTTCAGCCCATCTAATTGCACTTTTATTGCTCCTGTTGTCTGTTTTACATCCTGTATATGGAATTTTTCCATGGACACTACGGACACCAACACAGGGTCTTCAGGACTGCCTATCTGCTTGCTGTCTCACTTTACCTCCCACATTTGCATGCAATTCACCTGCTTATGAGTTGATTTGCATGTCATGGATACTACTGTGTTGATTCACTCATGCGTGCCGCTCAGCTCTGTTTACTGGATCGCACACATGCTTACTTTCTTGTAAGCAGTGTGCCACGATGCCTACATGGAAAAAATACTGTGTAGGCTTTATTAAATTCCCCCTGAAGTGTATAAATCTATGAAATAGTTTATATGAGTGCTTAAATATTCACAAGAACACTTTTTCTATGGTCACCCTGTTTAGAAATTGAACAGTTGAATTTATTTCCAGATGCTAATATGGTTTGTTACTTCTGCAGCTGACGAGAGATCTTCATGTGGTGATCTAGTCCCCAGAGCTACACACACATATTAGTCAAGTATGATTACATGTAACACAGGATATGCAACACTGACTAAAGAAAGTCTTGTTATGATGCATAAGTGGAATGAAATGTTCATGTTTAAGTGTGCTTGTGAAGTCATGTGCATGAAAGTGCGCATTTGCTTAAGCAGTTGAGAAATGGAGTTTGCAGCACACGTTATTTTGTCCATCTTGCTTCATCTTCAGGGTCAGGCAAGAGATGGACCTCTGCTTAATCCCAATTCATTGGGCAGTTGCTGTCACTTGGCAGCAGCTTGGCATTTGGCACACTAGTTCTTTTGACTTTAGGCTGCTGACCCTTGCCCTAGGTAAGGAGTAGTGTTAACTGAAGTATTTGTGATTATTTCCTAAGATGAGGTAGATTTTAAAACTGTCTTATTAACAAATAAGCTGGCATTTTATATCTGTTGCCTGATTCCTGTCAGTCAGGTTTTACAAGTAGTTAAAGTGGTATTGTGTGTTGTGAAGCTGCTTTTCTTATTCAGGGATTATCTATAATTCCTTTGCAGAAGACAACTTCTGTTTATTATCTTTAAGATTATTCATGTCAAACTTGCTGAGCAGTCATAGAAAGATTTTTTTTTTCAGTTGAATGTGATAGTTGAGTTTGGATAGAAAGCATTCTGGCTGCCATTTTGTTCATCCAGTGGCAATGGAGTGTGATTACAGAAAAGAGGCTTACAATTATTTTGTGTTTATTATACTTGCATTTGATGAGACTTGCAGCAGCTTGACACTTCTGGTCCATCCCTCCACCTTTCAATGATCCTACAAGCTGAGGCTTGCAGGTAAGATTTTCAAGAATGAAGCTTTCACACTTGAAGAACTAGGGACATTGTTTGCATATGGATTTTATTCTTGTGACAAGACTAACCAGAATCAATAATCTAATGTCTCTTGACCTATAAAAAAAAACAATTATTATTACATTAAATTATGGAAATTAAGGTTGTACATCACAGTGTATCAAGGTATTTAGATCACAACCTTTTATCTATAGTATAGTATTAAATTAGAGGTCAATTTTCATACTAATGAGGACTAGGATAAGAAATGTGAATTTGCATGCATTTTATATAGGAAAGTACTCTGGAACATTAGCTACTTTTATTAATAAGTGAAATCCAACAATTTTCCTAAATAATAAATGAAAGTATATACATATAAATGAAAGGAAAGAGTTGCCAAAAGAGGCTGGCATATATGTTTGGTTTCCATTTAATAAGAA
The DNA here is from genome assembly GCF_019279795.1 of Protopterus annectens. NCBI lineage: Eukaryota > Metazoa > Chordata > Ceratodontiformes > Protopteridae > Protopterus > Protopterus annectens. The sequence goes on from NC_056744.1 coordinate 178,568,372, forward strand.
GAAGGTCAGGACTTCAAATTCATGATTGCTCTTGCTTAAATTTATTGATTGCTGAAGGAAAAAAAATCAAACTTTGTCCATAGCATATAAAAAACAATGCACCAGATAACATACAAAGAGCATCAGTTTAATAAGAAGACATAGCAACAAGAAAAAAATGTATTTTAGTCACAAAGACATAAAAAAGAGAGGGAGAGACATTACAAACAGCATGTAAATACCTGAATAAAAGGGTTTACCCATTATAATAGCTGTAGATGTACAGTATACAGCCTGTAAGTATAATAGTCCATATCATTTCAATATCAACACGATAAAAAAATAACATTGCAGTACAGCAGTCAAAAATTACCTATAAGCAACCTAATATAATGTGACTATACACATTCATTACAAAAGCTCTTAGTCATATCTGTCTATGCATTACAGAAAGATAGGCCAATATTGTTGCCAAATATTCGTATCAAATGTTGACCTGTTTCACATTGTGAGCTTATAGTTCAGTTTGTGAAACAAGCCAGAATGGAAAAGATATGTTCAGCCTCTAGGGTTCATGACCTGAATTCTGGCCTGCTGCAGCCTGTAAAATTTTAAAATCCAAAGTATGATTAGTGCCTTCAGGCAATGTTCTTTTGAAGAATAAATCTCATGCAGAATAGATGTCAGGCATAGTTAATTTAAATAAAATCCATTTTATTGTAGTGATATTCTTCTTGTTATAGCAGATGAGCACTGCTTTGTGTTAATGTTGCAGTTATGCAATTGTTGGGTTTATATTTCTTGGAATAGGGTACTATTGTTAGCCAGATCTATCTCTTGGTGAGTGTCCTCCTATAGGCTGAAGGAGGGGATCTATTAGAGGTAGGTGTAGCACTATTTTATTAAAAAAAAAAAAAAAAAAAACAGATCAAACCTTGAATTAGTACAACCTTATAAATACAGTCCCTATCGTGGTTATTCATTTAACCATTTACAGTCCAAATATTAACACAAGAGAGCTTATATGTTTCCACACTTAGTTTGATTTGTGCCTGAAATGATCATTCTTCAAATGTGATCAAGGATTACATTTTATTATAATATCTATTTGATTATTACCTTTTTAACAGTAAACATTCTGCTGTTAAACATATTCTGAGGCGCTTTGCTAAGTCTTCCTCAGAGTTGCCTTACAGTAGCTTACCATAGTTTTCTGTGCAAGGTTAACTGATGGTACTAATTCAGGGTTTGATCTGGTTTTATTTTTTTTTTAATAAAATAGTGCTACACCTTATAAATGCAGTACCTTTCAATGGTTTTCAAGCCCTTATCAATAGAAACAGTATTACATCTTTTAAAATAAAAGCCAGGCATATCTTTTAAAGCTTTTTCCAAAACATACAAAAAAAAACTTACATACTTGAAAGGGAGACTCATTTTCTGTCCATTGTTTTGGGGGTTATATAGATGATGGTTCCCTTAATAAAACATGTGGTTATCAAGTTTGCTTAGATTAAGTACACAGTTGATTGAAAAAGAAATGTTCAATCCTGGACTTTTTCTGGCTAAAAGTCTTAGCTGCCATTTCAGTTCCTTCTCTAATTTGTCATTTTTGTTGCCATCCAGATGGTTGTGGTCTAGTCTATATATTATGTGGAATTTAAAGGTAATGTGTCCCCCATATTCTTCTGCATGTTTGGCCAATGGGTTTGTCATGCTTCCTTGTCAGATGTCTGTGTAGAAACAGTCTATCCTGCTCTTGAGTTTGTTGATGGTCTTTCCAATGTAAAATGTTTGGCAGTGAACACATTGTGTGCTATAAACCATGGTATCTGTATTACAGTTGCCATAAAATGTGCTTTGGAATTTCTTTTTCTTGTCGGGACATATGAAGTTGGAATTATTGCTCATATATTTGTAATAATTACAGTCTGAGGGGGCACATGAGTAAGTGCCTTAATGCCAGGAGGTTCTTCTGTGGTGTGGCTGCTTTCCTTATAGTTCCTAATGCTTTTGTTTTTTTTTCTGATGCTGGATCTGGGAAGCAGGGACAAAATCTTATTTAGGGTTCTATTTTCATTGATGTTGCAATGATTGTTGAGAATTACTTTTTTTGATTTCTGCTTCATTGAGTGAGTATGTGAGGGCTATGCTGGAGAGCCACTGCACATTGTTGCTCTGTCAGGTTAGGTTCCTATGTTCTCTGTGCAGGTGGTTTAAAGAGTATCTAAGAATGGGTTCATTTCTTTTTTTCTGGTCTGTGATGGGGTCCATGATTTGTTTGATAAGCCAGTCGCTGTAACCTCTAGTTAGAAAGTCCTTCTGCAGGTTTATGATGCTTTTACTGAAGGCTTCAGATTCACTGAAGACTGGCAAATCTGAGGGCCTGTGATTTGATGACATTCCCTTTTGTCCTGTGGGAGAGCATGCTGCTGTTGTGCAGAAACAGATTCATCCTGTTGGGTTTCTCGTAGAGGTCATTGGTGAGTTGGGCTCTGTCTGGGTGTTTGCAGATTTTGAGGTCTAGAAAGTTTACTGAGTCATAAATGTAATTTTTCATAAATCTAAGAAAATTTGTAAGCCCTTCACACCTTCTGAACTTATATATAATAACTCTGAGATCACCATACCTCAGAGAAATGAGAATATCATGAGAAATGGAATCTCAGACCTAGTATATGTAAGTCCGATTATTTGGCCATTCAGTCTCCAGATCTCAGGACTCATTGTAGCTTGTCCTAATATTTCAAAGAGTTACCAGCCAGAATCCAGATGATCAGCCATAGAGGCTGAGCACATCTTTCGCTTTTTGGCTTGTTATTTACCTTCTGGTAACCCAGAAGGTGAGTGTGGGTCACCCAGGAACACCAACTTAAATAGATTTTGATCAGTTTGTGAAACAGAGAAGACTAGCTGCCAGATATAGATTTCCATTCACTACATATAATTGATGGTTTTCTATCATTTTAGTGATCGTTACAATATCAAACCACAAAATAACATGATCATAAGGTCGCAAGACATAAATGTTGATGCCATGTGTGAACACATGGATTTCCCCTACCTTTTGGACTTATGTTAGCACTTGTTCCTGTGTCCACACTGGTCAGGAGATTCAAAATTCTACATTGTTCAATTATGTGGCCATTGGCATTCTTATCTTGTGATCTTCTGGTCATGTTGTGATTTGAGAATGTAATTATCGCTGAAATTATAGTAAACCTAATCAACACTGTCATAGCTCCCAAACATCAAACCCAAGAATATGTGACTGTAGTAAAAGTCAAATTGTTAAGTACAATACCCAATAACCAAAATGTAACATTTGTCAGTGAAGGAGGAGTGGTTGTTCTAGCTGAGACCAAGTAATGACTGATTTATGACCAAATATTAGCAACCCTACGACAATACCATTCCATATGAAATTAATTAACAGCACAAGAACATTGCCAATGCCCCTTGCCATTCTGCAAGTCCCTCTTGGCTAGGAATTCTTGAGATCCTTACTACATATTGAGTATCTTTAGGATTACAAAATTCAACAATTCCAGAATATGTGTTGTAGTAGCATTAGAAAAACAGATCTATCATTCTACCTGAGAAATAAAATCTCCCATCATCTCTTTTCATTTACATCTGCAAGAGTCTAAGAGATATACCATATTTCCCATCAGAAATTTAAACAGAGGCTTCATACATGACTTTTATATTCTATAACCAACTGCTTTCCTGGCTAATGTCAATCCAAGATGTCCTAGCCATGACATCCTTACATATTTCTGCATACAGGTACCAACAGCTGACTGGAAGTATTGCTACCACTAAACCTCAAAGGAGTCAAACTTTTCCCTTAAGGCATTAAAATATGCGTACCCTACTGCTAGCAGTGCCCCAAATGTCTTTCATAGTTGTAATGCCTGCTAGGATCAGTCTATCCCAGAAAAGACTCGCAAGTTCTCTGCCGACAGACACGAGAGACAACAGAAAAAGAACTGGAATTGACTTTACTGGTATTTAACCTTTCTCAATATAATTTGTCTGTATCTGATATATCATTACTAAACAGAGGGTTGAATTTTGTACCCTCACAGTACAGCAAAATGTCTGAAACACTGATAGATCTGAGGCTGTTTGCCAGAAAAGTAGCCTTGAAAATGTTTTTTAAAAATCAAGTACAACAAATGCAAACTGTTGACACCAGCCTTAGGAGTAGAAGCACCTTTTCGCCAATGTTGCCACCTAGAATAGAGTGTTTTGTAAAAACATGTGAAAAAGACATTTATGATATGTACATTAACAAACTAGTCAGGAATAGATTTTTCAATTTAGAGAAGGATGAATATGATTCATTATTGAAACTTAAGCACAATGATAATATTCTGATTACTAATGCTGACAAAGGGGGAGGAGTGGTGGTTATTGATAGAGTGGAATATATTAAGAACATTGAAACCACCCTAACCCATAATGACACGTATAAAGAACTCACTTTAGAAGGAGTTAAGAATGTCATTAAAAATGTAAGGGATGAGTTATACGACATCCTGATGTGCAGACAAGTTAGTAAAGAGATGTTTGACTTCTTATGTATTGAAGAACCATTAGTACCAGTATTAAAAGGGTTGCCAAAAATACACAAACAGGCTGACCCGTTGCCAATGAGACCAATAGTGTCAGGTCGGCAGTGGGCCACATACAATGTCTCAAAATTTCTAGAGAAAATGTTGAGACCACTAGTGAATAAAGTCCAGACTATACTCAGAGACACACAACATCTACTGAGAGATTTAGACTCCTTTGAACCATCTGGAACCAGATATGGGAAATTATTGCTGGTCACATTAGACATTCGAGATTTGTTCACGTGCATCCCCAATGAGTATGGGGCCCAGGCAGTAAGAGAGGTAATGGTTGGCATCAGTGGATATTCCAGGGATAGACAGATCCTAATAGGGCAACTTTTGGAACTAGTATTGAATTGTAATGTTTTTATGTTCAATAATAAGTATTATTTGCAGACATGGGGTGTAGCTATGGGCACCCCATGTGCAAATTCCTATGCCAACATAGTACTGTACAACTGGGAGCAGAAATATATATTTAACAGTGCATGGATGGATAAAATAATCATGTACAAAAGATTTGTTGATGATGTGATATTGGCATGGGACGGTACCACAGATGAGCTAAGGATGTTTGTAGAATACCTGGAAGGAACAACTACGTTCCTAAGGTTTACATATGAATACTCATACAAAGAGATTAATTTCCTTGACCTGACTCTGTATTATGATACAGAAGATAAACTATCTTTTAAATTGTATAGGAAGATATGTTAGAGGAATACAATTTTAGAACACAGCAGTATGCATCCGAGATTTATGTTCTCTGGCATAATGAAAGGACAATTTTGTAGATTAATTAGATTATGCAAGGACCCTGTTATATTGAAAATAGAAGCAGACAAAATGGAACAGCTATTTGTAGATAGGGGATACAATAGCAAAATTGTTAAAGAGATTAGAGACAATATCATACCATCTGAGCAGAGGAACGACGCTGCAAATAGAGGCCAGTTGAGAGAATATAGAGGAAATAATGGGTTGAGAAGTGTATCAACAGCATACCATAGAAAGAACAGGAAAGTCAGTTTTATTTTGAAATATACTAATGACATTGATGAAATCAAGAGGATTATCAGGAAACACTGGTATATCCTATCCACTGATGATGAAATAAATGAAATAGTGGGTGAAACACCAGGTTTTGTCTTTCGAACTTGTGACAACCTGAAGACTATCTTTTCCACTAATTTGTACAGGAATGGTCTATGTAATGACAGTGACAGAGGTGACCCAGGAACATATCCATGCAATAGTTGCAGTATGTGTCCGTACATTAATAACATGCAAGAATACCACCATCCACATGGACACTTTCATTTTTTACCCAGGATAAGGACAAATTGCAATACTAGGAATTTAATTTACATGGCCAACTGTACGATCTGCTCAGCCTTCTATATTGGTCTTACCAAGAGAAGACTGAGGGAACGTATTTATAATCATATTTATGATATACGTAAACAACAAGAATTAAATGCCCTGGCCAAACATATAATGTTGAATCCCACACACCATTTTAGATTTAGGGTTTTACAGACGGTGTGTATTAGTCCAAGGTTGGGAGATAATGATAGAGCCCTGGCTAAACTTGAAATGGAATGGATTTTCAGGCTAGGGGCACACAGAGATCCTGGAATTAACAATTACGTCACTATCAAACCTTTTATAGAATAATGTACATGGTTTGTTTATTTTGTTTTTATACATATATGGATATATTTTTGTATTTATTAATGTTATTTCTTATATTCATATATATATACATATACATTGACAGATTTTTATATCACTTCTCAGCTCCTTGAATATATATTCATAAACACAGTGATAGACATTTAGAGCCCTTGATATAGTTCATGACTAAATATCATCAACTCTCCGTGGTACATAGTATTTCATATAGGAATTAGAGTAGATATGAATGTATAGAAGTATGATATAGTTGCTGCCACATGTTTAAGTGCTATGAACAAAGTAAATCTGTTCACATATATATGTGTATATAGATTTACTTGGCTCATGCAGCTTGAGACATACAGTATCTCACACAACAACCAGACAGGACATCAAGGTATAGAATTATGTTTATGGAAGTTGCAATATTTCCATTGTCATGAACAGGGCTAATATGATTATTTACATATCTCTCTGTATATATATTTATTTAGGCTTTGTATTTGATATATACATATACAAATATATTCATCTGATGCATATGAGTAATCTATATTTCATATATCTATATTATTTTAACAAATAACTATTTTAAATCTTGTTTTAATCGTATTATGTTAAATAGACATTGAGTGAAATTGTGGTGCATGGGGAATTTAGATGTCAGTAGTTTGTTGGACGATAAACTGTCAACTCAGCTTAGGGTTATTAGTTGCAACAATCTGGGTAAATTATGTATGTGCCCAATAGATCTCGTAATATGCACCTTGAAATAGCGGCCAAGCCAAAGTAGAATGTAACCATCTATGCCGGATGTGTACGGCATAGAATTTGCATACATACAGCTCATGGATTTGCTGTTTATTATTTATTTTTTTATGTTGTTATAGCGATGGACACATAAATACTATGGAAAGTGTTACGTTTCACGATGCACGTTCATATATTTCAGTACAAGAGCGACATTTTTCACGAATATAGTAAAAAGATTTAATTTTCATTTGTTATGAATACTACCTGCTAACAAATGGAACAGGATATTCTTTAGAATGGCTACAATGTCGGCTGGTATTTACTATGAATTTGAAGTTTTAACTAGTATGTTTCATCTTTTATCTTTATTTTTATTTTTATTTTTATTTTCATCTATGGGCCATGAATAATGGTTTTCAGAGTGCATCATTAGGAATATAAGTGACAACCTGATGAGAGATAAAATGATAAATTGATTTGGAAAGAACTAAATGCCTTTTAGTATTTTTGTAAAAAGTGTATACATGCTTTGAAAGTGATGCACTGTGTAACTACTTGCCATCTCTTCACTAACCAATTAGACTTTGGGTGTGAGCCATTTAATTGATTAATTGAGATAATGATGTGAAGTTTGTTTGATATAAAAAGAATTGAGGTGAATTGTTTATTTATATCTGAAGAAGCGTGCCAGATGCACGCAAAAGCACTCATTTATCTGTGTATTTTTCGTTTTGGAATAAAAGGAATTGCTGAACCAGAAGTGCTCTCGTGGTGTATCCTATTGGTTATCTTTTGACATGATCATAAGGTCGCAAGACATAAATGTTGATGCCATGTGAGAACACATGGATTTCCCCTACCTTTTGGACTTATGTTAGCACTTGTTCCTGTGTCCACACTGGTCAGGAGATTCAAAATTCTACATTGTTCAATTATGTGGCCATTGGCATTCTTATCTTGTGATCTTCTGGTCATGTTGTGATTTGAGAATGTAATTATCGCTGAAATTATAGTAAACCTAATCAACACTGTCATAGCTTCCAAACATCAAACCCAAGAATATGTGACTGTAGTAAAAGTCAAATTGTTAAGTACAATACCCAATAACCAAAATGTAACATTTGTCAGTGAAGGAGGAGTGGTTGTTCTAGCTGAGACCAAGTAATGACTGATTTATGACCAAATATTAGCAACCCTACGACAATACCATTCCATATGAAATTAATTAACAGCACAAGAACATTGCCAATGCCCCTTGCCATTCTGCAAGTCCCTCTTGGCTAGGAATTCTTGAGATCCGTACTACATATTGAGTATCTTTAGGATTACAAAATTCAACAATTCCAGAATATGTGTTGTAGTAGCATTAGAAAAACAGATCTATCATTCTACCTGAGAAATAGAATCTCCCATCATCTCTTTTCATTTACATCTGCAAGAGTCTAAGAGATATACCATATTTCCCATCAGAAATTGAAACAGAGGCTTCATACATGACTTTTATATTCTATAACCAACTGCTTTCCTGGCTAATGTCAATCCAAGATGTCCTAGCCATGACATCCTTACATATTTCTGCATACAGGTACCAACAGCTGACTGGAAATATTGCTACCACTAAACCTCAAAGGAGTCAAACTTTTCCCTTAAGGCATTAAAATATGCGTACCCTACTGCTAGCAGTGCCCCAAATGTCTTTCATAGTTGTAATGCCTGCTAGGATCAGTCTATCCCAGAAAAGACTCTTGCCATCAATCCTAATTAATGAGTGACCCCCATAATCTAGAGTAATATATTGTATCTTTTTTATTGGTTCCTTTGCCCTATTCTCACCATAAAGGTCCAGTCCACCCAGATCCTAGATATTTTTGTGAGTACTAAGCTGATTTGCAGGCTCACTTCTATACATCACCAAAAGTTCTAGATTCTACCACATGGGCTTCTGATTTACTCCACCAATGAAATAATTCTTCCATACATTTAACCCCATAATGTTTAAATAAGAGAATACTTAAACCCTCTTTATTCTTAAGAATAAACAACTTTTTCAACTAATCCTAGGGGTGCATACCATTCCATCTAAAAGTAACAACTGCCCGGCTGCAGCTTCTTACGTTGTTTAGAAAAGTTAACCTCTGGAAAATGTCTTAATATGAAGATTATCTTAAGTAGCATCATAAATTTAAAAACTTGAATTCTGCTCAGAAAGGAAAGAAATTATTTATCCAAGCTGCTAAGTTAACACTAATGTGTTGAAGAGCAGGATTTAAGTTTAGCTCTACATTTTGTTTTTCAAAATGAATAGACATTTTGATGAGTAGGTATACTGCTTCTTCAACCAACAGAAAGGGAACGTTAGCTACCTGATGTAAATCTTGAAATGCAGATGTATTGAGGAGGAAGAATTTGTGTTTTTGACATATTAACTGCCAGTTCAGAGAATTTAGCAAACTGAGCAAAGGCTGCAGTCACACATTCAAAAGTATTATTGGGATTTGGTAGCTGAACCAAACAATTGTGAGTTAAACTGTAGAAGAGTTCAAAGCACCTTCCTGGAATAATAAGATGTTTTCTCATTGAAAGTATGTATGTGGTCTGGCAGGAATCAGACAAACAGCTAATCATCTATATTTCCTTGCTCATCCTGGTAAGACGTACTTCTGTATGTCTTGCAATGATACCACCTATAAATAGAATTACTGATTGGGTAGATGCAAACCTTACAAGACTAACTTAGATTTTTGAAATCCTGGTACTATGTGAGGTGGGAGGCTTATGTTTACAACAGGTGCTTTGCTCATGTGTTGTGTTACAGAGTTCTTTAAGGCTAAGGCAAATTAATCTTTAGAACCTCAACATATGATGGGTTATGTTTATTGTGATAGGCTTGGTGAGGTGTGATGTGCAGTGTGCTGACAATGATTTTGGTGTGTGTGTGTGTGTGTGTGTGTGTGTGTGTGTGTGTGTGTGTGTGTGTGTGTGTGTGTGCGTCTTATATTGTCTCAATATACCCATCTCAATCAGGCTGACTACAGAACTTGTGGGGAAATGCTGGTCCATGGTTTCAAGATGTATGACACAGGGGCAGAGGGGCAATAACTGCTTGTTTCAGATAATATTTTGGTGGACTTCTACTATGACATGGGGAAATGCCTAGTTATTTGGTCAGGAGGTGTACAGCAGCTGAAAGTCTGCTTATTTGCACTTGGCATGGATTATTTTTCCTTCAGACCTAGATTTCTAAGGCTGTATAGATTTTACAGTTATCTTATAGGGAAAAAAAGCTTTTATACAGATAACCCATTATAGACTGAGTTCAGCTCAACACAGTCCTTTTCCAGTTTTGATTAAAAGCTCACTTTTCACAGTTAAAAACTTTCCTTGTTTCTTAGAGTCTTGTATAAAAGATCCTAGAGAGAGATCCAATTACATTAAACCAAAAATGGATCTCTGTGACTTCAGAACCTGTAGCAAATCACAGTTCCTTTAGTCCTTATTACTTTTGGTAGAGGTAGAGGTCAATGACCCCCACATGACTTAGAATTTCAGAAACTTTAGCTTTTACATTTGGGGCAAGATAACCTACAGTTAGTGTACAAACAGTAGGGAGCAGCAGGGAGTGCAGTACTTAATGTATCAATGGGGGTTGGAAGAGCTAAATCTATGGCTGTATATTCATCTAAGCTTGCTTTGAAGGTGGCCATACCACTGTTTACTTAACATACAGGGGGAGTTCCACAGATGGGAAAGGCATTGAGTTATGGATGCCTCTCAGGTGATTCTTGTTAGTTTGTGGGTCTAGATTAAGGTATTTTGTATGGGTGCAGGATATGATACTGGTCCTGCTTAGATTTAGGAGTTGAAACTGAGCTGGCTGTCTCATGTCATAGTAGGAAACTCATAGGTGAGCAAGAAGAAGCCACTGAGTATATGGATAGACAAGCTGATCTCTCAAGATAGTAATTACAAGGCCTTTGATTTTATTAGAAGTCTCTTGGGTTTTTCTAGACAATAGATGTTGTTTCCTACAAATGTATTATATTAAATAATAGGTTTAATATGTGAGTTATATTGTGGTATGATATCTTTAGATCTGAAGGAAATTCACTCGGTTATTGCTTAGGCCTAACAAAAAGACTCTCAAACCATGGTGTAAACACTGTGGTCAAATGACAATGAGATAACCACAAATGTGCCAAGCTGTCTTAACAGATTATCAGTATGTAGATGATTACAATTAGTATAACAGGAAGTGAGTAAAGCTTGCTTGAAAAACAATATCACAAATCATTTTTTATCATTACGTTTTAACTATTTTCTAAACAGTAGGAGTGGACATAGTCCAGACCAGCTGGAGTAGTTTGGTATAGTACCCAGCCAATGTTTTATTTGTAAAAGTTATCTATGCCAACAAATCACCATTGACTGCTGTTCACTGCTTTTTATATCTCTGGGACAGTGGTCTAGCAGTTAGCAATAAAGAGGCTGAATTAAAAAAGACTCAGCCCTGAATCCTGTGGGAGACCACTAGTTATGGTTTTACATCCAGAGAATGTTCCACAGCTTGAGTTCACTTAGATAACTAATTACCAACCCGTTGGGTAACTTGGCAGTTTACAGTAAGATTTACTACTTTATCTATACAAATTTATTGTAATACCAAAGTATCAAAAGCCTTGTCCAGATCTAATTAGGCAGTATGCAATGGGAGATCATTTATGCACTTCTGCAATTATTTTTCAAAGAATGCATCACATTCAGGAGGCAGAAGGTACTGTCACTGGTCTGGGTCAAGATAAGTAATGCTGCCTATATCTACTGTTAAAGGTTTAGGCTTTACTTGTTCCAAAGGCTAGTACAAATAAGGCTAGCGTGACTGTTAGGCCTATAGTTGCCATGGTCAGAAGAAAAGATGCTGTGTAGAAGCATTATTGAATCAGTTCTTCAGGTTTCTAGAAGAAGCCATTAGCTAAGACAAATATTTGAAAAGACTGATAAAGGACTCTGATAGTTTTTACTTAACATGAGGAGGGTGCATACAGGTATATTGTCTGGTCCCCCAGATGTGTTCTTTTTATTTTTGGACAATGGATCTAGGATATTTTCTAGAGTGATTTTGGAAGGGTAGTGCAGTGGATATGGGGGTAGGGATAATAATGGTGAGCAAGGTAAATTAATTCCCACCACATTTCTCTTGGCAAGGTATCTGCTATGTCTGAGTTACAATGAGGGACGTTATTGTGGACCACTTCAGGGCATTGTTTACTGTTTTCTAATATAGATGAAAGGTTTATATTTTCCTTTAGTATTTTAAGTTCATATTTCCTAATGATGTAAATAAGTGCTTCTACACTATTTTGAATTGTAGGGACTGAATTTTTTGCATATGTTCAAAATCTTTTTTTCTTCTGTTATACGGATTTTTGATGCAAGCATTGCAGCATATGGCTTCCATTTTAACATTATTAGATTATGAATGGATGGACATTGAATTGTCTGTGCAGTCACTGAGGTGTTATTAAAATCAGATGAGCCAACGGGGTACCTTTTCAATCAGATCAATGAGTGTTGGTTTCCTGAGGGCTTCCCTAGGTCATCTAAGAGCAGCAAATGGTCAGGCATAGATAAATTATTAAAGAGCTACATGCAAAAAGGAAATCAGGAATGATATCTAGGGAAATTTTCTCAGGGACTGAGTGACACATAGTGGGTACAGTCTAGGTCAGTAACAACCACATAGCTTATATACAAACACCTAGTGGGGAGCATAAATGATTCGTTCCATGGTATCACGATCCTTTCATGCTTAAGAAAGGATTATGATATTTATTACTTGTGAGGTATGCATGCCATTTGGTAGTTGAGTAACATGATAGTATTATGTTTGAAAATAATCCTCTCAAGTGCTATTAAATATATTGTTAACATTAATAGGATGCTGTACCTACTTGTTTAAAAGAAGGAAGACTTGCTTAATACAGCACAGCATGAGAAAAGTAACTCCCCAGACTTAGTCTGTCAGTAATCTCAAACCATCCTGTTTATAACCAGCCTAATGTGGGCCACAAATCAGTCATACATTCAATATGCAAAAATTCAGTAAGTGCCAAGTGTGAAAAAGAATCGTGAATCGATGGAAGGGAGAATTAGCATAAACAATTATTTTATTCTAAAGTGCTACTTTATAATAGAAATGTATTGTTACAGTTAGAATATTTACTTCAACAGAATGCTGCAAAGAAATTGTCATGAAAGTACTTTTTCACACTTTCCACAAAGTTACAATATCATCACATCAGATTGCCCTACACTAGCATCTCACAGCACATATTACAGTACCTAATAAAGAAGGGGCATTCTGACTCCTTCTAAACTATGTTGAGCACCAGCAGACTGTATGCAGTCAATAATAACATAAGTAGTTGAAGTGCTGAGTCAGCATTTTAGATAAACACTACAAAGGAAATATATGGTTGGCAAATACATTAATAAAAAATGAAAAGATAATATTATTTGAATGTGTAACAAATATATCTCAGAATATATCTCTAGCAGTTGTAAAACACGGTAATAATATATAGCAAATGCACCCCAGAATACACCCTATAGGTACAGTGAACTGTTTTACTGATTCGCTGGTAGGGTTGAATAGAGAGCTTTGTCCTTCTCTACAGTATGGGGGGGGGGGGTCTAGTGCTAAGGTTTATCAGTGCTTGCTATGAGTTTTGAGCAAGTGCCATGCTGAGAAGTGAATGTTTTGATTGCTTAAGTTGAAAGTTTGTCTAATTCCAAGGGAAAAATTGACTTTGTGGAGCTGGGAATAGTTATACCCTAGCTAACCGGTGCTGCCCGGTGCCCAAAACCACACAAATGCGGGTTTTACAGCCCAAAATGGCCAATAAACTACTAATTTATGGGCCAAAGCCACTCCTCCAGGGACAGGGAGGCTGCTCAAAGCTCTCCTCTCTCACAGGTGAACAGAGACACTTCCTTCAATCCATTTAAGGTATGGGCAAACACAGAAAATTGCAACACAGCCCTGATTTCAGCACTAACCTGAAAACTGGACTATACTAGCTTAGAAAGGCAGGAAAACAAGTATTTTTTTGTTTTATTTCAGAAAATAAAGCAGATACAATAATAAAAAAAATTTCAATGCACAGAAATGGCTATCACACTTGAGCGTGTAGCCTACAACAGTTAAAAAGGTAATTTAAACAAAAAAACAACTTTTGTTAAAGTGCAGGCAGTAAAATAAGTACAACATGTAGCTGAAACAAGCTTTTTAAATCACATAAACTCTAAAAAAATCAGCATTTTAGGTGGAATTAGCTAAAGGCAGCAAGAAAATGCAGAAAAATGATACTTAATCACTCCAAAGTTTCTCTTTTGTCTCTCTGCTGCTGTAGAACTCTGCAGGGCACCAGGCAGGAGCTTGTTGAGCTGTATACAAGTGCAAAAACCTCGCAAATGTGGGTTTTATAGCAGGGAAATGAAAGAGATAGAAATTAGCCCAAAATGGCCAATAAACTACTAATTTCTGGGCATAAACCACTCCTCCAGGGACAGATAGGCTGCTCAAAGCTCCCCTCTCTCACACGTGATCAGAGACACTTCCTTATATCCAAGTAAGGTATGGGAAAACACAGAAACTTGTAACACAGCCCTGAATTCAGCACTAACCTGAAAACTGGACTATACTAGCTTAGAGAGGCAGGAAAACAAGTACTTTTTTTTTTTTTGTTTTGTTTTTTCAGAAAATAAAGCAGATACAATAAAAAAAACACTTTAAATGCATCGAAGACTTAAATTAATCCTTAAAACAACATTGACATCTAGGAACAAAATCCAAGCTATTTGCTTTTTATGTCCTAATTTACAGTTTTGGGGTGATTGACTAGCCACAAAATGTGTTGGCTAGATTAGATAAGAATACAAGAAGGGTACTTCCTGCTCACCAAATGATTTATAAAAATCAGTGCATACCAAGATTATATATTCCCCGTTCCGAAGGAGGGGTGGGTCTCCTTGAAATTGATTACATGTATAGATCTGCAATTGTGGAGCTCCACACATATCTATTGTTTTCACAAGACCCAAATGTAGTGAAAGTTTTGAAACATGAAGAGAATAAATCTAAGATGACTTCTCTGCTCAATCTAGCAGAAGCATATCAGCATCAAGCAGGAATGGAAATCAAACCAGAAGTAGATAAAAATCAGGCAGCAACCGAATATGCCAAAAAACAAAAGAAAGAATATAAGGTGAACGACCAGATGAGAAGGCAAGAAATGTGGAAAATGCAAAAATATAGTTCTGGAAGAACCTTATATTGATCAGGAATGAACACAGGAATGGTTAAAGAGAGGCAAATTCAAACCAAGAGATGAAGGGTTAATATTAACGGCCCAAGATAGTGGGCTACGTACACGCTGGTTTGCAAAGTCTACTAAACATGTAGGAGAAAAAGACAAATGTAGGCTTTGTAAAACGAAATTGGAAACGTTTGCATACCTCATTGCTGGTTGTGACATACTAATGGCAGAAGGACTGTATACTGAAAGGCATAATAATGTGGCAAGACTGTTGCACTGGGGATTGTGCAAACAATATGGTATTGAAGTGGCTGAAAAACCCTGGAAACATGAGCCACAAAGCATCATTGAAAATGATGAAGTTTACATCACATGGGATCACTCATTATCAATAGTTCAAAAGACAGATGCATATAGTAGTCCATAAAAAGAAGAGAAAAGTAGCATTGATCATTGAAATTGCTACACCTTTGACTATAGTGTCTTGTGTACAGAAAGACAGAAAGTCATAAAATATCAGGATCTGCGGGTAGAAATGAGAGGAGTGTGGAATAAAGATACCCAGACAGTTTCAATAGTAGTAGGAGCAATGGGTTTTATAAAAAAGAATCTACATTTGGATTTAGATATGTTATCAATGCATGTGACCCCATATGTACTGCAGAAGGAGTCATTACTGGGCATATTGCAGGTGCTGCGAAGAGCACTTTTGGCTGACATCAAAGATTGAAACAATGCTAATTTCATGAACTTTAATCATATTTTGACTTAGGAATGGGATCCATTCCTGTCATGGTATTAGATAACCAAAAGATTTGGATAAATTAAAAAATCAGTGGTTGTAGTTATAGATCAGTGTTAATCTCTCAAAAAGCAGGGTAGGGGCAGGGTGAAACAAAAATGTGAATTAATACTACTGTGTCCCAATTCAAATATTGTACTATCTATACAAATAGAAGAATGTCATGTTAAGCACTGTTATATAAAGAATATTTATATGTATATTATTGTTGTGCAACAAAGGTTATCAACATAAATAGAAAAATAGTAACTGAGAAAAATTCTACAAACCATCTAGGCAAGGCTCCAGACACAGCTTGTATTTTTTAGCACTTTCATTCTTAATAGTAAAAACAAAAACTTCATCAGAAAATACAAGTCAAATGAGAAAAGCAATTTAAAAAGAGAGCCAAAAAAATCATATGACTAAACACTACCAATAATTAAATTGCAGGTGTTGTCACAAAAGGAAATACTTGAACTCAAATTTAAAGTGCAAATTAAGAAAAATAAATAAACTAATATAATAATATTTAAAATATAAAAAATAACAAATAAAACTAACAGCATTACTTTTACATCAGTAAAACACACTTTATATTGAGTCAAGCGAACGCTCAATGAGCGAAAATTCCGGACATCAGAAACAATATTGTGGGGGGCTGTGCCCCCCACACCCCACCCACTAAATATATATTCTAACTCCAAGATCGCACTACAGTGAGGAAAGGGCAAAAACTCCAGTCTTCACTGTACTGTGATCCCACAACATGAACCTCGATGTCCGGGAGTTTAGTTCATTAGAGCTTTCGCTTATATGAACTTTCGTTCATATAATATAGACCCTTTATATTTATGTGTTCATTAAGTCCAGGTTCACGATCAGCTCTAAGCTGAATTTGCCATGTAGATTCATGGCATTCAAGCAAATGGTTACTGACACCACAAAAACTGTCTGTGTGTACACAATCTAAAACAAAAAAGTGAACTTCTGAAAGTCACTACATAAAAGAGCATATTTAGCAAGCGCATTATTTGGATCTTTCTTGTATATGGCCAATGAGTGCTTGTAGATTCTCCTTGACAAACATCTTATATTCTTGCCAATTTAAAAGCTTTCAAAGGACTCACAGGATGCCAAGTAAACTAAGTAGTTAGAATTACAAACAAATCTTTTTTTGTCCAAATGTGAATACTCAGCAATTTGAAATACACTGAGTATGAATGTACCTACATTGCTTAGACTTGCCACGTTGTTGCCACAGTGAAGGGTGCTTGGCATATGTTGAGTGTTTAAGCTGGAGGGAGATGCATGTTCAAAGATGGATTTCAAATTAAATGGATTTTTGTAGCTAAGAAAGGTTTGTCTCCACTGACATTTGCAAGATCAGTGTTGCCCAATATAATTTTCCAGTCATTAATGATGATGTCTCTAATGATGGGCATGTCAGTAGAAACAGGGATAGGAAGAGCTTGCTGAAAGCAAACATGATTGTTAGATGTTGACACAGCATTTACATCATTGGCCAAAGAGACTGCTGAAGAAATACTAGCCAGAGTAGGTCGAGCTTTATGGTCCCTAGGCAATGAAACTTTGTATTCAGTGCCAAGTAATCAGTTATGATCATAACCTTTATCGATGAAGAAATTCTTGAGTTTGGAAGTCTTGTCTAGAAAAATATCATTGGCACTGGTTAAGCTAAGCTTAATTAGTTGGCCCTTTACAATACCCCTCTTCATATGTGATGAATTTATACAATCCCTTTGAATGTAATGGTTAGCAAATGTTTCCGCCCTGTAAATTTTCCTTACAAAGGACATTTGAGAGGCATCACAGTTCAAAGAAATGTCTAAGTAACTGATGCTTTTACCATAGCCACTGATTGTAAACCTGAGGAAGTCCATACTGGTGTTAACATATTCTACAAATAGTAGAAAATCATTGTATGTACCTTTCCAAAGCAGGAGCAAATCATCAATGTATCAGTGATAAAACAAAATATTTTTTGAAAGGTGGTGAGACTTGATGAACTTCTGCATCCAGGACGCCGTGACTAAATTTGCAAAGACTGGAGCCACACGAGCACCCATAGCAACTCCAGATGTCAGCTTGTAGTACTTGCCCAAGAAACAGAAAAAAATTGCTGTCTAACACTAACTCAAGCAGTGAGGAAACAGTGTCGATTTTGTCATTGCTAAAAGTGCTGAACAACCTTAAATAGTCTCTCACTAGCTCAGTGCCACTTACTTGTTAAATACAGGTGTAAAGTGACACTACTCAAAAGTAACAAAACAAAAGTTGCCACTACTGTCAGAAAAAAACACTTAATAATTCCAAAAAGTGCCAGGGATCACATAGATAAAATTCAGGTTCCTGGACAATAGGGTTAAGCAAAATGGTCTAAGAAATAGATAAATGTTCAGTCTTGGAAATACTTGCAGCAACTATAACCTTAAAAGGTAGTTTTTGCCTGTCTTTGTGCACTGTGGCTGTAGGTATATAGGTTCATAGGATGATACTTGGTTATTGGCCCAGAGGCCCTTATAAGCCTAGCCAAGAATTTCGTCCATGTTCCCCCAAAGTCACCACCTGTTTCTCCTGTCCAGTAGGAATACAGGTGGGATCCAAGGGGTGCAGCATCTGTTTCCCATTCAGTTATCCAGGTTCCTGTTAAAGAGGGCTAGAGAGATACTCTGCTTGACATGGAGAGGGAGTCTATTCCACAGACAGGGGAGTCTTTGGGACACAAATCTTACCTGCCAACAAGTTCTATTAATGTCACAGACCAGATTAAGGCCTTGCTTGCAGATTGTGTGAGTGGAACTTGACTTACGGATATGCAGCAACTCCATCAAGGCTAGGTCTGAGATGGCCTTGTATGCCAGACACAGGTCACCTCTGAGCAGCCTGTACGAGACTGAGTAGAGGGATAGGGCTTTTAGCCTATCTGTATTGGACAGATGTTTGAGACCCTGGGTTTTCCTGGTCAGGAACCTCTGTCATCTCTCCAGCTGCTGCATGTGCTTGGCAAGGTACAAGCTGAAGGGGGCACTGTACTTGATAATGTTTCTGATAAGGGAGAAGTACAGGAATGTTATGACCTCCTTGTTTCTGGATTAAATACCTTTATTTATGAGGTGGGTGATGTAGAAAGCCTTCCGTAGCACAGAGGCAATGTGGTGGTCAAAAGTCAGGTTGATATCAACCTGGGTGCCCAAGTCCCTCACTACTGATTGCATGCTTAGTACATTGTCATTAATGTGATAATTAGTGGGGATGCAATTTTCCCTGAAGGGGATAATGATGCATTTCTTGGTATTCGGTTTGAGGCCATGGTTCTAGCTCCAGTCATTAGTTTGGGTAAGCCCTCTTGGAGGATGTTCACATCACTAGGAGAATTTAAGACAGTACTCAGCTTGCAGTCATCTGCAAACTTGGTCAGCCACAGACCATTGGTTTTGGCTTGTATCTCAGTAAAGTATTTCCCAAACAGTAGAGGCCCCAAGACCAGTCCTTGGGATACACCTCTCATTATGGGTCCACTACTAGAGGTGGCTTCTCCTGATTTGACTGAGTGGGTTCTATCAGTGAGTCAGTCAGCTATCCATCTGGTAACATGTGAGTTGATGCCTAGCTGGGAGAGTTTATCTATTATGCCCAAGTGGGGAATAGTGTTGAAAGCTTTGGCTAGGTCAAGGTAGGCTGTGTGCACCATCTTCCCCTCATCCATGGCTTTGGTGACTATTTTGAAAAATTCGATCAAGCTTAACAGGAATAATCTCCCTTTGACAAAACCAAACTGTGTGGGATCAAGTGTTTGGAGGTTACCAACGTCCTTGTTTATAAGGTCAATGGCCTTGCAGATCAGGCTAGTTATGCTGATGGGACTATAATTGCCTGAGTCAGTGGATGCTCCATCTTTGTGTAGAGGGATATATTGGCTGTCCTTCATTCAGCTGGGCTGATGCTGGTGCTCAGGCTTTTGATGAATAGGGTGCCTAATGGAGCTGAGAGCTCATGACTGAGTTCATGTAGGATACAGCCAGGGTTGTTATTGGGTCCCATGGGGACTGTATTGTTGCCTTTGAGAGAGCATTAAAGACCTGCTCCCTGGTGATGAGGGGAGGAGGCAGGTGCTGGGGATGTCCTGCTTTACTGATGGGGATGGGGGGGGTGTGAAGTTTTCACTGAACCTGTCTGCCAGCAGGTTGGCTATATCTATGGCCTTTGTGTACATGGTGTTATTGACCACAAGTTCAGAGCAGATTTGGGTGTTACCTTTGAGATTGCGGACATATGTGAAGAAGGCCTTGTGATTGTCCTTAGTGGATGTGGCCAATTTGGACTTGAAGTTAGCCTTAGAAGATTTCACCAGTGGCCTTATTTCCTTGTTCCGACAAAGGAGAGATTGCTTCCAACTTGGCACCTGCTCCATCTTGGTCCTGGACAGCAATTTTATTCCTTTTACTTTAGAGTTTGTTTATTGCCAATGTCCACCAGACAAGTTTACTCTTCCTTGAGGAAGATGATTTGGTCCTGTCAGGTACTGCTAGGGCCATACAGCTATGTAGGTACTCATATAGTTTTTTGGTGTAGGCTTGGACATTAGTGCTAGTTCAAACCGAAGGGACGGTGGCCGTGAAGCTGCTTATACCTGCTCTGAGGAAATTGTATTCAGCTTTGGAAAAGTTTTTTTGTATGACCCTGACAAGAGTGGGTTCAGGGGAGATGGTGACTTCAAAAGTGATTGATTTATGGTCAGATCTTACCAAGGAGGATGACGCTGTAGGGGTGCTGCAGTGGTTACTCAAGTTTCTTAGGACCAGGTCCAGGATATTTTCACCTCTAGTAGGGGTGTTGACCAGCTGATCCAATGCATTGGCATTGACAAAGTTGAGGAATCTTTGGGCATTCATGCTTGGGCTAGAACAGGTCTTCCACTCTATGGTTTGGTAGTTAAAGTCATCCAGGATCAGTTCAGAGAGTTGAATCTTGATAGATTCAAGTATGTCCAGATAGGTGGAGTGGGCATCCTGAGTCATGGTTGAGGGTCTATAGCTAGCTATGATTTGAATAGAAGTTTTGTCAACAGTTAACTGCACTTGGAGTGTCTCTTGTGCATCATACCATTTGACCAGCCTGGAGGTGTGTATGTCTTTGATAAATACTGAAACTCCACCTCCTTTGCCCTTGTAGCCCTCCATTTAAGGTCTGAATGTATGATAGGATGAGTAACCAAGTAAGGCTGGGGTGCTCTCCACAGCTTTGAACCAGGTTTCAGTGACTGCACAAATGTCATCCTCCAGGTCAAAGAATGCTTGCAATGAGTGCAGTTTCATGCTAAGATACATGACCTTTGCATTTTGTTTAGAAGAATTTTTCATGTTGGTACTTTTGAGCTCATGACATTGCCTATAAAGGGCACTATGGGGGAGGCAAGAGCATTTGCCAGACGCCTGAAGTCCAGGAGAGACAGATGAAGGCCATCACTGGCAAAGCATCGTCGTCTGTCAATCATGTCATCCCAGGCTGTCAGGTACTGGATCCCCTTGGAATGACACCAGAACCTAAGCCAGTTGTTAAAGTCAATCATTTTCTGTTTGTACTGAGGCATCATTTCGGGTGATGGTAGGATGCTGCTTAAAGCTATAGACATATCTGCCTGGGACACATACTCAGTGGGCTCGATCATATCTCTATTCATATAGTCCAGAGAGGTACATCTCAAGTCATTCACACCAACATGGACTATGACAGAATCATAACAGTACCTGTTTTTTCAGGGACTTGAGTGTGTGCATGATATGGTGGATTCTAGCACCTCACAAGCAACGTACCCTGACCTTCTTCTTATTTAGCCTAGTGAGGGGCACATATGTGTGCCTCATGATAGTCTCCTATGACCAGTATGTTGGGTTTCTGGTTAGGCCTTAGAGGCTGTGAGACACAGATGTGTCTACTATGTGTGATGCTTGGTGCTGTGGGTTGTGTTGTGTGTGTGTGGTTTTTGCTTCAGATGTCTATTTTGTTTAGATGTGTTTTTGTAAAGAATGCCTGCATATGTAGGAGTGTGTTGTACAGATGTGGGTGGTGTTAGAGGTGTGGTGTTCATAGTCTTTTTGCAGACAACATTCTCAGTGCCAAAAAGAACCAAAGAACAGTCCAATGAAATATGAAAAGTAGGAAAACGTGAGGAAGGAATGAGAGAAAGTATTGCACAGGTATATTAGATAATGCCTGCAATATAATATCAAGAAGTGGATTATGTCAGTTCCTACGGCTAGATTGGCTGTCAAAATTTATGTCTCAGGTTTCATTAGTGCATATACAATGTCAGGGGTTGTAGTTAGAAATCATTTTTAATCTCTCCTAAAGCAGGGTATGGGTTGGGGAAAAGCAAAAATGTGAATTAATGCTATGGTGTCCCAATTCAAATGTTATAGTATCTATAGAAATAGAAAAAATGTCATGTTAAACACTATTATATAACAATATTTCTATGCATTTTATTATTGTGCAAGAAATGTTACCAACATAAATAGAAAACTGTATTTTAGTGATGATGTTATTGTATGTTTTGAAATGTTTAGTAAAAATATATAAAAATATACTTTACAACTGCCCTGGAAGGTGAACCTTTGTCTTCCATTATTTTAGGTAGTGTTTCAAGTTCTTGAGAAAAGATGTTGACAGCTGTGTGTTCAAAATATACCTAGGGCTGTGTAGCTTCAACTGCTCATAGGTAGCAGCAGTGTGCAGGATGAAGAGATCAGGCTAGGACAGCAATAGTCTGAAGTGAAATTGAAGGGACAGGGAAAATTATGCAAGTTAGGGCAAATGGAAATACAATGATGTACATCAGTCAACTGTCCAGAAGTTTTCAGAATGTCTAGATTTTTGTGTTTTTATTTGGATTTGTTTCTCATGCAATTTGTCATTTTTCTGGCAAATCATTGAGGATTGTAGTCATCAAATAATGACAGACCTTTGAGTTTCAGGCTTCATACTGCTCAGAAACTGTATACTGATATAAAGTTGTTTTATGCTATTGATTTTCTAAGTTTAGAAGAGCAACATTTAAAATCTGTCCTTTGATTCTGTGCCTTTGACCTCCCATTATTTTCAGAATTATTGCTCTAAGAGATTCAGAGGTATGCAGTGACACAGTATTAGCAGTTTTAACTGAAGAGATTGCAGAAAGCTAAGCAAACATAGATGCACAAGCCAAGGACAGTTAAAACTTTGGTGCACAACCTGTAGGTCAAGAAGTAGGAGAACTAGCCAAAGCAGACACATTTTAAACAACAGCAGTACAGCATAGCCAACACTAAACATCCTTCAGACAACAAGCTAAAACCTTAATGGGCCTAAAGAGAAAGACGTAGCCATGAATTACAGAGTAAGTCTAGGAAAAGATCTTACAAGCCAGGAAGATAGGGAGGCATTACCTGTAGTATGTGACCATTTTGTTATTGGTGGATTCTCATACAATTGGCAGTTTGCTTCTGGAACATAGACCATTGCAATAACAGGATATGTTTAATGTCTGACCTCTAGACTGCACTGTATTCTTCAACTTACTGATGGGTTTTAGCTCTGGTAGACTGATAAGATAGCTGGGGATAGATGGAACTTTACTGTCACTATTTTGTTAGTATATAGTTCAAGATTTGTTGCATTCTTAGTGTAACTAATGATGATGCTTACTTTCTTTTATTTTCGCAGGTTTCATGCTCTGACTGTCAAGGTGGAGGAGCAGGGAAAGATGATCTCAGTCTCTTGTTAAGAGGTTTGTGAAATGATGCAATATAGTTTTTACAGCAATCTTGGAGTCTGAGCAGCTGTTTTTGGCAATCTGTTTAAAAAAGTGGATTGTCCCAATGTGCAATGTGTCAGAGATTGCTGTTTAATTTATTGTTGACCAATACAGGGCACTGATTTGAAATAAGACTGTTAGGGACCATGCATAAGTTTTCATCTTAGAATAACATTATTTAGAAGCAAAGGCCATTAAAAACACTAGCTCCTTAAATTTGGGATTATATACTTTATCACCTATCTAAAGAGCCAAATCTTGTTTAAGATGTGTTAAGATATATAGTAGATTATTCCATTTTTTTAGAATAGTTTGAATAATAAATTTATATCCAAATGAAGTTTTGTTCAAATTAACACAGAAATTTAAGCATTATTGTATTGGAAAAAAAAATTCCAAATATAACATTTCTTGCAGGATCAGACCTGAAAATACCTCATGAGCTAAAATTGCTTTTCCTCTAAAATATCTGTAATGAAGGCAAAACAAATGTAATTTTAAGGATATGTCATAGTAACCATTAACCCATGACTATGGAAGATATGCCTGGAAAATTTCCTCTGAACTGATTCTTATTTTTTTAATCGAGTTTCAGTATAAATACAGACCTATTGTACCCTACAGAGGTCTGAAAATGTTGAAATAACCATAGTTTTTTTCTTCAATTAATGAAATTAATGAAATTAATTTCAGCAATCAATTGCCCCAACATTTCTTAAAGCTTTAGTTTTTATAAAATTTACATACGTCTCAAATATTAATTTGTTTGAAATTGTAACCCCTAAATACAATTAATTTACTTCTTTAACTACACCATCCGGAAATATATTTATTAATGTTTTCCTATACTGCATGCTAATTTCTGTTCAAATACCATTTTCTAACGTATGTTTTCTTTCAAAAAAACTCAAAAAGAGCAAGGTAGATGGAACGGAGTACGCCAGCTATATTTCCACAGAAAAGTTTTTATTACACAACCACGAAAAACAGACTCCACATTAACGCTCTTAGTACACTCTGCGTTTTCATCCACTACTACTGTTGGACTTCATCAGATACAACAAATCAGTATAAATAAAGTGCTTAAATATGTTTTTAAAAAAATTAATTCACCTATGTTGGTTTTCTTTCAAAAAGCTTACAAATTTTGTTGAGCTTGGATTTCATTCCAGCTGTTGAATGCTTTTTGCCTTTTTTTTTTAATCTAGAGACAACTATTTTTTTAAACAGTTTAATAAGTTTATTATTCTACCAATAAGAATGTGTCTTATTTGTAGAACTATATTTAACAACAGAAAGAGTATTATCCAATGAATTGGTTAATATATTCTGTAATCTACTATAACCTGAATCCTAACCATTAGTGGCATCTTCCTGGCAATCATTTTCATATATCAGACCAATTACATCTAAATAGTTAATTATATGATAATCAAATGTTGGCATCACTTAGAAATTGACTGATAAAAATTATCTAAATTAACCAATTACAGTTATTAATAATAATATCAAAATTATTTCTGCCTGTTATTGTTCCTCTTATTAATTGAGATAAAAAATAAATAGAAACAGAGTCTAAATAATCTTATTCTGTATTACCTCAAGTTGTCCCACTTGATATTACATTAACTCAGATTCCCTAACCATATCAATTATTTATGGTTACAATACTTAGTGGGCATAAGTGGGGTGCTGAGATGCCACTTGGTGGATATAGGTGGGGGAAACTAATGTTAAAAAGGAAAAGAGACTATGCAAAAGCCTGAATAGTCATTAGAGTAGCAAATAAACAAAGCAGCCCAAAAAGTACAGTAAAAGATATTTTTCTTAGAGGTCACTAACATCAATACATTTCATAGATTTCATTCCGCAAAAAGCTCTGAGAAATTTTAGACATTTGGATACTATATATATATATATATATATATATATATATATATATATATATATATATATACTCAGATGAGCCATTCTTGACACTCTGAGGGGTCATGTTTTGGCCACTTAAAAAGTGAATTCAATTTCCATATATGTTGCAAATTTATTATAATGTGAAAAAAGCAGCAGGTCTGCAGAAACTCTGACCAGTCACACACTCACAAATGTGAATTCCAGTTCAGAAAATAGCAACCAAAACTTATAAAGATTAGCACTTTTGTTTAATCCATAGCAATCTTCATCAGAGAATGGAGAAACAAACTGACAAAGTTTAAATTTCCTGATCACATTATCATTTGATGTAACAGGTAGTGCAGTCAAAGTACATTTAAAGAGACATGACAAAATTTGTTGTGTACCACTTTGTAAACACATAAAAAACTTCAATACATTAGCATAATGAATATACAGCTAAAAATCTGAATTCTTTGTCTTTTCCTGGTTAGGGGTCGCCACAGTGGAACTCTGGTTCACTAATGATTGGCAGTGGATTTTTACAGTGCCAAGTTGCCAGCCAGATGCCAAACCTTCAAAGAAGCACACCCATTCATGCACGCACCTACCTACATGTCTTTAAATGTCACTCCACTGTGAGGAGGACATGCAGACTCCACACAGAAGGCACTCCAGCCGAGAATCGATCAGGAGAACCTCTTGCTGTAAGGTGACAATGCTAACCACTGCACCACCGCGGCCTCAGCTAAAAATCTGAACAAAATACACAAAAGTATAAAAGTAGAAATTATTATACATCTAAAAGAATGATACTGTTTTTATGCAGTTATATGTAAAATCCATGTACATTTTTTTTAATCATTGTACAGAAAAATGCATGCCATACTGCAATTATTTCTTGCATTATTTAGTTACCTTTCTAAAGCTTTTAATTTTAATAGACAACTGATAGTGTTTGTTCATTAAGGTCCAGCTATGGACTGGCATTCAGGTTTAGCTGGCAGTGTAACTTTTATTTTTTCAAGTAACAATTGCCAAGGGCCTCTCCATATTTTTTCTCTACTCGTTCTATCACCACAAATTTAAAACTATGACTGAAATGTTCCTTAAGATGTTTTGCTAGGCATTTTTATCATTGCAATTTCTGATATAATATTGGTGTTCATAAATATGATCCCTGAATCTATGTTCCATCTTCCTAATGTAGAAACAAGAACACTCCTGGCAGAAGGCAGTGTATCCCACCTTTGATGTTTCACATTTATATGTTCCACTTATGTAGAAAGTGTTGTCCTTTATTTTAAAAGCCTCACACATCAACAAGTGTCTGCAGTAAGAACATCTGCCACATTTGATCATTTTCATGTATCTGTTTACCTTTTTATTCTCCATGTTGGAACATTCAACTATGTTTATTAAGTTAAGCCCTTTTCTATAAATGATCTGTGGCCTTGTACCTATTTTTTCTTGTAAGGACTTGTCATCTCCCAAAACAGACTTTTTTCTATGAGATCCTTAATCATAGTACTGTCTCTGTCTGTGTTAAAACTGGTGAAAAATGAGTTCCTGAATGTGCGCATAGAATGAGATGAACAATGAATGTTTTTATAACTACTGAGTATTGTGAGTGCCATTTCAGTTTCATGAACCTTATTACTGGTAGTTGTTTCAAGAGCATTTTCATTCATACTTGTGGCATGAATGCTTGGTCTGTTCTCAGTGTCCAGTATGGGTCTATAGAAATTGCTATGTCTTTTATTTATGTCTTCATACATCAATTTGTCGATAAACCCATTTGGGTATTCTTTAGCCAGGAACATGTTTTTAATGTTCACACACTTGTTTAGGAAGTCTAGGAAGCCTTCAAACATGGAAGTCATATGGACAGCTCATATGAATTGTCCTTTTACTACTGCCCGCTTTTGTGAGTGGGAACTAGTGGAATGGATGTAGGTGTTAGAATGTGTTGGCATTCTATATATTCTAGAAATGTATTTCCCTGGTATCATTTTCTTCATAAGCCAGATATCTAAACATGTGATATTGGAATTGTTATATTCATATGTAAATTTAAAAATATTCTGTGGTATTGTTGATGAATTCCATAAACCCCACTATCTTCTCTTTATTCTCTGTTTCATCCCTGTTGTCCCAAACAATAAAGTTGTCATCTAGGTACCAGGTGTATAACTCACATGTTTTAAAGTGTTCATAATGTATTAAATATTTTCTCTCACTGTATCATTATGATGTTAGCAAAGAGGCCCCACATGCTGACCCCATCATCATCCCTGTGCTCTGTAAGTACTATTTACCACTGAATAGTAAAAAGTTATTTTTCAAAACAATGTTAAGTAAAGTTTAAAAACATTAATCTCATCCTGACTCATTTTTCAAATAAGTACCCAGTAAACTAAGCTAAACCAATATCATGTGGGATCGATGCATAAAGGTCTTTGACAACTATTGTCAAGAAGGTGCTGTCTCTATTGAAGTTCAACTCATTGATTTTCCCAAGGAATTCCCAGAAATCATTGCAAATGTATTGTTCTTGCCTTAGCAATGGTTTTAATTTTTCATCTAGGAATCTAGCACAGGAGTACGTAATGTAGCCTCTATCCTCCATTACCACTCTCATTGGTGGGTTGTGGGTACTCTTATGAATTTTGGGTACACCAAAAATGATAGGAATAGTTGGTGTTGTTTCTTCAAGATATTAGAACTCATCTAAAGTTACTTGTCTCTGAATAAATACATAATTCAAAAAATTCCTAAGTCAGGGGTATGCAGTATTTAGTTCATTCAGTGATATCTCCATACAGCAATAATTTTCTAATACATTTAGCATTCTGTAATATAATGACATATTTACATAATAACAATCATGTTTCATAATTCAAGTAATTGTCCTTTAATTCATTAAGACGTTCTTTGTCTTGTTTCTTTATAGTCTCTTTTATTGCACATTACTTAAAGCATTTAGCAAGTCTAATTCACAGACACATTCAAAAAGCATCAAAGTTGGGTGGATAGGTTGGTTGTATGTATTAGATACCCTTAGAGAACCCAAAGCTTCAGAATCATTAGCAAAAAGTATACTACAGTTTAGTTTTCCTGTAAACTGTTTCTAATCCATTAATTCATAAGGCAAAGTTTGTTCTCTTATTAGGAACAAATGCCATGTCTTTTGCAAATAAGTTCCTACAAGCATGGTTAACTATATAATTTTAAAAATGATATACATTAAAATCATCTTTTGTATTAGTTATGACAGAACATCTTTAAACAGTATCTGTTATTGGTTCCATCTGCAGTTACATATATACGTAGTTGCATATTTTTAAATGTTCAGAGCATTTAAAGCTATGAAGTAGACCACTGTTCTCATAAAGGGAATGCGGCTTTCAAAATGTTCAGAAACATATCTTAAAGTATGTTCTCAGATTTTTATTCTCTAAGAAAAGTTTCCTGGCAGATGAATCGCAGCAAATGCAATGACATATCAGATGTGCATCATAATGGATTTCTCCCAAGTGGTCTTGTACCTATGCTCATTTGACTTGAAATTCTTTGCCTTAGGCTATTGAGTCAGTTTTTTCCCTCAGACAAGAGAAATAGCGGGTGCTTAAATGACAGCAAAGAGTAAAGCAGATGCAATACAACTCCAATAACATATTTGTCTAATGGAATGCATTGAGATGCATATTCATTGTGTTGTTATGGTAACAAGAGCTTTAGTATACTCTTCTTGTAATATTAAACATGCCTGCACGTACTGGAACCCTGAAGTAAATCCTTAAGGTTGCTTTATTTGAAAAATTCTTCTGCTGCCCTCTGCTTTCATTAAGACCAGTTATTGCCTCTAGATATCTACTATTACCGCTTTATATCTACATTCTTAATTATAAAAAATAATGTTACATATCAGCTCGTGAGACATTTCATCTTCAAGCTTATTTAATAAGCAATACAACTATATTATTTGACTTCGATCTTATATAAGTACAGAGATATTAGCTGTTGTTCATTCTCTATTTATGTACATTATCATAAAGTCATATTTCTGTAAGTATTTCAACAGTCAAGCAATGTAGAATTGCTTGGCCTCATAGGAAAGTTCACAGCAGGATGGACAAAATGGTGCTGAAGGCACATGGGTAATTTGAGTGATTTTTCAGTATTGCTCATGTTTATAAACATAACAATTACACTGCTTCTTGTTACTTGCAAAACCTAATTTAAGACTTAGGATGATTGATGATTGATACCACCATAAAACTAATATTATGCTGAACATTTTTGTTTACACTGCCGTGAGAGATGAGCGTTTGTTTGTACTCTGAAATCATAGTTTGATCTTGTCAAAAAGGTGACCCGAAGTTGCTGTGCAACTTTCCGTATTTCCACTGGAAGCAACAAGTTAAAATTTAATTCAGACAAGCTATGTCACAACCAGTTTATTCCTTATATGTATATTACTAAAACTGTTCTAAATCATTTTATATGTATGCAGTTTAGTTTGTTCTCCCCGGTGAAAGAGCCAGTTACTTTTCTACAGAAATGCATGCAAAAATGTTAAAAATGGAAAAATTATAAACAGTACTTGTTTTCTATTTTAGAACAAAACATGTGATTGGTATTCTTTATTAACACATCTTCAAGATTATTTAAATTATTTCTATTGTGTTGATAACTTGGGCTGTGATACATGGCAGTCCAGTAATTATCATTGCTCCCTCACACATTTCTTGTTCAAATCCCCGCTGAGGTGACCTCTGTAGGAATCTAAATGTTGTGTTTCTGTCTTCAAGGCTTTTTCCTAGGAGCATGATTCTTCCTAAATCCCAAAGATATGACAATATATGAACTAGTTTTTTTTCTCTGCACTACTGTTTTCATTTTAGTGACTCTGCACCCTAGTACCTGCCGTGCCGAGTCTACCAACGTCTTACCTCCCCCTCTGAACTTAATCCAGTGTTGTTGCAGCCAGTCACACATCTAGGTCTTTGGGAGCTAAGTACATCTGTGCATCCATCGGGGGGGGGGGGTTCAACTTAGAAAGTACCAATTTCCCCCTCCCTTTGCAGACCTAATGGCATGCATAGGGGTGAACATGCAATGGAGGCATGCAATGTATTTTTCCCACCTCTGTAGCACCTCTGGTATGTCTTCATCTTAAACTCCTCTTTAGGCAAGCCTACTAGTGAGTCTTCTGCAGCCTCCACCAAGGATAGGCATCGTAGGTTCCCATAGGTCTGGCCAACCACCCCCAGGATGGTAATGCCCACCCCGCACTGTCACTCCATCAATTGCCTGAACCAATATTTGAATCCTGGATGCCGGTGTCATAGTGAGGGCTTTATCCCTCTATGCCACCAGAGTGTTTTGTCAATATATAAATCAGCAATCTTTTAAATTGTTTCTGTTTATGTGTGGAGAATGTGCATGTCCTTTGTACTGCTATTCAGTCCAGAGTTAGTTACAGTATATGTCTTATAGCCATTGCTTGCTCTTGGAGGCTCTGGCACCCTAAGGTATAGTCTGTACCATAAATTGAATGTTTACTTATACCTTAGCAAATTTAAATGGTGATTTGCCTGGAATGGATATGTTACATATAGAAAAGTGCAAAACAATAATTCAGTGCATTAGTCTCATTATCCTGCTGGTCAAATTTCCCAGTGATATAACTGCTAAAATATCATTATGTCACAAGGTAGAGGCATCAAACTCACAAACAAGGGATTTTCTTTATATCAGAATAGTACTCAGGAGAATCTGACTGCTATAAACAAGCAAAACATGTTTATTTGAAATAGTTATATGTGTGTGTATCTGTGGGGGGGGTATCAAAATACCTGAATGTTCATAATATTGACATTGAAAATATCAACAAAATTATCCAAACGCAGAACAACAGAACCAGAAAGAGAAACTAAGCACATTCAAAACTATTATTTTTGCAGGAGACAAGCCCCCTTTACTCCCACACCACCTTCTAATTTTATGCACCATCTTCGAAGTCACACAACAATAATTATAATAATATAGAATTTAGGAATATTTTGTAGTTTAGAGTTTTTTGCTGCTATTTTGAGTGTCAATATTATAATCATTAGATCATTTTGCATACACCTGTCTGTATAATAGACAATTTATAATATGGGAAAAAGACACAGTTTTAAGTTGCAAAATAAACTTGCTCAAAAATGGTACTGGATTCCTATTATTGAACATAAAAACATAGCAACAAACAATGACAAATCATTCTATGCATAACTCACATTATTTATTTTCTGATAATACTAACAATCTTAGTCAGTCAGAGGACTGCCGTATTATCCTATGAAAGGAAACATATTTAGGGACTATAGTGGGCCTTTCTACATCCACTTTTGGGTGCCTCACCATTTGATTGATCAGAATTAGCCCAAGTCATGTACCAATACCGCCAGATTATCCCCAGGATTCAGCAAGCTCTGCATGGAGTGCAGGAATAGGGCTGATGAGCGATCCAGGAACGAGCTCCCGGGACGTACACAAGCGCTCCTACACTATTCCTGCACGGACACCACTGCTATATGCTAATTACCACATTTGCTGGTGAAAACCATGCAAATGAGGTGAATTAGTGATCCAGGAAGCAGGCAGGCATCTGTGCAGGAATAGTGTAACCTGCAGAAATGTATTCGGTTACTAACCAAATACATTTCTTTAAATTACAAAATGGAGGCATGACAGCTCCAAAGAAAGCATGTATTCAATGTCATAGGCATGCCAATTGCCAAATATATGGCCACTGGCATGGGAAATAATTGAAAAATTATAAAAAATAACTTTTTTTGGGCCGATTTCAGCTGTTTAAGCATAGGGCAGCGATGCGCAAATGGGATCGGCCCAAAAATAAGAAAAATAGTAGGAAATAAGCTTTTAAACCCAAATCAGCATTTTGCCATGATAGTCAATGGTATGCATAACACAACAATACCAGGGAATAGTGGATGTTAAGGGGGAAGGCTCAGTGTGAGTGTGGCAACTATGAATTAGCATTCTGTTTTATGCAAATGAGGGGACTGATACTGAATCACAGAATTCCTCTCGGTGTTAGCTTTCACCAAACCGTGTAGGTGCAGCAACACCATGGTGTCAGTATAAGAGATAGATGACTTCATAAGGGGGAGTGTCATGCATGCTGTAAGCTTATTGGAGCTCTGTGGCCCGTGTTTGCCCTTAGCTAAACACAGCTAAGGAAGCGGGTGTGTTTGAGGCTGCCTAACAGTGTTTACATTGTCTAAACGGGTGTGCACATCGCACACTGGGTTTTAAACAACAAAAAAAAAAACACAGGAAAAAGCAGCTCTGTTCACATCTGAGCACTGGGTGTGCATGGCATGCCATGGGGCTTAAACAGAAGGCAATGGGAAGGGAAAACAGCAGTAGGAAGGCAATCAAGGAGAACTAGCATAGCTGGCAGATGAAATATATCATAATCAGCCAATTACACAGGCAGCAGCCCAGCCCAGCACACTACTATAAACTATGCAAACACCTTTGACTCTGTTTTTTCCCACAAACTTTGCACCACAGGTGTAGACAGAAGGGGAAATTGTACCTGACAAAACTATCAAAATATTAGGAGCTGCTGTTGCTCTCATACATCAATATGTGGAAGAAACTGAGGGTGGTGAGGATGAGAATGCTGACGACCAACCCACAGTGAGGAGAAGGAGAAGAGTGTGAAGACCCAGGGTAACCTACCAGGGGTTATATGAGCTGGAGATAGTGAAGCATTATAGGATGGACAGGGACATTCTACTGCAAATTGTTGAGCTGTTTCAGCCACGTCTCACACACAGAATCAACAGAGGGGAACCCATCCCAGTGGATACCAAGGTATGTGTAGGCTTAAGATTACTAGCCACAGGTACCTTCCAAAGGCCAACTGGGGATATCATGGGGATCTTACAGGCATCAGCATCCAGGGTACTCCACCAGTTCCTGGATGCCATGTCAGCACATGCCGGTGAGCACATATATTTCTTCAACACCCATGAGGCATTGACCAGCAATATGCTTCTCTTCCACCAAACAGCAGAATACCCTGAGGTAGTGAGTGCTATAGACTGCATGCACATACACATCAAATCACCACCCGGCAAGCAGGGTAGGGTCTACATCAACCGCAAGGGCTCCCCCTCCATCAACTGCCAGGTTGTGTGCAATGCCCAGTGAATTATCTTGAATGTGTGTGGTGGCAGGCCTGGAGGCTATCACGACTCCCACATCTGGCATATGACACAGCTATACCAGACATTTGCCAGCTGGGACATCCCATATGGCCACCTAGTGGGGGATGCTGGTTATGCACTGGAGCCGTGGCTGATGACACCCATCAGAAATGCACACACAGTCAAACAAGAACTCCATAAAGAGGCACACGAACAAACCAGAATCATAATAGAGCATGTTTTTGGGATGCTCAAGTCACCGTTCCACTGCCTAGACATATCTGGTGGAGCCTTTCAGTACTCTCTAGCTGCATGTACACAAATGTTCATAGTATATGCCATGCTACACAATATGATTATGTGGAAACAGCTGCAGCAGGAACAGCATGGGGCATGGCCACACAGCTCCCCAATATTGCCAGGGCAATCACAGGCACAGAGAGACTTGGAGGATTAACAACCTGAGCCTGCCCATGCAGGCAGAAGGAGGTGTTCCCAGTATGGCCAGGCGTTGGCAAAGAGGCAATGCATAGCACCTACATTGACATGGTAGGGACCCAGGGAATGACACCTCTCTCTCTGACTCACACATACAGTAAAACGGATGCCAAACATGACACTACCTGTGCTTTACAATGTATAGGGAGTGTACTATGTGAATCTGACATAGTCAACCCTCCAGCACCATCCTCAATACTGGTACAGCCACAAGGTAAGTCACTCTTCCTATCAACTGTTGAATGGAGTAGTATGTTCTGCTAGTTGTATCTATGGTATGGATATGAGCATGCAAGGGAATCGGGTGGCTGAATGGGATGGCAGCAGATAGTGATCATCTATATGAGCAGCATGAAATCCATAACAAATATTGGTGTCGACAAACTAGTTAGTACTAGACAAGGTGACAAATCCCACTGCAGTACATGTGGTTGCCCAAATGTGTGTCCATAGGATACACACATGCATGTCAGTGAGGCTCACATACCCAACACCAGCCTCAGCCAGCAGGACAGGTGTAGATAACCATAAAGAAAGGCTGTGGTAAGGCCTCCATTTGATGGCAAAGGCGAACAGCCCCCTTCCAGACCTATCCAGACAGACTACAACAGGTCTGGCAGTTGTATGTTAGTTCTGAAGGGTAAGAAGTCTGAAACCGAAAAGTAGGTTAATAAAACTTAAGATCTGTACTCTACTGATATGCTTCTAGTCTGGATGATAGGTCAGAAAACAAAATGAAATGGAAGACAACAGAGTACCTGAAATACAAGTACAGTCATAACAAATGTTTAAAGTCATTAGGTGTGCCCCGCCCCCACAGTCCTATGTAGAAATGCAGTAGCATGTACATGTGGGTTTAATAACAGTGGAGTACAGATTACCTGAACTAGCCCAATTTACAGGATAGATTGTTGCATGTGTACAATATGCAGGGGTCTGTGTGTTAGGTTGTGTGTGTTCAATATTGTCTGAAAGTGGTCAGCATGTAGGCATGGAGGGTTGTGTCTTGGTGCCTATGGCCAATACTGTTGATGACAGGGCCATGTTCCGACAACTGCAGTGCCAACCACAATGCATCTCAGCAATACCCATGTCAGCAGTCATCCATACTCACTGTCCAGATGTCAATATCTGTCACAATCTGAAAGATGGACATGCCATGAATGTGGACCCAGACATACACACACTACACAGGTGGAAGTACCCTAGAAAGAGTACTTAACATGTAACTGTCAACTGCACACACCTTTGGAATTGTACATACAGGTTAGCAGCACATTAGCTGTCTGTGTAGTATGGAATACTGATGTAGCCTGGCCAATCAGTAGCAGACCACAAAAGGTACAGTTATGATGTAATGAGAGACTGCCTATGTCCCTGCACAAGGCAGCATAAGGGGAATATCCCAGTTATATCTGTGAGTCAGCTGCAAGAAGCTTCCATATCACACATGCACTCAGCTCACCCCACCATCAGCCACAAGTTTATCACAGGTCATATCTCTACTTTTGGGAATGAGTACAGTATGACCCCCACTTCTGTATGGAAATACCCACAGAATGCAGCATGCTGAAGAGGTGTCCCATGCATGTGTGTCTTTAGCTGTAAGCAGCACCCTGCCAGCATCCAGAGCAATGAATTAATATGGACAGGAACTATTGCCATTAACACCTCACACACTTACCCTGTCACCTCAGGGGGAATCCAGACGCTCTCAGCCTGGGAATGTAGGAGTGACAGAATGCACTGGCCTGCTACAGATGGCCTGCATCACTACCAAATGGCCTACAGTCCTCTGTCCAAGGCCTGTGCCTCACCCATACTGCCAATGTATGGTGCCTCATGAGGTCCCAACTAACAACATAACACATTCAGCAGAACACAAATGTAAGGCCATGTTGAAAAATCCCAGTAGCATGTCCACCATGTCCTACTGCATGAAATGTGGACTAACCCCTAAATACTGCTGGGATGAAGGGACAACTATAGGGATACGTATCAGATATCGCTCACATAATGTTAGGAAGAGGATAGAATAACAACAGAGTGGGGGGGTGTAGAAGCATGGAAGCCATGGAGTGTGTGATGTCTGAAACTCTGATGTGTGCCCATACTACCTCTGGCTGCAAACCCAGTAATGGGTGCCTAAAAACCTGCTTGTAAACCACAATGTGAAGGGGAACTGACCAGATTTATGAGTCCTGCCTGTTACGTTGATATATGTACAAGCAGGGGATCCTCAGCCATCACAGTACCAAGGTGTTGGAGCATTTCCACAGACACAACAGCAAGTTTCTGCAGCTACCCCTCCAGAATGGCATGAGTGTGCAAGAATATGTAGGCTGCAGACCACAATACTGGACACAGCTTCATTCATCTTGTATTTCCCAGGAAATAAGTGTGAGCACATAAGTATATCTAAGAAGAAGAAGAAATAAGTATATCTGTCAGTAGTTGATGACGTAATATATCACAGTGTAAAACAGTACATATGTCTGAATATCTCTACTAACACCAACTATGTAATACAAGCAGCACAGGCACAATAGTTATAGTATCCCACTATCTGTCACCTATTGTGACTCCATATTGTCAACCTATCTACAGATATCCTGCAGAAACAGGTTGCTAGCTGTAGGTGTAGAACACCAAGCCCTGGACTGGAGTACAACCTACCTGGAATGGATTCACACACTCAATATAGAAGGTCATACTGGGCATGCTACTACACTTAGAGAAATGAAACCCATGTCTGACAACACAGTGGACTATGCATATCTGTTAGTTGCAGATGTCTGTGCACACACACCACATTGTACACCATTCATGCTCTGCACACACATTGACTAGAAATACTCACACATATCCAAGGCCAACACACTATAAGATGTTAAACATACACACATAGAGATGGTGGGAAGAGAGAGACAGTGACAGAGAGATTTCCATTATGAGGCCTGTCTCACCCACCACACATCCATTTGGCCAATATCACATGATGTGCTGATGTCAATCACTGCAGACATTCCTTTTGGTAGCCCTGAGCCATATAGTGTCTGTGGTGCTTATGATAACTATGTAACACAATAGTACAAATCAGTATTCATCTAGCATTTGTATAGCCAGTCCTGTCAAATGTAAATTGTGTGTGACTGTGTGTGTGTGTGTGTGTGTGTGTGTGTGTGTGTGTGTGTGTGTGTGTGTGTGTGTGTGTGTGTGTGTGTTTCCAGAGGAATGGTTTATGGCCCATTCACACACACTGCACTTCCCATTGCCCATGTTAGCAGTCCTGCCGTCAGTCACCTTGAAATAACCCTCTGGCCAATTTACAGCCCCATAAGCTGTGTGGCGCTTGTGATATGTGTGCAATACTGTAGTGTAAAAACTATTTAGGTAGTAGTTCTAATCCCAGACATGGAAACTGTGTGTTGAGAGGAATGATTTTGAGGCCATTTACAGTCACTACCTCCCATTGCCCTACTTTAGCATGCCTGCTGACGTCAGTCACCTTGAAATAACCGTTTGGATGAATGCCAGTCCCATAATCTCCATGGTGCTTGTGATAACTGTGTAATGTTATAGTGTAACATACCAAATAGGTAGGAGTTCTAATCCCAGATATGGCAAGTGTATGTGTGTGTGTGGAGATGAATGATTTTGAAGCCAGTCACAGTCACTACACCTCCCATTGCCCTACTTTAGCATGCCTGCTGATGTCAGTCACCTTGAAATAACCCTTTGGAGAAGTACCAGCCCCATAAGCTCCATGTTGCTTGCGATAACTGTGTAATACTATAGTATAACATACTAGTTAGGTAGAAGTTCTAATCCCAGACATAGCAACTGTGAAACTGTGCTTGTGGAGATGAATGATTTTGAGGCCAGTCACTGTCACTACACCTCCCATTGCCCTACTTTAGCATGCCTGTTGATGTCAGTCACCTTAAAATAACCCTTTGCATAAATACCAGCACCATAAGCTCTGTGGCGCTTGCGATAACTGCAAAGTACTATAGTATAGCATATTAGTTAGGTAGGAATTCTAATCCCAGACATGGAAACTATGTGTGTTTGTGTGAGAGAATTGTGTGTCTTTGATGATACCTGATTTTATGGACATTAACACTTACTACTCTCCCCTTTCCCCTCCTTTAGCACTGCCACTGATGTTAGTCACCTTCAAAGATACCTGTTGAGGGCTCTTTAACATATAGTCTCTATGGCGCTTGCGATAACTGAGTAGTACTATAGTGTAGTATACTAGTTAGGGAGGAGTTCTAATCCCAGAGATGACAACTGTGAAACTGTGTGTGTCTGCATGAGAGAGTGTGTGTGTCTTTGATTATACATGATTTTATGGACATTGACACTTACTACTCTCCCCTTACCCCTCCTTTGGCACTGCTGCTGATGTTAGTCACCTTCAAAGATACCTTGGTACAGCACTCCAACATGTATGCTCCATGGTGCGTGCCATAAATGCAAAACAATGTAGTAGCAGTAACTACAACTGCATGGGTTTGAATCTCATCTATGGCAAGTGTTTGTGTGTGTACATATGTATGTCTGTACCTCAAAGATTTTGGCCCCATTTACACCCAGTACACATCTCAGAGCCTGACTTTAGCAGTCCTGCCAATATCATCCACCTTAGAAGTACCTGTTGCCAACCCTAAACCATGTAAGGTCAGTGGTGCATGTGATAAATGCATAGCATAATGATCCATAAAGATTGTTAGATAGAGGTTTGAACCTCACCCCTGGCAAATGTGTGTGCAGGGTAGAATTATTTTTGTGATTTCTCACCCACTACATCAACCAATGACAGTATTTACAAGGGCTGGTGATGTTCCTCACCTTAGAATTACCTTGGGACAACATCCATCCTATATGCTCCGCTGTGTGTGCAATTAATTTGGTACCCTATGGTAGCAATACATAAATAGGTAGTGGTTTGAATATCAGAACTGGCAAGTGTGTGTCTGTCATCAGTATCCTTTGTGGAGGTTGCTGTGATGGTGTAATAACAGGATCAATTGTGGGGCATATTTTGATAAATTGTTATGTTGAGGACCTAGAATATGTCACAATGTCCACCTTACAAGGACAACAGATGGCAAACACCAGAGAGGTTGCTGTAGACAATCCATAGCCCTACATGTGACATTATGGATTGGTGAACATTATAGACAACCCTTCTATTACTCAGAGAACACTGTCCAACAATGTCTCATACACAAACACACTTGACTAGGCAACAACCACTATATTGGTAGTTCCCTGCATATTGCCTCACAGATACTAACCATGGTGTGATTGCAGTGGACTACATGCCTGTTGACCACAACAGTGCCACTGACATCAGAAAGTACTTTGATGTGTTACATCTCCTGATTGACTGTGTGTTATCCAGCAAGTAAAAAGACATGGCACCCTGTTCCATCCCCGCAGTAGTCAAATAAATGTGTACAGAGGATCTTTTGCTATGTTCTCCACTGGTCACCTGCAACAACTGTAGAGTCTGCAAATGTAACCCACAAAGGGAATACCATGCCTTATACACATGCCCTGTATGGGCAGATGCCACTAAGTTCACTGAATACCTGAATCATGCTGTCAATGTAGGTGCAAGCAAGACCACAGTTACATAGCCAAGTCTCATCAAATGAGGTCAGGAATGCTACATCAGAGGATAATCTGTCCACACAACATGCCCCAGAGACCTCAAGTACACTTTCATATGTCAAAGAACATGCATGTGGAACATGTGCACAACCAAGACACTGTCCATGTTATGGAATATAGATTGCATACATTGGAAGTAGTGCACATACTGGTCACCCACAATAGTAACCCAGATGAGTGGATGGTGAATACAATACCCACCCCTGGAGAGCACTCCAGGGACTACACCCCTGACCCACACTGGGGACTCTTATCATGTGGCCTGATGCCAGGGTATTCCCTTTGCCTAGCCTTGTACAACCTTCAGGCCCATTCAGCTACTACACACCTGTGAAGCAGTGGACCTATGCATCTCAGTACTGGCAAATATGTGTGTTTGTGTGTGTGTGTGTGTGTGTGTGTGTGTGTGTGTGTGTGTGTGTGTGTGTGTGTGTGTGTGTGTGTGTGTGTAGATGAATTCACACTCACTACACCTCCCATTGCCCTACTTTAGTATGCCGGCTGATGTCATTCACCTTGAATTAACCCTTTGGCCATGTTTCAGCCCTATAAACTCTGTGGTGCTTGCGATAGCTGCATAATACTGTAGTGTAACAAATTAGTAAGGTAAGAGCTCTAATCTTGATGCTCCCAGCTGTAATAATGTGTGTGCCTTTGCTGACACCTAATTTTGTGGAAATTCACACTCACTATACCCCTTACTTTACCCCTCCTTTAGCACTGCTGCTGATGCCACTCACCTACAAAGATACCTTTATACAATGGCCCAACATGTAAGCTCTGTGGCATGAGCAGTAACTGCGTAACACTGTAATAGCAATACATGGGTAGGAGTCTGAAACTCAGTACTGGTAAGTGTGTGTTTGTGTGTGTTTCATCTGTATCCTGTTGGGGTGATTGTGTAATGACAAGAGCCATTGCAGTGTGGGCTTTGCTACATCGTTATAGTGAGGATCTGTATGTCTCAATATCCACATTACTAGGCCAACAATTTTCAAACACTGTAGAGGTTGTTGCAGACAATCTTCAGCCTTAAAAGTGTACAGTCATGTGCAAATACTATGTGACAGTATGGATTAGTAAACAATATAGGCAACTGTTATAATACCCAGATACCACTCTTCACCCAAGGATCATACACAAACACGCTTGGCTCTTACTCCCTTCCTTTCCTACTTTCTCTCTGTCTATCTGTCTCTCTTCCTATCTGGTGGATGTGGAAATGTACATCTGTTTTGCATAGGCAGCGGCTTGAGTTTTGTAGGTAATGCTCATTATCAGCTGATGGTTTGTGCACAAATTGGAGTCTCCCACTTGCTAATTGCATGTGGAACAGCTGTGGTATCATTCCTATAGCCAGTTGCATGGAAACAGATTCCTATAACTAAGCACTTCATGTGGGTGTTGGCCCTTTTCCTTCAATGTGAGCAGGACTTCAGGTGGGTATCTGACAAACAGCATCACAGAGGGTAGTTGGAAATACCTCTTACAACATACACTGTGGAGACAGGCCAACAAACAGGAGGGGGATGTTCCAGACATGGGGACAGAATGTATGTATTGCTGTTCTACATTTAAAGTAATGTTGGTTTAACAGGGTTTGTGTGGATATGGCAGTTCTACATGATTTAAAGTCCGGCATGACAGTGTTATGTGGTTGAGGAAACTCACCTGTAGAGCTATCTGAAGACTGGCCAGAGTTTGGAGTTTTAGATGTGGTGTGTTATTCACACATTTCCTATCTTTAGAAATGCAGTAGCATACCCTGATGATTGCAGCCAGTACATGGTGACATCCATGTGAGTTACTGACTTCATATCCCTCAGAAGGGATATGTCACAACAAATCCTGTTACACCAGGAATTTTCTCAGTTTATCACAACAATATGTCAGTACTGGCCCTGTATTTGTGTCTCTGTCCCCCAAG
Organism: Protopterus annectens; assembly: GCF_019279795.1. NCBI lineage: Eukaryota > Metazoa > Chordata > Ceratodontiformes > Protopteridae > Protopterus > Protopterus annectens. The sequence goes on from NC_056744.1 coordinate 178,610,546, forward strand.
TCTGTCACCCTTTGTCCATCTGTCATGCAGTAAGAGGTGCATATGTACAGTATAACATTATTTACTGACATCATTCCTGATAATAAACCAGTGATATATCAGACTGCTATACATGTTATTTATAGTAGGCCTTATATTTGAGGACAAAACCTGGACATTCTGTTGTAGACTGTACAGTAGTGAGGTCGGTGTACTTATGGTGATTGTTATCAGAGTGTCAGTATTGTGTAGCAGTGTATTGTGAATATTTTACTTGGCCTGTGTACAGACTGTGGTAGATGTCAGTTTTCTTGGTCCTGTTCTATCTGACATTGCATGCTGCTCCATTTTCTGGTACCCTATCAGCATGTATGTTTGTAGTGCCAGACTGAGACATGTCCCATACCACAGTCAGGCATCATACTACACTGTGAATTGTGCCAGTATATGTAGGGTTAGTGTGTGAGTGGCAAATATGAAGATGGTTTTGTTCACACAGTCCATATACTGTACTATTAATTAGGCTTTCCATAATGTGACTGTGACTGTGTTGAGATTGGTTGTGGGTATGCACTTTCACACTGGTGTCTGTTATTCCGTGCTGTTGCATGCCTGTAGTTCCTGCTGTATTTGCAAGTACATGTGTATTCCCTCATAGGAACCTTGGGTCAGTGTTGTGGCAGTCTGTCTGTAGTTTACACAGTGCCTTGTGACATGCCTAGCAGCTCAGTGTATTTACCTAGTGTGATGTTATGTCCAGATATTTGTCAGATTTACTGTTGCCTGGCCATCATATGTGTTGTGTATTTCTGAAAAGGCAGTGGGATGTTGTGAATATGTATGTCACCAACTAGTGTGAAATATGTGGGCTTGGGACCTCTACTCCTCCAGTTACTATGTGTTAGGACAGACAGGAGGATGTGAATGCATCAACTGTGTGAGTTTATCTATTCCAGTATTTGTGTGATATTTCCATTTTCATGGCTGTAAACATCCCCTTTGTCAGGCTTGCCCACACGTTTTGCACTAAGGAGTTCTGTGTATACCTCTGGACTTACCAGATTGTGTCAGACTGTCCACGTTTATTGGCCATATTTCTGCTGTATTCCACAGGATTATGACTGTGATTTGTGTGGCACTTCACTATGATGATTGTATGATATCTGTCAGTAACTGATGGCATACATGTATCAGAAGTGACGTCCTACACAACATGTCTGTTGACACGATCTCTGTTACCGTAACAACATTCTACATTTATACCTGCAATACTTACATTACATTCCCTTGCACTAAGAGGTTGTGACTTATGGTGCTGAGGTATGACTCCAGTACATGTTATGGGCATATGTTATAATATGTTATATATACATATATATGTATATATATATATATATATATATATATATATATATATATATATATATATATATATATATACATATATATACATATCTATATATATATATATATATATATATGTGTGTGTATACAAATATATATGTGTGTATGTACATGTATACATATATATATATATATATATATATATATATATATATATATATATGTGTGTGTGTGTATCCATATACTCATTATGTGTAGACATGAGTGTTGTATATACCTTCCCAGATGTATCACACCATATTTATCGGATATATTTATATTTAGATATAAAAATATGAGTGATTCAACACTATTTTCACTTACAAGTAGTAAACAATTGTAGTAGTCAAAGCTGTTGTTCAATACTATTAAGTATGTGTACTGAACTATATATTTGAAAAAACAACAGACATCTTTACAGCTCTGATGGCTTAGTGCTTAACTGCTGTGACTATGATGTACAGGGCCCTGGGTTCAAGACCTACAAGGGCTGTTTTCATTTTGTTGCTAGGCAGAACAAGGACTGTTGGGTACAGATTGGTTAAGGCAGTTTTGAGCAGCTTTAAGCTGGTTTGCGCAAGTTTACATGATGGTAAGTGGTGCTAACATATGGTTAAACAAAAAGGCGTTTACACCATGTAGGCTTTGCTTACCAGTGCGCAAATGTGCTTAGCATTTACATTTAAGCAATGCTTACACCTGCTAAGCATAGCTCAGCCCTGGTAACCAGTGATCACATTCCAGTCTGATAAAATAGCAGGGTAATGATATCTTTAATAAGTGTATTTAATCCCATGTGCATAACATGCTTCTATGTGCTGTCAATACAGTAGCAAGGGGTGTGGGTATACTGTATGGGACAACTGAGTATACATGACTAGTATTTGTTTCATGCATAGGTAGTATCCCAGGTTATATGCAGTCAAACTTGCATGTATTGCATCATTACATTACTACTTTTAACAGTGCTTTTCCAAGTAAGAGTAGATTGCAGATTGTAGTACTGGAACCATACACTCCTGCATGCAAAGCTGGACTCTAAGTACTGACTATCATGTTCTTGGTGTGTGAGCTGTATCTCTTACTGGATATTGATCTGATATGTGGATATTAACTGTAGACTACTATGTGTTTAGGAAATTTCATTGAGAGCTGCTGTCATGTGGTAATGGCATACCTATCAATGTCAGACGTCTATCTGTCAAAACATTCATCCCAATGCATAACCTGTTGGCTAGCTGATTTCTTTCTGTTCTCTGTAAGCATGTGCAGATGTCAGGTATCCATCTTGGCTGCTTACAGGCACTCTATGAGTGACTGACACTGACATGTCTGCCCAGCTGTGTTATGAATGACACAGCTAGGAATCCCCACCCTGTATGCACCACATGCCATGGTTACCTCAACCAGACTACCACAGTCAACAGAACATGCTTGGGTACAGGTCTCTAACCCAGACACTGCCAATGTCATGTAATATATGTTTCATACATGTCAATTGGAGCACCTCACTGCCCCTCTGCAAGAAAAAAAACAGATGATTGGATGTTGAATTTAACTGTCACCTTAAGCATCACTCAAGTGGCATCAGTTGAAAGTTGGCCTGCTGACAAATGTCAGGTGGCATAATACCAATGCACCCACATGGCCTACTCTTCTCATCTCTCCATGGACATTAGCCTGGTACACACCTTGGAACGCCTGCACCTATGGACCCCAGTACTGACAAATGTGTCAATGTGCATTACCGAGAATAACAGTGTCTGTGTGTTTGTAAACTTGTTCACAATACCCTGAAGACCTTCTCATCCACTACACCCCCATTGCCATACTTAGAAATGGCTTCTGTTGTAATTTATGTTAAATGTACCTTGTTGCACTCTTCACCTTATGGGCTACCTGGAGCTTGCAGTACCAGCATAACACTGTTCCACAAATGGGTAGATAAGTGTGGGTTGCCCTCTGAGTCCTGGCAAGTGTGTGTATGTGTGTGAGTTTGCATATTTGTAGGAGACAGCATTCTGAGACAACATTCTCCAAATACAATCAATTTTGCCATACATTATAAGGGATAGTGATGTTGACATTAGGAGAGTCATGACAAACCCTCACCCTACTATCCCTGTGGCATGTGCAATAAATGCATATCCCTGTAGTAGCATTGATAGACAAGTGGTTGTATTGCAGTCCTGGTCAATGTGTGAGTGTGGGTATGTCAGAGCATTATCATGGGTTTCAGTGAGTACAATATCCAGTGTGGGGTGCGGGTGCTGGGTATACTGTCTTTACACCATAGGTTCATAGGTTTATACTAGGCTATCTGCCCTAAGGCATTTATAAGCCTAACCCAAAGTTTTGTGGCTTACGCCACCCCTTATATGAAAAAATACTGTGCCCATTAGTTTGTTGTGCCTCTGTTCAGCAGTGACACAGAGATGATTCCCTGGGTAAACCTACGATCTCCCAACCACAGGTCAAGATTTCTCTTGAACAGAGCCAGCGAGGTGCTCTGCCTCACATGGACTGGGATTTTATTCCACAGCATAAGGAGTCTTTGAGTGATAAATCTATCCCTCCAGCACGTCCTATTTATATCCGTGCTAAGGTTTAAGTTGCTTGCTCTAGTGGTTTTGGTGGATTTGGATTTTTTGAGGTGGAGCATGTCCATTAATTCCGGGTTGGACATGGCCTTGTATGTCAGGCACATGTCACCTCTGAGCAGACGGTATGCGACTGCATAGAGCTGGAGTTTCTTCAATCTGGCAGCATATGACAGATTTTGGAGTCCTTATCCTTTTGGTGAGGAACTTTGGGGTCTCTCCAATTGCTGCAGATGTCGGGTGAGATACATCCCGAATGGGGCATTGTACTCGATCATTGGTCTGATAAGTGAAGAGTACAGGGAACAATGACCTCACTAGATCTGGATGTGAATCCCTTCATGATCAGGTGGGCAATGTAGAAGGTATTTCTAACCACTTTAGCAACGTGAGTGTCAAAAGAAAGGCCACTGTCAACCTGGGTACCCAGGTCCCTGATAACCTCTTCTGTGCTTAGTGGATTGCCACCTATATGGTAGCTTGGGGTTACCTTGTTTTTCCCAAAGAGTATGACTATACATTTTTTGGCGTTTAACTTCAGGCCATGGCTCTGGCACCAGCTATCTGTTTCCGTGAGTCCCTTCTGAAGGATATCCATGTCCGATGCACTTTCCACTATGGCGCCCAGTTTGCAGTCGTCTGCAAACTTTGTCAGCCAAAGTCCTCCCATGTTGGCCTGTACTTCTGAGAAGTAGATGCCGAACAATAGGGGACCAAGGACCGAGCCCTGTGGGACACCACTTGTGACCGGCTTGGAGTCTGACATAGCGCCAGCAACTCTAACCCTGTGGGTTCTGTCCTTAAGCCAGTTTGCAACCCATCTTGTGACATATGGGTTTACATTTAAGCTGGTAAGTTTTTCTACAATACCCGAGTGGGGTATTGTGTCGAAAGACTTTTCAAGGTCAAGGTAGGCTGTACCCCCAAACATGTCTCATGGTCCACTGTATGAGGACCGCTGTCACTATCAACAATACAGATAACTGATTACACTATCCAGTCCAATGATGCATGTGCTGTGTGCAAATTCTGTGTAACAGAATGGACTCACTGACAAGGCAGTTAGCACTGCTAAACCCAGGTCTGTCAGATGTGTCTATTACTGTATGTGTTTGTCAATATGTATATGACAGTATGTCATACTATGTATTGTTCATTAACACCCAGTATGTCCCTCATTACCATTCTGTACAATGCCTGGTGATGTTCTTCACTTAACAGGAAACTTGGGACACACCTCACCCTAAAGGTCTGTGGTGTGCACTATGAAAGCCAAACACATTAGTAGCAATAAGTACCTAGGTAGGGATTCTATGCTTAGTGTTGCCAAGTAACTATGTGTGAATGGGATCTACTTCAGTTTGCAGAAAATATATGCTCCAGGATATAATTTGTCTAAGAACTAAATGGCTTAAGGTAACATTTCAAAGCAATCATCTTATGGAAATACATTCAAGCAAAGCTAGTACTGGATGTGTACATGCCCTCTTCCCCACTATACAGTTGTACAGGGATACAGGAGTTGGTATATATACATGGGTATGGTTGCTGTGGACACACCCACCCAGATTGGGGGTTATTGTTGTGGGTACCCCCCCTGCTTAGTGTGCTGTTAAACTGTACAGTTTATGTTAACAGGTTAAGTAGTTGTTAATCGCACTATGTGTGGTTCTACACCACTCCACACCCTCCAAAGTGGGAGGCTGTGCCACTCACACCAGCACACCTATGTTTACCAACTCCAGGATTGCACTACATTGGGGAAGAGGACATATACACTGCCAGTACCATTGTCAATGACATTAAACTGGTGAACTGATTATTTCCTGATGTGTTGTTTTGGCAATTTGGTCTGGGTGGAATGACATTGGCCAAAATGAGTTCACTGCAAAATGAAGTACTTCCATGTGAACAGTATTCTCTGTGTTTTGCATCGACACCAAAGCCTGTGTGTGTGTGTTTGTGTGTGTGTGTGTGTGTGTGTGTGTGTGTGTGTGTGTGTGTGTGTGTGTGTGTGTGTGTGTGTGTTATTCACGGACATTTGGTGTGTGCCACACAGTAAACTTACATTTGTCCACTGTAGAAGAGCTACTGAGATCAGCCACCGTACACTCACCTGTATACACCCCTCAGACCTCTCAGCCATGTGGCACATGCAGTAACTGTTATACGGACCTGTTACTTGTGTTCAGCTGTACCCGGGATATGACACAGTCAATGTGTCACCACAGTGCTACATCCCTTGTAGGCAGGAAAGCAGACCAACATCCTGATGACACATAGATACCTAGAACACAAGCAGAATACATTATGGAAACTGCAATCAGTCAGTGTTAATAATAGCTATAATGCATCATGGCTGGACAGCTACACACCCTGACATGTAAGCACTAATCATTCCAGAGGAAAACACGTTCATCAGCATTACATTGCTAGACATTAGGACATTCACCCTATACATCAGAACCATATCAGCATGTCCCTGCATCAATTGTATGGATGACAGGGATGTGACACAGGTATCATCCTATCCACAGGGTGTTTTGTCAGGTTTGCCAGAGGCCTAGGCTGAGCCGTTTAGCTGACATCATGTGTGTGGGTTAGGGGGCTCTTTATTAAATAAGCTGTGCAGATGTGGTGTGTGTAGGCATGGAGGTGCCATAGCTGTGTTGGTGAAGTGTGTGTGTATGTATGTGCACATGTATGCTATGTGGCTGCCCTATACAGGGGTTTGTTGGACAGCTGCAGACTGTACATGGCAGGGTGTAAGGTTCATCGACACGGGAACTGTGCCTGCCAAGGGTTCACGCGCACTACCAGGCAGAAGCCCAGATATTGCTGAGAGAACCACCGTAACTTGGAAAACCACCGGTGGAGGCTCAAGAAAGTCCGGTGACAGGCACACTGCAAACTAACTCACAGTACTGCTGCTGTGAGTGCTGTTCCGATTGAACCAATCTTTAAATTCAGTTAAACTTTAAACTTCTTAAAAAGGCTCTGCAAACAGTTCAAAAATTGAGACTTTTATTCCAACGAACAACAACCAGTTTTCTCTTTGTTGTTCGTTGGAATAAAAGTCTCAATTTTTGAACTGTTTGCAGAGCCTTTTTAAGAAGTTTAAAGTTTAACTGAATTTAAAGATTGGTTCAATCGGAACAGCACTCACAGCAGCAGTACTGTGAGTTAGTTTGCAGAAGCCCAGATATGTTATTTTCCTCTGATGATGACAATTGTCCACTGGATCTGCGTCACTGTTGGGACTGGCCAGGACCACATGCACATGGCCTGCTGCATTGTGGTATGGACAGCACCCACCCCTCCAGTGCTGTTGCTGGCTCTGCTATTGCGGGAGCGGCAGTGAGCTGTTACACATCCACAAAGACCTCCACCTGTTGGTGTTGCTGACCTATGTCCACATGGACACCACCCTACTCCCACCACATGCTCTACCACAGACACCACACGGTCAAGGATTCCCACCATCTCACCCAACTATCTATCTAGGACATCTGAAAAATAATGGTGGGCACCTGCAAGATTATGGATGTTGTCAAGTACAGCAGAATAAGTAGCCCTCTGGAGCATCAGACTCTTTCTGGTGTAACATTTCATATGTGTCTGTGCCTCCATGATGGCCCAAGACATGCATCTGGTGACACATGCTGTGGCACTACTGCCAGGGCATGATGTCCAGCAGCCCTCCTACGAGCACCCCTACTGCCTGTGTGGTACCTCGCCAGTCATCCGACTATTGCTGGTGTGTACAGACACACTTGCTATAGTCCTCACTCTGTCCTGTCCCATGCCAGCTGCCAGCAACTGTCCCTTATCTATGGCCACTGGTGATAGGTTATGTATGGGCATTGAGACTGTGTGCGAGGATGGGGTGGATAAAAGTGGGATGTCAACCGATGGCACAGTTTCAGCCTTTGACAACACTGCCTGTGCCTCACCATCCCTATCTTTATTGTCAGAGTCTGTATGGACACTAACATCACTTTTCCTGCTGGAGGGACTCAGACCCAACTCACCACCTGTGAGGGGCAAACAAAAAATGTAATTACCTATACATTATGGTTTACCTCTACACACACACACACACACACACACACACACACACACACACACACACACACACACACACACACTTACAAGTGAGGTGGCACAAATATATTACACAGACCTCTCAATACCAAACAGTCAACATTGCATGACGTATGGCACTCAACAGCATGCACTGCAGCCATACTCAATCCTTCTTACCAACATTATACATCTCTGTGATGCATGATTTGTGTTAGTAGGTGATGCCCCTTCCCCTGGAACACACTGCACCCATGTACACAGTATTGCTGTGCACCTGTACAGCAAACTGGCATGCACTGTGCACCATACCTCACAAGTGTACCCATCATTGCTGTATATGTGTGGCAGTTATGTTTGCTCTGTTACTCACAGCCCCTATGTGTTTGTCTGGCACATACCTGGGATGATATGAGGACTGATGTCAATAGTTAATGGCTGACCTCTGATTTGCAGATCTCATCATAAGCAGTGCATGTATGAGCAATAAAATCCAATTACACTGACAACTTTCAAAGTGTAATGTGGATATGAGGAGTGTACACACCCTTGTTGACATGCCAGCCTCTTCCATGGTATGCAATGGGGCCACAACACCGCATATGTTAACATTACACACACCTGATGTGTGGCATGTCCTGTGCAATCCAATGCAGTATCAAACAAATGTGTTAGTCTTGCATATGCTGAATGAGATGCATACAATATGTGGGTTGCACAAGTGTGCACACCCTTAACACAATGGTTTGTTGCAGCACCTATTAAGTGAACTACAGCAATCACTATTCCTGGAAGAGGTATACTAGCATGGCCTATCTTCACTTGCCATTATTTGGTAACTCCACCCTACAAATGTCCCCCAACTCTGCTGGATTGCAAGGTCAGCTCATGTGCACAGCCCTTGGAGGTCACACAGTGGTTTCACTATTGCTATGGAGTCAGGGTTATATCTGAAAAAAAAAACATGACCTTTACTGTGTTCAGATACAGCCATTCTTAGTGAGCTTTGGATGTATGCTTCAGTTGACTGTTGTGTTTCAGGGTGACACCGCTCCCCATCCTCAGCCTTATTGCAGATGCTTGATAACTATTGTCTACATGAGTGTTATTTTGCAGTGTTCCAAATTCTGAATCCCATGTCTACCAGCCTAGTTCCTCCTAATGAGCAGCAAACCTAAAGGTGTACACTGAGGCCAGCAAGGTAAAAATTGGGATGGTGGCCCTAAGGTGGAGTGAGGTGTTGCTTGTGGACCACATATATCTTTATGAATACTGTCTGTAGGTTTCAGCCTTGGTCTCATGACACCATTACACATTGTAACACATGCCTTTGGGAGACTTGATGTTATGCATATACTACCTGTAGAGAGCCCTGGATGATGTTGCTTGTGGAACAACTCTTACGTCTGATTACTCTAACCCATAGGCCACACTGTTCCAGGTGATTGTCAACACAGGTACTGCATAGGCAGTACTTGCTAGACATTCTTTCAAACCCCTCACTGTTGCTGCATGTTTCTGGGCAGCCTCTGTGACCAGTTTGCAACATGTGTTGTCATCTGTTTTGGATGGGTATCTGTTTATTTTCTACATTAATGTTGTCCCATACTTCATACACACATACATGACTGTCTGCACTGTTTGCCATGGTATATGGAATGGTGAGTTATGGCTACTATTCCCACTCCTGAGGGCTACCTTTTGGATGTGGGATCCATTTCATGGTTTGTAAGATGTGTTAAAGCCAAGGCTTCCTCTGTTGCAGGTTAGTGGGCAAATGTCATGGACATACTTCTTGGACAGCAGACCATCACTTGGTGTGACATTGAGGCCCTGTACTTGATGGAAGGTCTGTACTTAAGAAGAGTGAATGCTGTCAGTACCTCACAAACTTCTTCCACAATATGTTATTTGGAGTGTGTGCACACATATGCTTCCAGTGTATGTTAAGGTATGTATTCCCCATATTTGTTCTCCTAACATAGGCTTCCATATTAACATTAATTGCTCATGTTAGGATGATATTACAGGTTGTAAAATGTGTGGAATGTGGTAATGTGATTTGCCGTTGTTTATATCACAAAGGGTTGCCATTGTAATAGTGGTGTGTACACTGTTTTAGCCACTGTATAAGGGTAATGTTTCAGAAATTTCCCTACTGTAGGCCATTTCTCCCACCATTATGTTCATCTCTGTCCACACATCTTGCAGTGACAGGTTGTTAGGTATACTGCAGAACTCTTTCATACCCATCAGATATGCCACCATGGTGACCACTATGATGCAGTGCAGTTAACAGCAACAATAATTGATTATGTACAGAGTGCATTATGGGTAAGTGTGTTATAGGTGTGCATGACAAATAGCATGGCCATAACATGGCCGGTGTATTGGCAAACCTGAACAAAACAACTCCGTACTCACCAGCTAAAGGCTGCTGCCCCAGTTGTATACCAGAGGGACCAAAATAGTTGTGTGAGAGACGTAGTGTCAGTAGCCACACCTGTGGCATTGGTGTAGGGTGGGAGCAGCATTTCAGCACATCAACAGTACAAACCCACAATACTAGAGATTATGCACATCTGTTCATTACTGCACTGCAGCAACAGACTATCTTACCTGACATATGCATGTTGATACTTTAGCAACAGTGGTCTACTAATGTGCCCTGGGGCCTTACCTGCACACTCCTCATCCTTTGTGTTGGTGGCACCCAACTCCACAATGCTGTCTTCAGCTTGCTGGCTTGGCTGGTGGGCGGGTGCCCCAAGGCTGGTGAGGAGCTCCTCAGCATGTGCCAGTGGGGGCTGGATGGCATGACCCCCACCTGTGACTAGCTGGTCCCTCCTAACTGCAGCGGTATGCTGACAGGTGTGGCAGATTAGATCCATGCAGCATTGCCGTACCTGCTCATAATTGCAGTTGTGCAGGCCAACATTGTTTACCCTGTGGGTGAGCTCGTTCCACAGGTCTGTCCTCTCCTGCAGATCCTGGGCCCTACGGCCGAAGAGGATGGCATGATGGACTATCAGGAACTGGATTATAGCACAATTTTCCAGGAGTGTGTATGCAAGCAGGCCTTCCCAGGACATTATACCTGGAAGACATAAACAGGAAAAAAGGTCAGGGGACCTCATACAGTTGTCCACATGCACATCAACAGTGGTCATTACTTGCAAATAATCCAGACTATACCATAACACTGTAAGCTATCATTGTTTGTACATCTTGCATTGCACTCCTGGCCCTGACCTGTCCAGTTCCCCCAATGTTGGACACTTAATGGCATAATCCACTACACACCATTCATTTCTGTGTACAGGGATGACAGTGGCCATCTTTCATGTGGATGTTGTGTGGATGCTGGCATGAGTGTGTTTGACTGTAGTGTGTGATGGGACTGTCACACATGCCTGTGTTAATGTAGGAGGCAAACTGTGATGTTCTCATGCCTCATGGAGACTTGCTGTTGTTGCCATCAGTCAACATTATGCCCATGCTTACCACTGATGTGGGCAGGGGTGTAGGTGATGTGCATATCCTCCTGTACTACTGTTGTGGACAGGGTGCCACTGTTCCCACCTATCTTGTCTGATGCAGGTTATCTCTATCCATGGCTTGTGTGTATGAGGTGTGCTTTACCCCCAGTACAGGTTGACTTGTGTTGCTGGCTCTGAGACTGCATACATATGTGTAGACATGGTTGCAACTGGCCTTGTTGGTTTGCATATGTCTGATTTTTAGTCATAGTCAGCCTTACATGAGGTCACCTGTGAACCTACATGCTTGCTCAGATAGAGGTGCACTTACTTCCAAGTTGGGGTCTGCACCAGTGTGTCCCTGTACAGCCACTATAGCAACCTATTATGTGCTTTGTGTCTTGGTGGTGTCCACCAAGGGGGATTACTCTATCGCTGGTGCAGGATGGTTGTATAGGTAAGATACTGCTGATTCCATATAGCTACAGTGGATATGAAGTGTACACACCCCTGTTACAATGCATGGTACTTGTGCAATTGGAACATGACCCCATAAAAGCAGCACATGTCAACACAATCCCCACCTGTGATGTGTCCTATAACCTGCTCAGTTCAATAGGGAACATAACAACCTGCCCTGTGGAAACATATAGGTTCATAGGTTCATAAGTGTGTATTAGGCTAATGGCCCTGGAGCCTTTACAAGTCTAGCCCATGGAATTACCCTGGCATCATACCACCCAACCTTTGTTCCCAGTGCCTCTGTTGGGTAAAGCCACTGGAGTGATCTCTGTGGTGAATTTTCTATTTCGTATCCACTCATCAAGTTTTTCTTGAAGAGGGCCAGTGAGGTACTCTGCTTGACATGTATGGGAAGTCTATTCCATAGCATGGGCAGTCTCTGGGTTATGAACCTGTCCCTCCAGTATATGGGAAGTAATACTCAGTACAGTAAGCCAGTTGAATGGGTGTGCACACCTTAACACTGGTATGTTGTGTAAACACCTGCTGAGATGATTACAGCATCCAGTTATTTTGACTTGTACTCTAAAGTCACATCACCTCTTCACTTGGCAATGGTTGCTCACCTTCCATGAATCAGCTTTGCTTATTTTTAAATAGAATTTTACAGGTCATGGGTCACATTTGAGGTGAGGAATGTTTTGACATGACTTCCTGTGTTCTCAATGCATACAGCACACAGATATGGCATTTCAACAGGGGTGTGTACACTTTGATATCCAGCGTATATTGGTGCTGATATAGCTGTTAGTGGTAGTCATGGACAGTGGGTCATACAGTTGTACATTTCTCTGATTACTATGTGATAAGCATGCCTACTGTGGAACCCATATCAGTGTCATGGCAATGCAACATTGTTGTGCAGAGTCCTGGGTTTAAGACTTGCAAGTGCTGGTTATTTTGTGGCAAGGCAGATCATTTCAGCTGTGGAGGAAGGGATAATGGCAATAATTACAAGTGATCCCTATTTTTGGCTCCTTCACCCACATTTACAGTGCCTTTGGTCAGATATTTTACAGTGAGAGGTTCAGAGTGTGGATCCGATGTCAGAATGCAATATATATATATATATATATATATATATATATATATATATATATATATATATATATATATATATATATATATATATATATATATATATATATGTATATAGACACATATATATATATATATATATATATATATATATATAGAGAGAGAGACCGAGAGAGACATGTATATATATATATATATATATATATATATATATATATATATATATATATATACATGTATAAATACATTTTCCCTACTGTTGAATGACTGTGCTGCATGATATGCTTGAGAAAACATCACACTTGTCCACAACTCAAATGGTTTAGTGGTAACTTGTTGTGCCTATGCTGTGCAGGGTCCTGGGTTCCAGACTTGCAAGGGCTGATTATTTTTTTGGTGGGTAGAACTAGGGCTGTTGGATACAGAGTGATTAAGGCACATATAAGCAGTTGTAAGCAGGTTTGCACGGGTTTGTGCGATGGTAAGCAATACTAGCTTCTGGTTAAATAGGCTTACAGACAGCTTGAAAAGTGCTTAATCTGTGTAGCTTTGCTTAATGCTGCACAAACAGGCTTAAACCCGGTTGCTACTGCTTAAAAGTGCTTAGTCCCACTTACCCCCACGCTAATTTCTTTAAAGGAAAAGAAAAAAGGGGTGATATGAAAGTGGTGAAAAAGGGGGCACAAAGAGGGAAAAACAATAGGGAAAGTAGCTAGTAATGTGCAGGATGGGTGTAGGGAAGGTCCATAGTTGTCCATTTCTTCTACAGCAACAGCTGTGGATATATACTGAATTTGGAGGTATATTTAGACACTTAAACCCCTGAGAGAGGGGTAAGGACAGCAATAATGTGTTGTGAATCCCATTAGACTAGCTTACATGTATCCAGTGGGCATGTATGCAAAAGAGACAGCTATGTATGGGGTGAAATGTTTTTGGGGGAACAGATTGCCCTTTTTTTAAGGTGAAAGTAGGATGTTGGTGAAGGATAGTAGTTATATTTGGGGAGGTAGGTTGGGTAGGAAGACAGACACGACAGACAAGGCAGCATACAAGGGTGCTATATGACACATGTGGTGGGTAAACACCTTGGACGGGAAGGGATGTTTGGAAATCGGAAGCCCATGAGCCCCCAGATGGAAACACATGGGCAGTCACCACTGCACCTTCATGGCCCCAAGGTGACTGTGGTGGGTCTGAGCAGGAGGGACAGGCTGACCATCTAAATGCACCATGCGGCCCTCAAGCTCGTGTAGCAGATCTCCGAATTCCCTTTGGAGCTCGCTACATACCAATTCCCGGACCTGACTTTGGTTGACAAGTTCCTGTTTGCTCCCGCTCCCGGGGGGTGAGCCTCATCACCTGAGGTAGTTCCACCCAAAGGTGGTGCAGGACCAGCAGATAGGGAGGTCCTGAGGTGGGTGCCAGACATACTGGGACCCGTTGCCACGGCCAGATGAGGTGGAAGAAGTGGGTCCGCTGGGACCAGCCTTCCCAAACGTGCTATGGTGTTGCAGTTTTAGAACATATGTGGGTTAGTAATAGTCAACACAATCCAGGATTAGTTATAACAGCATGCATTGATATTCCCATTAACCCAAAACACCAGATTTGGAACAGTTGTATAGCAAACAGAACACATGCATATATGGAACCACAGTGGCCATTACAACGGCATGCATGTTACATTGATAGCAACAGGCCACCAATGATAGTATTTCAACATGGAACATTAATAGAAACACATTTCAATATTTCTTGAACAATAGAACATATGTCCCAGCAGTAGGTTTGGTGTAAACATTCCCATTGATTTGTGTGTTTGGATTATTATTGCAGTGAGGGGGAGGAAAGAGAAGTCAATTAACAACTTATATATCCTTATAGTACTCACAACTTTATTGATCATTGCTCTAATCATTACTCTACAGGTATTATTACAATACCATATGGCCTTGGTTTGGGCAGTGTTATGTATTTTATACAGTGTATACTTCAACTGTCTTATAGCTAAATTCTACATCTCTTACTTGGTAGACCTGTGGAGGGAATGTTATTTAACACTACCTGTTTCTACACATATTCCCAGATTTCTAGTTAATATTATTGACGTACCTCTGAGTCTCTTAATGCACACACTCTGGACAAAGCTTGACAACATGGCGGTAGAAATAGGGACATATTTTGAATGTTGCTCTTATAAACTTGGAGAGTTGCTAGAGTACCAGGATTTTTTTTAATATATATTTTCTGAAGGATTTGAGGTCTGAAAATCATATGTATGTCATTTTAGTGACTACAATTCTGAGATCATCCCAGTGATTTGCCAGGAAGACAGAGGAATAGGCCAAAAATATGAGCCAATTATCTGGACATTCTGTGAAAATCTGTACAGTTGAGAGGTATGATTATGCTTACAGCTTACTACCTCTCCCAGGATTTGAACCATGGCTGTGTCTGCCAAAAATACAACACTTTAAGTTTCATCAGAGTGTGCTGTTCGGAAATTGCTTTCTATTTCTTTGGTGTTTTCTGTCTATCTTGGTTGTACATTCTGACCTTGTACTTACAACAGTCTTATACAGACATTCCTAGATATATATTTTATGTAGCACAGTGTGAGAAACAGTGGTTGACACAACAGTACTATTCTGATATCAAATGTTGGTGAATGTTACATGTCAGGCCATACAATACCAGAGTAAGCACTATCAGTCCCGGATTTAAATCTTTATTGCCAGGCAGTTACAGTTTTCTTATCTGACAGACCTGTGGGTGGAATGTTGTTAACACTACCTTACTGTTTCTATACATATTCCCAGATTCCTAGTTAATATTATGCACATACTTCTCAGTCTCTTAATGCACACACTCTGGACAAAGCTTGACAACATGGGGGTACAAATAGGGACATATTTTGAATATTGCTCTCATAAACGTGGAGAGTTGCTAGAGTAACAGGATTTGTTTTAATATACATTTTCAGAAGGTTTTGAGGTCTGAAAATCAAATGTATGTTATTATTTAGTGACTACAATTCTGAGATCATCCCACTGATTTGCCAGGGGTACAGAGGAACAGGCTGCAAATATGAGCCAATTATCTGGACATTCTGCAAAAATCTGTACCGTTGAGAGGTATGATTATGCATACAGCTTACTACCACTCTCGGAATTTGAACCATAGCTGTGTCTGCTAAAAATACAGCAATTTAAGTTTCATCATAGTGTGCTATTTGGATATTGCTGTCAATTCCTTCAGTGTTTTCTGTCTCTCTGTCTCTCTTGGTTGTACAATCTGACCTTGTACTTACAACAGTCATATACAGACATTCCTAGACATTATTTTTATGTAGCACAGCGTGCGTAACAGTGGTTAACACAACACTACCATTCAGAGAATTACTATTCAGAGAATGCATCACTAAATGCCATACAATACTAGAGTAAACACAAACAGTCCAGGATTTAAAACTTTATTGACAGGCAGTTACAGTTTTATTTAAATATGACCTATATGGTTCTATTACTGTCATATTGTCTGGTGTATTCAGTACGACACATACACAGTTTTTATACTGCCAGGTGACATTCTACTACTTTATATGTATTTGGTATGGCTACTACAAGCAGGATTGCTACTCGCCAGCCTCGCAATGCAGCCTTTGCAACCTACTAGCATGGGCTTCCTGATTCACAGCCCACTCAGCTGTAGCTGTAAGTGAAATAGAGAAATATTTAGGCATAACTATCCATCACACACAAGCTGGACATTAGTAAACAGTTTATGGTATGACTACTTACACACTGCTGGGACATCACCCCTCTGACTTGTTTCTTGGACCCACACATCCAAGAGCTCCCTCTTCCTCTGCTTCAAGTTGGAATAGTGGTGCCGGACTTGTTCTCCAGTCTGTGGGATACCAGTGTCACTGGTGAGATCATGGGCAAGACTGTCCCACGCTTCCACTTTATATTGGGAGCCCTGGCACTGGCCCTGCAGCAGTGTCTCATCATGGTTTTGTACCAGGAGTCCTACCATGACCTTGGACTCCTGTATGTCCCAGAGCTGTACCTGGAAGCGCATTCTCTTGCCAACTGCCTACAGTGGAAAGCTGCAACCAGTTATGAGCTGTATTCCTGCCTGTGGGGTTTAAATATGGCCCATTTCCCACCCTTTGCTGTGATTGAACGGTTTTGAATATGCTGAGCTAAGCTGAGCTATGGGCAAATCTGCTTAGCTAAGGTTGTAAGTGCTTAAAGTGGCAGGTTGAACAATGCTTACCAATGGGCAAATCTACTTAGCTGGGCTAGTCATTGCTTAGTATTCATATGTACACAATGCTTTCACCTAGCCAACAAAGCTGTGAAATGCTTAGCATTGCTTATGTTTTATTTTATAAACTATCTGCTGAATTGGATTGACTCATCATTCATTACATATTATAAATTTGTTTACTATCCCTGACACTCCCCGATGTGCTTTCATTACATTTATTCATGTCTGACTATACTGTATGGAGCACTTGTGTTTATATGGGAATTTCACATCTTTATTAAACTGACATCTTACATCTGGACCTACTACAGTACTCTGGTTAACAAATATATGTAATTCAGTAGCTAATTATAAAAAAAAATGTTTATGCACTGCTTTCACATGTAAAATGCATATTGGTTACTGTGGGTAATTTGAACCAGGAATGACAGCTTGCAAAGTATACGCTCTAACCACTGCACTATTGCAGTACTGTTTATGTTGGATCATACCTCCCAATCGTGCCAAATTACTTGGTTTTTACCGAGTTTTGGGGTTCAAATGAAGAGGTGCTATGTTTCCTGAGTGGCACCCCTTCATTTCCAATTTTTTTTGTTTTTTTAATTTTCACGCTGTTAGAGCTGACGTCATCACATGCACAATGACATCAGCTCCCTCAGGGCTACCAGCCTGTCGGAATTGAGCTGGTCTGGCTGCTCAAATGTGAGTGGGAAGAGCAACGGCAACAAATAGTTGCTGTTACAGCATTAGAACTAACTCTGCTGCGGGTTTGAAAGGGTCAGGAAGTACTTGCAAGTGGGAACGGCAAGAAACAGTTGCTGTTACAGCATTAGGACTAACTCTGCTGCGGCAGATAACATTTCGAAGGGTCAGGAAGGTTTAGCTAGAGGTACCCAGGTTCAAACCCTGTACCCTGAGTACAGGGTAAAAAGAGCCTAAAGTCCCTAGCCACCATCACTTGTGAGCTTTGCCCAGGTTTTTTGTGCTAAGAGTTGAGAGCTATAGTCAGAACTGAATTTGTATTCCCCCATTATTGGCTTTATTTGTCCAGGTTTTTTTTGTGCTAAGAGGTTGAGAGCTATGGTGAGAAGTGAGAACTGAATATGTATTCCCCCATTATTTGCTTTGTTTGTCCAGGTTTTTTGTGCTAATAGGTTAAGAACTGTGGTGAGAAATGAGAAATGAATTCACTAAATGATAGCCATTAAGTTTCAATCTTCCTGTTTTTCAGGAAGCTGCTGATTTGGCTTTGTGGTATATTGCTTTGATTGTAGTGTGTAGGGTCTTGAGGTCAAGACTTGCTAGTGAAATGCATGGTGGTAACACAACATTTTATTCTAGCAACTTTACAAAATTATACAAACAATGTTTAAAATGTGTCCCTGGTAAGTCCCTAGCCACCACCACTTGTGAGCTTTGTCCAGGTTATTTGTGCTAAGAGTTGAGAGCTATGGTGAGAAGTGAGAACTGAATTTATATTCCCCAATTATTGGCTTTGTTTGTCCTGGTTTTGTGTGCTAAGAGGTTGAGAGCTATGGTGAGAAGTGAGAACTGAATTTGTATTCCCCCATTATTGGCTTTGTTTGTCCAGTTTTTTGTGCTAAGAGGTTGAGAGCTATGGTGAGAAGTGAGAAATGAATTCACTGAATGATAGCCATTAGGTTTCAGTCTTCCTATTTTTGACGAAGCTACTGATTTGGTATAGTGGTATGTTGCTCTGAATGTAGTGCATAGGGTCTTGGGTTCAAGACTTACATGTGAAATGCATGGTGGTAACAAACCATTTTATTCTAGCAACTTTACAAAATTATATAAGCAATGTTTAAAATGTGTCCTTGTTTTATGACCTTTTGTCCTCCCCCCAAAAAATTAAATTAAAAATAAGTGTGAGAAGCTGTGCAAGATGCCTATGGCTTACACTACTGTCATTCTATTTATAGTGTGGGTGTGGAAGAAGACTTTTATGATGGAAATGTTCTGAATTGAGCAGTTTTGTCATTATTGGTTCATGCATTTTGTTTCATTGCCTACAGTACAGTCTGCTGGAAAAATGTTCAAACAATAAATTTAAAATGTGCTATGTCTAACAAGTGTGCTGTATTATATAGGGAATATAATTTAATAAAGTCAGAAAGGTGTATCAAAGAAAAGAACACATGTATGTTTCTTGTTTTGTGTGCAAGGGGCCAATAATTTCAAAACAACCCAAATGTAATCTTTATCCACCACTGGCCAGATGCATTTTCTTTGGATATGGTGTGGGTTTCAATGTTGTTTCAATGAATGTGAGTTTCAAGGGCAGAGAAGTTTTAATGCCAAGTCTATTTTCATTGTGAGACATTATTGCTTTGTTTAGCAGATGTCTATTAGTGTTTGTGCATTGTGCTGTAAAAATACAATCCAAATAATCATTGTAGAAGTAAAGCAGTATGCACACATTAGTGTTTATGGTAAAGGGGGTGAAATAGCCAGGTGATGGGACACTGGAATGGCTGTAGGGGGACTCTGGTGCCATATTTTTGTTGTCTGCTCTTCAGTTTGCGTTTGAAAGTTGGTATCCCACAATTCCATTGGAGTGGGTGGGGGTCACATAATTATGTATGCAAATTAGATGTTAATCAGTGTACAGATTTCTACCTATTTTTCATGGGCCTTGTCCAGATTTTTGATGATTCCAGGTTGAGAGGTATATTTTGGATATTTCTTGCTATTTAACTTCTTATGCTGTTTAAGCTGGACTAAGCATAGCTAAGCAATGGACACACTTGTGCAGCGCCACTTAAACTTTATTGTATGTTTAAAAAAAAAATATTTGTTGTGTTTTTTTATTTGTACCCTCCAGAATATCCATGCTAATGCTGAACTTGTTATTCTATCAACTTTTTGCTTTGTGAGACAATTGTCCCTTTTGGCTTTGTCCACATTCTGTACTCTGTCAGGTTGGGAGGTGTGCACTATGTGCTTATGCTAAATGTGTTATTCTAACAACTTTTGTCTTGATAGGGATGATTGTCCCTTACGGCTTTGACAAGATTTGTTATCCTGATGGGTTGGGGGGTGTTACGAGTGTTCTCTCTCATTTTAACTCATTACAGCCAAGTGCGCCTCCAGGCATTTCTGCTGTTACCTCCTACTGCTCCTCTAGGCATCAAATATTGCTTGTTTAAATTTTCAGAACGAAAAAGGTGCAAAAACAAGTAAATTCCAAAAACCAAAGAAGAAACAGCAAAAAGAAACCGCCAAAGAAATAGCGTATCTAAGTTTATTTATCCGCTTTCGTCAACAAGACTTCATCAGAATACAAAAGACAAAACATGACAAGTTTAAATAGTTAAAAATAAATTAAAAAACAGTCACATGTTCAATCAAGTAATTACATTAGCAATTAATGTTTAAAAGAACCCTTGAAGTATTCATACCAAATGAAAGGAAACACTACCCTTGTCCTTATTAATCCTAAGTTTCCGATACTTCAAGTAGCATTTTATATTAATAGTATCGTTAATACCAGGTGGACAATCAGATTTCAATCGGATCTGCCAATTGGTTTCCCGCTGCATTAAATAGTTCTTAAAATCACCATCCCTTAAGTCCTTATGACAGACTTCAAGAACGGAAAACAAGAACTTTTTAAAAGAGGGACAAATGATAGAATGTTTATACAAAGCATTGGTAACATCACATTTTTTAATACTATACAAATGTTCCCTAATCCGAATTTTCAACTGTTTGGTCGTCATACCGACATAAAAAGCGGTACACGAGGAACACAACGCAATGTAAACAATACCTTGAATGCAACAAGTTACAAAACCAGGTACCATAAAGGTTCTATCAGCTGAGGCCACTGAAATAAAGGGCCCGACAGAAATATATCTGCACATATTGCATTGATTGCAGCAATGCATACCCCTCTTATCAGTGAATGCAGCGCTATTACTGATTTCTCTGGTATTATTATATTCTAAAAACTTTTTAATATTAGAATTATTCCTTTGAACAAAAAACGGCTTGTCACCAAAAACGTTAAAAATGTCTGAGTTACCTCTAATAACTCTCCAATTCTTAATCAGCATTTGCTGAATATGCTGACAGTCGGAACTCATTTGAAGCGAACAAATCAAGTTGGCATTAACCTGTTTGTTAACAACCTTGTCAACATAAGAAATAACATCTCCAGAGGAAATATTAAGTAATGAAGGAAAATGGGTGTCGCGTTTATTCAAAATTTCCTCTGCTGTTTGCATTAATGCCTTTTTGTCATAACCTCTGTCGACAAACAATGACATAATAAATTCAAACTCAACCATTAAATCACCCAACTTTGAGGTCATACGACAGGCCCTAATAAATTGCCCCCTGGGGATGTTATTAATAATGTGCTTAGGATGACCACTACGAAAATGAAGATACCCATTAGACCACTACGAAAATGAAGATACCCATTGACCATTACGAAAATGAAGATATCCATTGACCACTACGAAAATGAAGATACCCATTTGACCACTACGAAAATGAAGATACCCATACCATAAAATGCTACTTGAAGTATCGGAAACTTAGGATTAATAAGGACAAGGATAGTGCTTCCTTTCATTTGGTATGAATACTTCAAGGGTTCTTTTAAACATTAATTGCTAATGTAATTACTTAATTGAACATGTGACTGTTTTTTAATTTATTTTTAACTATTTAAACTTGTCATGTTTTGTCTTTTGTATTCTGATGAAGTCTTGTTGACGAAAGCGGATAAACTTGGATACGCTATTTCTTTGGAGGTTTCATTTTGCTGTTTCTTCTTTGGTTTTTGGAATTTACTTGTTTAAATTTTATTTTATCTTGAAGCATACATAATGGCAAACACAATTATACTAATATTTGACCTCTGTCAATAAGTATTTGTTAGAACTCTATGGTAATAATTTAAATTTTAAAGGCTCAAGCTACACCCACTGGGAGTTAAAGGTACACATTCCAAAGAGCTGTACTGGAGGGAATGAGTTAAATTGGCAAAAGGCAATTCTGGAGTGCAGGGGGCATGTATATTGTGAGAGCTCTGCTCTCAGACAAATCCCCTGTGCTCGTACATGGAACTGTGCCCATTTTATAGCACAGCAGTGCGCCTTCATACATATGCATTGCACTGCCGTGCTGAACAGGAATGGTTCCTGCTGCGCAGGAATAACTTATTCCTGCATGGCTGCTTGCTGAATCCGGGGGAATGTTTATTGCAGCTAATATGTGATTGTGATACTTTGTGAGTTGTGACCACATTCTTCATAAGCATCTCAGAGGCTGATTTGAATAATGTGGCCTTTTATGGTAGAAGTGCACAAAATACTAAATATAACTCTAATTTTCTGTTGTGGTACATGGTCTAGTTCCTTTCAATTATGAAAGACAGGCAGTATAACATATTCTGACCTGCATTTTAGTCAGTCACTTGGGTCTAAATGCCATGGCTTGAAAAATGCAGTGGTACAACAACTTATTTCCAAAACTTCTTTACCTATTAATAAAACTTGCTTTATTTCTCTGTGTTACTTTTTTCATCAACAATATTTTCACTGATATTTTTCATAACACTACTGCTTCTGAATATACACATATTTTGCTATTTGTTTAAAATAGTCTGAGTTGGGCAAATAACCCAGATTGCTAGCAAAGCTGAAAAACAAGCAATTAATATTAAGACATGGCTTATGTTGGACAATTGTCCAATGAGTGTTGATTTGGTTGATACCCTTGCCATGTTGTTCTATCTCCCTTACACTTGTACATAAATACTCTTCATACCTAGAAAGAGATCAGCATGCTCACAGTTTCTTTTCCCTTCTCTTGCCCTTTCTGTTGAATTCCCACCTGTTCTCCAATTTTCTTGACCCTGCACTGATAGCAGTCTTCCTCACACAGTTCGGTATGCTTTCCCCTTTAACCTCTGGAAGTTTCTGTTTTCCTGATTTTCACAGTCATCTTTTAAACCAACCCAGCAGTACGCTGCATTTCTACTCTGGATGTTCTGTCTCATCTCTAGATACATTTTCCCCCCAAAATAAGCAAAACATCCAACAGTGTTCCATCCCCACCCCTCTGGAATGTCAAACTTGTAGTATGCCTGATCACTTTCTATATCTTCATACATTATAGTTGTTCACCTTACCATTGCATGTGCGAATTGTCTTCTGTGCTGTGACACATCTCCAGCAGACTGCTTTCTCTAGCTTGCTGCTATTCCTTTTTTCTTATTTCTCCCAGGATTTCTAGGATGCTAACCCTGTCTGTACAACACCCTCATATAAAGGTCAAAATTGCACTCACCTTTGTAAGCCCATGAACTTGTCTTCCTTACTCCAGTCCTCATTTTTCAATACATTTTTTTTCTTTCAGTGCTCATATACCTTCCATTGTTGGTTTCTCACCAAAGACAACTAACCTGCTTTTCATGGTTCTCAGTTAAGTGTATCCATTATAAACGCTACCTTCTGCTACACTGGGAAAGTGTTTCTGTTTTTGTTACAAAATCAGTCCATTGAGTAATTATTACCGTGTACAGAAGGCAGTCTCCTGCTCTTAACCTAATCTCGTATCTTCTTGTTCCAACTCTGCAAAGTCTTTCATTTATTTTCATCCTTTGATGTCCTATTCCTTTATATTATTTAAAAGGTTGCCCCATGTTTCCTTCTAAACTTTTTCACTTTTCTAAAGTTTACAAATCCCAACTGGCCATCTGCTAACTTCTCCACCCATATCTATTTCTAGTTGCCTGGCAACTCCAAGATACCAATCTCAGTTTGCCCTTCCTTTTGTAACTAGTTTTAAAGTATCCACTCAATATGAATATCATCTTGAGATTCCTCTGAAAAGAATCCACTGGCCAGGTGGGACAAATTTAGTCAAAAAAGTGTACATGTATGCATCTATGTATGTATGTATGTATGTTTGTATGTATGTATGTATGTATGTATGTATGTATGTATGTATGTATGTAAGTAAAAATAAATAAATAAATAATCAATTTCTTGACCTCACAGTTTTTGTATCATATCTGCTGCAACAATGCATCTTCTGAAATTTAACACCTCCCTCACCCCACAGCCACTTGCCTGTATTCATCCCGCACTTTCTAATGCACCCCCTATTACCTTTTCATATCACATACTTTATGAACCTCAGCAATCCACCTGAGGACTAATCCTTGCATACTTTAATAGATAAATTACTAGTGATGTGACTATTACTTGCACTTCTTCAACTCAGTCTATGAACAAATGAATTTTCACCAGCAGTGTATCTCTAATTCCCACTACCTTATCCACTAACTCACCCATTTTGCTTCCTTCATCTTTTCACTTCTAGGCAGACTCATAGCCCTAGGCATTATGTTCATCCCTTTAAGGTCATAGCTTGAGATCCTCCTCACTCTCACTACTTGCCACAGTTACAACTGCTAGTGAGTTCATAGGGTGAGATTGAAAGTCTGTCTCTGCAGCAGACGTGTTAAACAGCTCTAATATACCCGTTAGCATTCAAGGAGTTTCACCAAGTAAGAGCATGCAGTCAACTGCAAATATGTATAATGCCTCTGCAGACTGTGAGAAAGGTGGTCTGAAAAACGGGCCACTACTGCCTCCTAATTTCCTCTTGTTTCAAAGCCTCCTCCCACATTTGATAAAGTTTCTTAGTCAGGCATTGTTGACACTGCTGTGGTGCCTAAAAAAATCAAAAAACTCTGAACACTTATTCTGTACACTGATGCAAAAGGTTCCAGTTTACAGTGTCAACCATCTTTCTCGATATCCATTACTATGTCTCCTATCCTTCATTTTCCACCTTTGTCACAACCCATGACTGTTTGGCAATATGCTTTAACCAAACCTGTATGAACATCTCCTAACACCTTTCCTACTACTCTTCCAAACTAGCCATCTGAACTCTCAAAAATGATAGTGTCATCATTGAATAATGTAAATGACCTGACAGTTGCAAGGTCCTGGGAGTCCCTCTATGTAAACTACTACTTGCTTTCTTTTTGAAAACTATCCCATACTTTGCCATGTCTTGAAACAACCCTGCAATAACCCCTTCAGCTGGACACTAACTGCCTTCTAGTATTTGATCAGTTGAATCCTTCAGTGTTTCAGACTTTTTCACTTTTCATATGATGAGTCACTGCAGCTATGCAGAATCCTTTGGGCCTGTACAGCACTGCCTCCTCCTCTGAAGATAGTACCGTCCCTGTCAAATCACTAAGTAATTTGTTTCTGGTGGCAATGTATATTTTTTTTGTAAAATTTCCTAAAAAGTTTGCAAATATTTTTATGCTGTATTACTCTTTTATATAGCATTTCCATAATTTCTCTTCACTATCCCTGCTTCTTCTGTTATTTTAGCTTCCACATGTCTATGCAATTCTTCTAACCATCTAAGATAGTCCTTTAGCCCTATAATTTTCTCCCTCAACTTTTCTCTTCCATTTAACTGCATGATTTAATATTTCTGTTTCAACACTTCTCCATCCCTTTGTTTCTAAGTTTGTTTTCCCCATTATAGTCCACTCCATGAACCATAAAGAAATCCCATTCCCCTACACCTATTTTTCCATCTATAACTTTATTCTCCTCCTCTACCTGTTTAAGCATTCCTTTCAGTCATTGCTGTATCTCTGCTTCTCACCATTTACTGGGATTACACCTCCACCATCTATGCATACCTTTAAACGTCTTGGCACAAAAATTCTGGACAAAGCCAAAGTTAATGTCTGCGGGGGGGGCAAGTTCACAGTAAAATACACAAATGACATACACTCGGTAACAAATATGGAAAATAATTAAAGCCATACGGTTCTGTGATATGACATTATAGCATATTAATAAAACATGCTTATCACAAATTATGATTTTTTTCTCTCATTTTAAAAAGCTATAAAAATGGTTTCTACAAGTGCAGCCCACTTTCTTTACTCTTTTTCCTAACCAGATAGATGAACTAGCTCTTGGACCCTTTTATAGGGCTGATGTGGGAACAACGAACTTGTATAAGTTATAGAACATACACATTTATTATCCTTACACAATCTCTACATTGATTGTCACATATATATTGATTTTAATGCAAATGTAAGGACAGAAATAAATATTGACAAAGTAGTAAGCAGTGTCTTTTATCATTGCCATAGCTTTGAAGGAGAAAGCAAATGTATCCATGGTACTATAATGGATACAATATGGGATTCACTATATTGTTTCTTACAAATAGTAAAGAACTATAAATGTGATAATAAACATTCAGACAACTGACACAAAACAAAACAGTGATTCATCATGGTCGTATTTATTTTAAAACAGAGAATATTAACACTGAGACAGGTATATATCAACAAGGCACTTAAAACTTTCAAAGCAAAGGCTAGTGATTACACAATAGTGTAGAAACAAACATATCAACAACTGAGTAAAATTCTAATACTAATGTAAAGTTTATGCATGGTACAATACTGACTAGAATAGAAATTAAGTAAAAAAAACAGCAAGGCATTAGGATATAAGGCATACAATTACTTTGAATAACAACATTTAGTAGGGAGAAACATTTCATAGAGATTTTCTTCTGGAATCTCTGAAGGTTTAAAATGTTATAGTCAGTCATTTCCTGATTTTAAGAGGTAGGTGTTTTCAGCAAAAGTTTTGCCAAATGCTTTTTTTTCTCCATGAGCACAAGACTTAGATAATAATTTAGAAAATAAGGTTAAGTACTTTGTCTAAATTAAAACTTTACAGCCACAAATCTTAGACAAGTATTTAGAAAATAAAGTTTTCTTCTTTATCCAATAGAGAGGATGTGCTGAGATGGTCTTCGGAAAGAAAGTAGTTACTGTCTTCTTGATAGAAGAAATGGGGGAGTGATTTGATAATTCTGTTGGCAAGGACAGTCCCCAGGATTCACGAAGCCTCCATGTAAGAGTTATAACTCTTACACGGAGGCTGCAGTTAAACGGAGTGATGTCAGCATGCTTTGGATATTCATGAGAGCATGCTGAATCACACCTAAGTTTAACACGGTCCGTGTAAGACAGTAGGGGGCATGTCCGTAGGCTGAGCCCTGCAAGCGGACACGCCCCCAGAAGTGTAAAAGTGCCCAAAGTAAACACCCACAACAGAGTCCACGGAAATGTGAATAAACACAACACAACACATGCCCCCACAGACTATGAACATAAAATATATATAAATGAACATGTTATATATTTTTTAAATTGTAAAGATGTTTAACCATGAGTAAGCTTGTTTGCGCGGGCTTGCCCGTAGCACCGCTACAGTTAGCAGTCAGTGGGAAAGCATATAAGAACTAAATATGCAAAAAAAGCCAAGAAGCAATAGCGTAGCGGTAGAGATGTTAGCTGAAGAGCAGGCATTCATGGTTCGAGCCCCCACAACACCAATTTTTTTTTTTCAAAATAAGCAGGAAACAAGTCCCTGACAAATATGTACACATAAAACCACAATTTATGTAAAATGTAATGAAATAGCCCATTTATATTGAAGACATGTGAGGTAACAAAAGAAGAAAAAATGCCAGATGTGCTCATAGCTGAGCTACAGTTTAACAGAGTGAGTGCATGTGCCCGTAGATGAGCAATGGTTTAATTGGTGCAAAATGAGTGCCCGTAGCTGAGCAGTGGTCTAACATGCTAAATCTATGTGCCCCTAACTGAGTTGAGCATAATATGTGTGCCAATAGCCAAATGAGGCTTAAACCAGTGTATCCCGTTTGCGCGGAGCTGCGCACCGCACAAACGAGCTAACCGACGGGCAACGTTGAGCAAGCCGTATCAAAACTGCCTTTACACAGACACACTCCTCAGCATGTGTAGACAGTCATGAAAAA
Organism: Protopterus annectens; assembly: GCF_019279795.1. NCBI lineage: Eukaryota > Metazoa > Chordata > Ceratodontiformes > Protopteridae > Protopterus > Protopterus annectens. The sequence goes on from NC_056744.1 coordinate 178,638,795, forward strand.
TAAAAAGCAGTGGCCAGGTTCGAACGCAGGATACTAGTGGCAC
>NC_056744.1:178984826-178994826 GCF_019279795.1 Protopterus annectens
ACCCATGTGCCATGCACATACAACCTTGCCTAGGATATCCCATTATGTTGGTAGTAACATGCACATTGAGGACAGATAGTAAGCACGGTGTGACCGCAGTGGCCTGCAGAGGACATGGCACCCTGTACAGTGGTACAATGGGCACATATATGTGAACATTGTGCCTTCACTATCTTCCACACTGAATGGCTGCAACATATATGGTGCTATCATATGTGATCCACTAAGGCCAGACAATGCTGTACACATGTGCCCTGTATGGACCCATGCCACTGACACCACAGAATACCTGTCCATTCTATCCATGCAGGTGCAGGGCCGACCTGCTCACTATAAGCAGGTTTTGCCACACCAGGCCAGTATTGGCATATCAGGGTATAACAGGCTGTGTACACTACATGTGTCTGCCAAACCAGGTGCACCTGTACATGTCACTGTACAGTATTGTGGGACATGCACATCCCAAGCAATGTCCATGTGAAGGACTATCAAACACAGACATGGCATGCATTTCAAAGCTATGGCCCTACACATTGATAACCAGGATGTCAGGCCAGATAATGCAGTACCCATCTGTGTGGGACATTGCAGACACTACACCCCTACACTGCACACCATTGTTGGGTGATGCAATGGCAAGGATTACCCCTCACCCAGCCTTGTACAGCCATCTTGCACAGCCAAACACTACACATCCATGGAGCAATGCATACCTGCATGACAGTACTGCCACCCTGTGTCTGCGTGTGGGTTGTGATGCTCCCAACCACAGTCACTCCCAGTATAAACCTCATCGGCATACCAACAGTTGTCAAGCACTTTTACATGCCCTAGCTCATAGATCCTCCAGATATCCCCTGTGGTGCGTGTGGTCCTGTGCATTACTGCGGTATGGCAAACTAAGTAGTTACATTGTGTATTTGCCACCCTGGCAAAGGTGTCAATGCGTGTCCATTAGAGTGTGGTTGTGGTGATAATGGCATCCGTTCACATGGACTGACATGTGTGCCACACCTAATGTATGTCTACTATATCTGTTGCAGATGGCACTCACTCACCTACACACATGTTCTTACAGCACTGCAACATGCCGCCGCTGTGGCACATGTAGTAACGTCATGCACATATAATAGTAATGAGTAGTCAGGGGTTTGCCCCTGTACTATTCAGCGTCTGGCAGTAGATGCATGTGGTTAAGTCTCCAAGCTCTTCCATGGTGTACATTGCCTGTCCCACACACACACTCTCTGGTAGATGTGAAGGTGTACACCTGCACAGCAGCAGCATGTGTATTGTAACAGATGGAAATGGTCAGGTGATGGCCTCTGCACCTATTGCAGCCCTCCTCTCGCTGATTGCATGTGGTACAGCTGTGATGGTGTTCCCATAGCCATCCGCATGATAAACACAGTACACTATCTAGGGAAACATGTTATTATCTGGCCATGACAGTTGCTGTGACTGGTACCTGGATGTGGTGGTCTGACACAGCATCGCAAATAATATCTGGATGTACCTCAATCATTTTCCACAGTTGGAAATAGCCTAATGACAGGAGGATGATGTGCCACACAACTACAGCAGGTAAGTGTAGCTATGTTGCATTGAGATAACTGCCTGTTTAACATGTGTGTGATAATGGCTATTCTGCATGTTAAAATACAGACATGACAGTACTCTGCTCATGAGGGAACCCCATCTGTAGGGCCATCTGTGAACAGGTCAGTGTGTACAACCATTTGTTTCCTGTGTTACACACTGAATACACTTCTGTGCACAGCAGAAGCATGGTGTGGGGATTGCAGACAGTACATGATGATAGGGATGTGTTACTGCCATCACATCCGTGACTGGACATGTGTCACATGAGACAGTGGTATGACTGACACTGTGTGGGATTCCCAGTGACAAGCCCATGATGGGCAACTGTTCATAGCTGTGGTTACACGTCTACTACTCATTGTACAGTTGCCATGTGGTATATATGCATGTGTTGTGCTCCCTCTGCAAATGTATACCATCTGTTGTGTTGGGTTGCTGGTGATATCTATGCATACTGTCATAGGTAATCTTGTATGCTGTTGTCTATCACTAAGCCATATATGGGTTTAAAATGCAACACCATAGGCTGACTGGGTTGGTAGGTCCCAGCAGATCCTCCTGTCCCACTGCAGCTGACCATGGCATCAGGCACTAGCATATCTGTGGCCCAGCCATTAACATCAACCTCTGTTGGCTCTGCACCACCTTCTGGTGGTACCACCACTGAGGATGGAGCATGTCCCCCTTGGGAGCGGGACCATACAGGTACATATCTGCTGTTGTGTGGTCCCGACATGTTGCGTAGGTGGCTCCCTAAGGGATTATGAAGTCAGATATGTCAGTTCAATGGCGGAGTGTCACATTTACAGGGAAATGCTGCCCCTCCTGGACAGCCCCCAGCACTGCCTCTTTTGCAGCTGTGTAGGTGCAGTGGCAGTTGCCCATGGCTGGAGACCTCCATCCCACTGTTCCCATGAGCTTTTGAATGCCGAAGACCCATCCCCATCCAGGGTGTATCCCCTCCCACATGTGTCATATACCAGCCCAGTATGCTGTAATTTCTGTGCTCCTACCTATCCTCCATGGCCATACCTACACTCCTTCCCCAACATCTAACCCTCACCTATGGACACATAAGGCCATTCGGCTCCTAAGACACCATCCGCCCTATACATAGCTGTCCATTACACACACATGCCCACTGGACACATGAAACCCTTGTAATATGCATCATAACATACTACTGTTATCCTCACCACTGTCCCTCAGGCGTATGGTCCTGGTATGCACATCACTCCTACATGGTCCAGGTACACGTGAGGAGGATGACCCCATTGTACACAAAACACTACCGGTCCCTCTTTGGTTACCCCATTTACCCTTATCATGATGATGATGTTGCACACAGCACATTGCAGTAGTATTGCTCACACATAATGATTGGACAGGTACTGTTGTGTTAATGTACATTACATGCATAGAGTGATGTATACTGCCAATGTACAACTATCTGCGTGTATGACTGACACATGTCTGTCTGAGGGACTTTTGTGATCACATAGAGCAACACCACTACATAATACAGGCATCGCTGGTGTTTCCCGTTTCATTCATTTGTAATGCTTTGTTGCCACATGGTATGTCCCTGATACATCTCTATATATGTATGTACCTATATGCTGGACATAAACAATCACATGTACATCTACATGATGGGATACATTTCTATACTGTTGAATGACTGCGCTGTATGATATCCTCTGGTTACAGCCTCTTACTCTCGATTAGCCTCTACATTGCTTAACCAATGCAATACTTGCATACTGGTAGCCAAACACAGTTACACCCGCTCGATCCTGCACTTGCTAATGCACTGGCATTGGTGCTTGCATCTGTCACTCACACCCCTGGGTGTGATCTAGGATGACAGTATTACCTTGTGATGCCTATTACATCGTACTACATGACTCCAGTATCAGGATTGGCCACCCATTAGGCGACAGCATCGCGTTCGACTGTATGTAATCAGCGGCCTGTCCAGTGACACAATCATATTTGTGTGTACCTCATACAATGTTCTCCCACCTTGTGATGCCTTTTACATCGGAATACATGAATACAGTATCGGAAACAGCTGCCTATTAGGCGACAGCATGGCGTTCGACTGTATGGAATCAGCAAACTGTCTGGAGAATCATTCATATTCATGTGTTCCTCTTAGGCATACCTTGTGATGCCTATCACATCGGACTACATGACTACAGTCATAGCCGGCCTTAGGCATAGGCCAACTAAGCGGCCGCCTAGGGTGCCACTTTAGTGGGGGGCATGTTACCAGTATTTATTTGGTGTAGGTAGACCAGGATAGGGGAACTGGGTGGTGTGGTGGGTGTGCCATTGTTCCCTCTGCCTAGGGCACCATTCCACTTCTGACTACATGACTACAGTATCAGGAATGGCTGCCCATTAGGCGACCACATAGCATTCGACTGTACGGAATCAGCAGCCTGTCCGGTGAATCATTCATAATTGTGTGTCCCTCTTACAATCTGCTCCCACCTTGTAATGCCTATTACATCGGACTACATGACTATAGTATCAGGACTGGCTGCCCATTAGGTGATGGCATGGCGTTTGACTGTATGGAATCAGTGGCCTGTCCAGTGAATTAATCATATTTGTGTGTTCTGCATACACTCTGCTCCTGTCTGGCTGATCCATGGGAACCAAGACCCTGCATTACAAATGAGTAGTTGGGTTGTGGTAGCCACATCTGTCGGACAGGTCATGCTACCGCATACCTATTATAGGTTTGCCACCATCTCAATTAGCCAAGGTAGGACTTTAGGGTTACCACCTGTCCCACTTTGCGAGGGACAGTGCGAAAATAATCAAGACATAGCACATGTCCAGATTACAGGACATCATTATATTCTACATTTCATTAATAATTGCATACAACAGTTATTTTATATATGACACTCTATATGTTATGTGAAGTAGCATAAGCAATTCAAATGCAACTAGATTAAGCTTTTATTTGTGCAAATAAGTGTAATCCTGTACTATGCACGGGTGTAAGTATTTATTTTTTATTTTATTTATTTTACATTTGTTAACCGGGCTAGTCTAGCTGGAGAAAATTCCATTTTCAGTAGAGGCCCGGGGAGAAAAGCTCCACAAAAATTAGTACATAGAGACAAAAAAAATATTAGTATGCATGTTAATGAAACATTAATAACAAATTGAACAATTTAAGATTGTTACTACATGTATTAATTTCTATCATACATATTTACAAGAAAATAAGAAGCTATATGTCTTAAGATTAAAGGTGCATGAATTAATTACTTCCTGTCACAGTTACAGACTAGGAAAAGATGTTAAATTTTATACAGAAAGACAGAGATACATGAAGGTATGGATACAGGAGAGTAGGTAAAGAAAAAGAGTGTAAAGAATAAGGGGAAAAGAATAAAATAAATAAAGGGAGTTATATTATTAAAAGTATTAAGTTAGGACAGTAATAGGCAATGAAGCAAGTTAGTAGACAGTGTGAGAGGAAGGGAAGAATGCCTAGTGGAGAAGTAGAGTCAGAGAAGAGGTAGTTATAGTAAAGTTAAAGTATTGGGAATCAGGTTAATCAGGTTTGCTACAGGAGCAGAGCCAGTGATTTTGGAAGTGGAGTTTAATATTTTGTTTGAAGAGAGGTAGTGATGTAATCTTTGTTATGTCGCTAGGTAACGAATTCCATTTTGAACCTACAGAATTGGTAAAAGGAGTCACCAGCAGTGTTGTTTGATTTTATGGAACTAGCCAGTAACCTTCAGAGATGAGCGGAGAGAGTTGAGATTATTATAGGGATTATGAGTTGAGAGAGTATAGGGGTGTTGTTTGGTTGGTACAGTATCTTGTGGGTAATGGTAAGTTGGTGGATTGCAAGATAGTTCTGATACTCTAGCCAGCCTAGTTGCTTCAAGTTAACACAGTGATGAGTTCTGAAGGTGTTACCTGTAGCTGCGGCAATGTTATTGTAGCAGGTAGTTAGTTTGTTTAGGTTGTTCTTCTTGAGGTTGGTGAAGATAGGTGAAGCATAAAGAAGAGTAGAAATAAGATGGGAGTGAGCAATCCTAGTTCTGGTAGATGGAGTAAGGAACGGTCTGATTCGATATAAGGATCCTATTTTTCTGTTGACTTGTTTTATGGAGTTGTTTATGTGTTGGTTGAAAGAGAGATTATTATCAATGGTAATACCTAGCAATTTAGTGGTAGAGTCAGGTGAAATGACAGTGGCACTGTTGGAGTAGATAGAGAAGTTTAAGGGGATGTCCTAGAAGTGGGTGTGAAAAGGAGCAGTTTAGTTTTTAGCATTTAATAAGAGGAATCGGCTGGAGAACCATGTTTCTATGGTATTGAAGACATTTTGAGTAAGAGAGATAAGCTCTGGGGTGGAGGATGCAGTGCAGATGAGTGTAGAATCATCAGCATATTGAATGCAGGTTGCTTGAGGGATTACAGTATGAAGATCATTAATGAAGAGAGAAAAGAGAAGTGGGCCAAGAATTGAGCCTTGTGGAACTCCGATAGAAACAGGCAAGAGTGATGAAATATGGTTGTCCCAAAGAACAGCTTGTTTTCTATTTGTAAGATAGGAATTAAACCATTTAATGGCTGGAATATCAAAAGATAGGGATTCAAGAGTATTAATTAATAAGGAGTGGTTGACCATGTCGAATGCTTTGGAGAGGTCAATGAAGAGGGCAGAAGAGAGTAGGTTATTATTACGGTTTTGATTAATAGTGTCTACAAAGGAAAGCAGGGCAGTAGTAGTACTATGATGTGGTCTAAAACCATGTTGAGAGTTTGCTATTATGTTGTGAAGAGAGAGATGTTGTACAAGTTGATGGTGTATACATTTCTCCATGATCTTGGCTAAAGGTGAGAGGAGAGCAATTGGTCTATAGTTAGAGTATTCTAAGGAGTTTCCACCTTTATGAAGTGGGATAATATGAGAGAATTTCCAGATATCTGGGATGTTTCCTTCTTTGATTGTCCTATTTATGAGGATAGATATAGGATTTATAACCTTAGCAGCTTTTGTAGAAAGAGTGAGGGAGTTTGTCAGCAGAGGGGTACAGGGTTTTAGTTTGTGCAGGAGTCTATATATGTAAGATGTGGAGACAGGTTGTAGAGAGAATTTAGAGGTAGAGTTTCTTAGGTTATTTGGTGGGTTTAAGTTGTTGGCATTTAGTTGTTTAGCTAGAGCTTGGATAGTTTCAGTGAAGAAAGAGTTGAAAGCATCTGCAGTTTGCTGAGGAGTATCAGGGTCAGCATTAATAGGGGAAGGTGTTTTAGAAGTACCTGGGGAGAGAAGTCTATTGACAGAAGACCAGAAAAGTTTAGAATTATTGACATGGGTCTGTTGCAGTTCAAAGTAAAATTTCTTTTTGTCAGATATTATTGACTTTTTTGTTAGATTTCTGAGCTGGCGGAAGTTTAGGAGATCTTGGTTATTTCTATGGGATCTCCATGAGGCCCAGACTTTATTTCTGGTGAGAATAAGTTTTTTGGTGTCATGGGAGAGCCAGGGGGCAGTATTAGATTTCATTCTAATGATGCGTTCAGGAGCATGTAAGTCAAGAATGGATAAAAAGATTTTGTTGAAGTATAATATTGCATTTACAAGAGGAAGTGTTTTTAAGGGATTCCAGTTGCATGCACTAAGTTCAGCCTGAAATAGATCGGGATTAAAATGTTTGATGGTGCGTATTTTTCTTGTAGTGGGTGGGTTTACACAATTGGCTTTTTCCTAATTATGAATGTTAAAGAGTGGTCACTGATATCATCTGGCAAGGTTCCTGATTTGTAGTTATCTTTACTTCTATTTATAAGTATCCAGTCTAAAATGCTTTCTCTATTACTATGTTTGTTTAGCCTAGTAGTAGAGGTGATGGTTTGGATGAAGCCGTAGGTTGATATGAGAAGAAGGATTTTCAGTATTAATGTTATTCCAGTCTATGTTCAGGTCACCTAGTATAACAGTTTCTTGGGGATATGTAGTAGTTATCCAACTAAGATAATTTTCCAGGATTGGTATATTGTCACCAGGTGGGAGGTACATACAGATAATATAAAGGGATTTTTGGAATTCAACTGGAGTTTTGTAATGATTGCTTCTAACTTGCTATCTTGGGATGGAGAGGCAGGAAGGGTAGTTATATTCAGATGATTTTAAAAGAATTGCAACTCCACCACCTTTTGCGTTTTGGACGGTCGAGTCTGATTATATTGTAGCCTTGGGGAATGATCTCAGTGTCTTTGGTGGATGGTTTCAGCCATGTCTCTGTGAGGCAGAGAATATCAAATGAGTGTGTATGAAGGAGGGCATGCAGGTGGGGTATTTTGTTGTTTATGCTTTGGGTATTAAGATGTCCTATTAGGAAGCTATTATCAAGTTTGTGTATTGACACTAGGGGAAGGAAAGTAGGTCCAGGGTTGGGGTGGATGTCCCCATCTTGGAGGGTAGGATTTCTAAGTTTGAATGTGAGCTTACATACTAGAAGGGAAAGTGTTTTATATTTGTTATCTGTAGGCAAGACATAGCTGAGGTGTTTAGGTCTATGGAATTTAGGTAGTAGGAAGTTGGGTGTAGAAGGGGTATATGGATATGAATGAGGTGGAGAGAACAATGTTCTAGTGTGTTTGTGTGTATAGAAAGATTGGTTGTAGAGTGATTCCTCATAGTAGGATAGGAGGTAAACTGAGCATAGGGTTGAAAAAAAGGATTGAGAGTAAAATCTGGGTTGGTATGTAAGGAGCCATGGTGAGAAGAGTAAAATATGTGAGAGATGGAAGAGAGGAAGTAAGAGAGATAAAGTAGAAGGTAGTATCCTAGACTTGTGTCAGAAAATAGAGTAAACAGATAAAGGATAAGAAAGAGGGGTTGGAGTGAGATGGAGAAAGGTGTAAAATCTGAGGGTTTGTTGTAGTGGGAGGGTAAGAGGAAATTAGAGGAAGTAAGGTGGGAGTATGTGGTAGTGGGAGGAAGTTAGAGTGGGAAAGAGCAGGATAGGAAGGTTAGGATAGGGGTGTGTCTATGGAGCTATAAAGGTAGGACCCTGGGGTGGGTGGGAATTGGGGGTAGGGAGGGGAGCGGAGCGCAGCGGAGCGGGTAGAGACCACAGAGGAGAGTAGGAGAGGAAACAATCAGGAAGATAGGTAAAAAAGTAAGTAGAAGTAGGTAAGAAGAGGAGAGTACAATAGTACACAAAGCAGGCAGGTTTGGCAATATAGTGCAGAATAAGTGTAGAAAGGAGATAGATAGGCAAGAGGTAGATCAGAGAGCCCTAGTATGTTTAGTCCTGGAATGTCTGATATTTCTACAGAACATGTCCCACTCTGGCCATTTGGAAAGGTAGCAACACTATAGGACCTGTATGTAGAGACATCAGACTTTGCAGGCCAACGCACCCACAGCCAGTAGAAAGGGGTGTACTTCACTGTTTCGCTTAAATAAAAGGCTACTCTTGTAGCATTATAGTTGCTTATACTGTTACCTATTACATTTAGGTGTTTCAGAGGAACATAATTGTTTTATGCTGCTACTACAGACAATTTAGATAGTCTTTGCCCTAAATCACAGGACATTTGCCTTGATTACAGTTATTATGCAGGACACAACTGCCCACAGGGGAGTATCCCTCGCAAAGGTGGACAGGTGGTAACCCCAAACCTATTATTCTATCAACTTTCTAAGGTAGTCGGCGGAACATGCGCTTTCACTATCAGACCTCTCATACGAATGGGGAAGAATAAGCACTGAATCAGGAACACTGCATAACGACCTCAGGGACACATTTAGAAGGTTGGTGTTATTAACCTGACACATTGATGGACACAGAGCACATATATATTCATACACATTGTCTGAGGTGCATGCAGTTTATGACTCTTACATGTTGTCATTATTCGTTACATGTATTCTGCCACCTTTCCTCCTAATATCACTAGTTCTAGGATGGTTTAGTTGGGACTCTGTTAAGATTCTAATTCATAATCACGGACGTCCCTGGTAATCGGGGACAGTTCAATGATATGGTCCCTATGTATTCTCTCTGTGGTTTACAGACTGTCCAGTTGATGAGCTCTTACAGTTTGGGAAGTATGGGTGTCTGCTATACCCACATCGGAATATTACTTACACCCATGGGGCAGTCCTAATACGTGTCTGCCAGCAAACACCTGAAAGCCTAGCCCCATAATCGCATACCCATAGTTCCCCCACCTGCACTACTCTACAGCACTCATCCTTACTGTGGACACAAGTGAATGCAGGTGGGATATGAACACATCCCTAGACAATGCCCACTCTCCACGTGTCGGGACACATGTCGTACATTGTGTCAATCCATGTGTTATCAGGCTTGCACAACCTACTGTTCCGTGTACAGCTACATCC
>NC_056744.1:178997326-179022326 GCF_019279795.1 Protopterus annectens
ATATATATATATATATATATATATATATATATATATATATATATATATATATATATATATATATATATATATATGTGTGTATGTGTGTGTGTGTATATATCAGTCTGTACATACACATGCATATACACCTACATGCTCATTTACATTTCCCATACTGTTGAATCACCGCCACCTACCGTTGAGCATACACGCTTGCATACACGCTTGCATACCCGCTTACTTCTCCAGTTGCCACCTTTTCATATGGCCAAAGCGGGGCATTTTTGGTACACACATCAGATTTTACAGGCCGACACATACCCATGGTCAGTACAAAGGTTATAACTTTACTTATTTGCCTAAATGAATGCTTATTCTTGTAGAGGTTTGTTTGCTTCATCTGTTTCTTGTAACTTTGAGTATTTTACATAAATAACTGTTTTATGCAACTGTTACATAAAATATGAGACATATTTCCTACAATCACAGGACATTTGCCATTGTATTATATTTGGTCTGAACACAACTGCCCAAAAAGGGACTGTTCCTTACAAGGTGGGGCAGGTGGTAACCCTACTTACGTCTGCTTTGCAGTGCCTTAAGCACCCTATATCCGACTGCCACTATGCAAATGTGTGAGGTGGGGAGACGTGCATCACGGTCAGGTGTTTAATCCCTCGCAAGGTGGGGCAGGTGGTAACCTGACTTACGTCTGCTTTAAAGCGCCTTAAGCACCCTATATCAAACTGCCACTATGCGAATGTGTAAAGTATATATTCCTGATAATGCACGTGGAAAGACGTGCATCACGGTCAGGTGTTTAATCCCGGGTCGTGGGTTCTGCAGGACCAGCTGGAGGCTGAGCAGTCTTGTGAACAACTACTGCTCATACAGCTTGTGTCCAGATGTATACAGGACTGGACATCATGTCGTGACACAAAGTCTAATGTTTAGAACAGATACATATCCCATGAGGGATATCCAAAAATTAAGGGGACCGATGACCATCTTTGCTTTACGGCTGTAAGGTAGGGTTATACATGCAAGGGATACATAATTTGCAATCCTGAGACTGCCTAGGGTGAGACTGCCTACTAGATATGGGTAGGGGTCACTATGTGCAGATATGGTCGCGCCTATCTAACAGCCCGAGTATGGCTGGTTTTGGTGGACGTTCAAGAAGGGGGGGGGTGTGCTGTTAAGGGGATGATGGGTATTCAATTATGTATCCAGGTGTGTTGGGGTTGGATGGCTCAGTTCAGGCCAGACCATTATGTGGGTATGTGCCGGTTACGTTTCTGTACATGTGTATTGCACATTTTAATGTTCACATATTTGTGGGATTGTATTGCGGATGTGTATATTTGTTCTTTGGTAATCTTCCTGATTCACCCACCGCTCCCTAGTAGACCTCCAGTTCACCTATTGTGCATCCAACCCAGTCTCCCCTTGGCAAATTATTACATTACCCATCACCCCCCACCCCCATATTCTACAAACAACATTCATCCCTTCTCTAGTTGCAGGCCCATGGCACAGTCAACAGAAGACATTGCGTACACTACATATCTTAGGGACCAATATGGTTGTGAGGTCTACACTAACATTTCAGATCATCCACATGCTGTACCTCATGCACATAGGTACTCACAAATACTTATCTTTCATGACATGGTAGGTAGACCCAGGTAATACCCATTCATCTATGGGCCGTCCTGACAAGGATGACTTGGGCCATGAATGGGCAGATATTGGGCGAATGCTCCGACCATTGGTAGTGTTGCCACCTTTTCATATGACCTGGATGAGAAATTTTCATGGCACACATCTGAGTTTACAGGCCAACACATACCCACGGTCATTATAAAGGATAGTACTTTAGTTTCATGCCTACATGTAATCTTTTATTGTTGTGGCAGTGTAGTTGCTTATTCTGTTTCGTTTCCTTGCTTATTCTGTTTCTTGTAACATATAGGTATTTTATATATGGGCATACGTACTGTATGGGACTATTACATAACATATGGGGCATAATTATGTCCTACTAATGCAGGACATTTCACATTTATTATGATTTTGGTATGGGCACACCTGCCTAGAGGGGACTGTCCCTCACAATGTAGGACAGGTGGTAACCCAAACCATTGGGCTAGGTTTGACAATTGGTGGTGCGCTAACATGATGCATTTCACTTCCACTTGGTATAACTAGCGACACTACAATGGAATCCGGGCACGGGATTTTAAATATCTTTGTTCGAGGGACGGGGACTCAATATTCAGCTACGTGCCTTTGTGTTTACTTCTTATTGTGGTGTTCGCAATGATGTCTTGTATGCTTTGCATACATTTCAGTATCCATGGACACTGACAGGAGTGATTACTATTAGAGGCAGGCTGTACTAGTCAGCATTTTAGGTTGCACATATGCAGCCGACATGTTCACACCTCCGTGCAGCGCTTGGACATGCCCCCTGCACTCGTACGCATTTCCTATGCACATGGCCGTTATGGCAGCGTGCCTTCATTAATATGCATGTGGTGCTGCTGCGCCATCTCTATGCCGCACGGTCGGTGCAAGGCTAATGCCGTCCTTGCGCTGAGCTTCATGAATCCCAGGGAATGTCTTAGTAAGCAGGACAAAATTTTATTTCTAGAGTGGAAGATTATTAGCAAGCTTGATAACAAAGCTGTTTGCAAATGTGTACTTTTCTGTGTTATGATGGAGTATGCAGCAGCTAAATCACATTCACATGAACAGGGGATGTAGAGACAGGGCAGGTTTTGTAACTACAGTACGTAACATTTAATTGCTCCCACACACTGGGCCAGTAAGCCTTGCTGAATGGAAGTTAATAAGGTTCCCAGTCCTTTGAAAATAAAGGCTGGCTAAAGAGAGTAAGGCATATACCAGAATTCTCATGGAGTAGTAAGGTAACAACTTAATTACCCTAAATCTGGAAGTCTATAGTTGTTAACCTCCATTTCTCTTTTCAAATGAAAAAGAAACATGAGGTGGTACTGTTTCAGTGGTTTAGAAGAATGAAGCATTAACTATAACATAAATGACCTAGATCAATTAACAACTGAGGTACTGGAGATACCAGCAGGGGAGAGTAGAAACAAGTGACTGATGTCTTTCTCATTAATGAAGACAGGAGGAGATGCAGAGCTCTGCAAAATCAGCCTTTTTTGGAGGGAAGATATCCCCCTTACAGTGGAAGGGCAAGGATATAAGTTTGGCTCTACAAATCTGGATTCACATTGTAGACACCGTTTTCCATAAGCAAGAATGTGAACTCTCCACATAGGAAAGTATTACAGGAATTTACATCTGGGGAACCCATATCAGCTTGAAGGGATAGTTTTGTGGATTCTAGTCTGCCCTGATCAATTCTCACCTCAGGAAGGAATAAATGGGGCAATGAATTGCAGGAGGGCTGATGGCTGTTTGGCAATGGGGGTAGGGACAGGAGCTGGTGGTCATATACATTCCAACTGTTATGCACATGTATGCAGTTTATAACTACCCAACTGTGTTATACACCATATCAGTGATCACATAAAATAAGTCTTAAGCTTACTTTCACCTACCTTATTCCCAGGTCATCTCGCTGGGAAAAATGCTCTGTGATATCTTTAGTATTATCTGACAGGGTTAGGGTACCTTTTATTTAAAGACCAAAGTAAGTCATTGTACCCTTTTATTTGGGAATGAAAGTAGATAAGCAGTACATAAAATATTTTCTAAATGGGAGGCAAGGCAACCTATATGTAACCCAAGTACTTATCCAGACATAACTAACTCATTTACTCAAATGTCATTGATGTTAGTTAGCACATACGGGTGGCTACATGTAATGAAATCTTAGCAAGATGATTTTAAGCTACTTTCCACCTAGGTAATTTTTCTGGTGCATACAATGTTCTGTGATGTTTTTAGTATAATTAGACAGAAGTAGGATGTTTTTAAATCAATGATCAAAGTCGCACACTGAACCGTTCATCTGAGAGTGAGAGTGAGATTGAATGAACAATTCAAAAAATATTTTTCTACATCAATGGCAAAGCATCTTCAATGCAATATGCATACAAATCCAAAATGTAACTCCAGTGTCAATGAAGCCCTGAGCAAGATAAAAGAATGTGCTGTTTTCATGTGTTGTAAAATACCATCACAGCTGTATCATAGTTGACCGGTCAGTCCTCTTTCACAAGAAAAATATGATTTGTATGTTGTTATGTTAAAAAAATAAGCTAGACAAGTCATTTTGCAACCTTAAACTTTTGTCAAAGACTTCACTGGCTCACAACTCAACAGCAAAGCATCTTTTTTATGTAATTACTGGAGCAATCTGTTATGACTCTTCAAATCATTTCTCCCACACAAGTCCATTAGGAGCTTCTGGGAGGCTCTGAACATGAAAACAGTTAATAGCAACTTCTATAACTTAAAAAAGCATGGGTTTAATGCATGAACTGAATTCTGTGGCTTTAGTCATTTGGTCCCTTGTAATTCTGCATTTCTGTAGAATATTAAGTTGCTATGAACTATATAATTCTATACTGAACAGTTAGATCTATGCTGTTTTTCTCAGAAGTCATGTACATTTTGTGTGTACACTTCTCAACTGATATGGAGTGTCCAGTTCTTTTACACTTGCTTCTGCCCCTAAAAGCTCATTTATTCTGTAGAAAAAGATACATTTGTTTGTGTGTCACCTTTCCCCATGCTTACAGCATGAAAATTGCATTTCTATGGCTATTATGTTTTATACTTGGATAATAGCATTGGAAGGATAACCTAACAGTTTCTTTCTTGGTGCCTTTTGAGGGCTCCATTGTATACACTTTTATTTTATTTTTATGTGTACTCTCCCACTTCTTTTTAAATACTCAGGGAGCACATGTATTACTTCTTTTTGTTTTCCTTTTTGGTGTATTGGGGTTGACATGCAATCCCACCAAACAGAAGAGTCCGTTACACCCCTGTATGAGGAGGTGGCCATATTATCACAGTGACAGGAAGTGTGATTTTTGTGATTGTGGGATTGTCGGAGTGTGTAGTCTGTAAAAATACCATAGACATGAGGGCTGCTTTTTGTAGATAAAGAAATAGTCAGGCTTGAATAATTTATTACTGCCAAATATTTGGTAAATCACCCTGTAGTTGTTGCCATCTCATCTTTTATTGAATAAGCTCTACCTTCAAACCTTTTTTTATTTGCTTTCTAGTGATTGTAGCTTGGTTTAATATTTGAAGTTAGTAATAATGCAGGATAGAATCTCTAAATTCCTATTTTTGAGGACTTAATAAAAAACAGCTTATTAAAGAATGTGCATTATGTGGTGTCTGCATAAAAACTTATTAAGACTGCAAGACTTATTTAACATAGACAAGTGTAAAACTTTTCTGAATGACAATATATGTCAATGTCATTTTGGCAGAGCTGTTACATTATTAAAATACTTTATCAATGACGGGGGGGTGGATGTTTGTAGTGATAAGGATACAGATGTTATTAATAATAAGGTTTCAACTAAATATATATTTAATCACAGTATTAGTACTTCTAGTATCCCTGTGATGGAAACACCTGCAGTAAAGAAGATTGAGGATTTAAGAAAAAAACTTAATGATAGGACTAAGTTATCATTAGACCATGAAATACATAGTGTCAGTGCTTCAGTAACTGCTAACTTCTGACACTTCATCAGCTAGTAAAGAAAATAATACAACATTAGAAGGAATCCATATACCTCCAGAGATACTGCATTGTGGTAAAAATACAAAGTCTGAAAAAACTCAGGCAACGCAGCAAGTAATATAAAGTGAAATAAAAATATTATTAGTTCAGTTCTTAATATAAACATACAGTTTTTTCTTCCTCCAAAGTTCTTGAAACTAACAGAAAAATGCGTCTTTACCTTGAAGTTATTGTGTAACAATAAGGAAAAGGGAAAGAAAAACAAATATGGAAGATATTGTAAAAGACAATAAAATGTGAAAAGGAAAAGAACTGAGAGTTCTGATGATCCAAGAGGTACAAAGAAGATTCTCATATTGAGTGACTTCCTGCTGAAACCAGTAGTTAGGCAGTTATGCAGTCTGGATACAAAACTTATTACAGTATCAGCACTATAAGGTTTAAAAATATTTGATTTAAAAATGTGATTCACAAGCTGGTAATAGGTAAGCCTAAGTATTAGTTACTTGGTTCATGCTGGTGTTAATGGTCTCAAATATACACCCTTGAATCACATGAACAATTCAGTTTTCAAAGTCATTGAACAATTAGAAACCAGTAAACCGGCCTCGTATTAAGTGTGATAATTCCATCTATGTTGTCAAGCAGCTGTATGTACACAAAGGCCCATTTGTTTAAAAAATTGCTAAAGTAACTTGCTCTTGTTTATAACTTGAATCTATGTCAAGCAATGTTCCTCATTACCACTCTTTAATAAAAATCTTGATTAGTGGATGGGAAATAGGAAATATACTACGAGGATCACTTCTGTAGCTCTGCTTGACAGAGGTAGAGGAAATTAACTTTCTTTTTAATTGGTCCATGTTGGATGTGTTGTTTAGGCCTTGTATCCTTTTAGTAAAGTATCTCTGTGGGCATTCCAGTCATTGCATGTGTCTGGACGGATACATGCCAAAGGAGGCACTATATTCAATGAGTGGTCTAATGATGGCTGAGTAAAGGGAGACAATGACATCCCTAGATTTAGTCACAATCCCTTTGTTTATAAGCTGTGCAATATAGAAGAACTTTCTTACAAAAACAGACACATTTGTCAAATATTAGGTCATTGTCCATATAAGTTCCTAAATCCTGAAAAACTGGGTCAACTCTTAGGGGTATATGTGGTAGTTCCTCAGGAGAGATGACTTCCCCAAGGGTATAAGAATGCGTGCTTTGGCATTTAGTTTCAGACCATGATTTTGACAACCGTTACTTATCTGAAATAAACCTGCCTACAGGATGGCTAAGCCATTTGGAGATCCAATGACTTCTCTTCGCTTACAGTCATCTGCAAACTAAGTCAGCCACAGACATTTGGTACTGACTTTTTTCTTCAGAAAAGTAGATGCCAAACAAGAGAGGGCCCAGCACAGAACCCTGGGGAACTCCACTGGTGACTGGTCTCTTTCTGGAGGTAACCTTCCCTATTTTGATTATTTGCATCCTATTCATGAGCCAGTTGGCAATCCAGTGGGTGAAGCAGGGGTTTATTGCCAGTTTATTTAGTTTTTCTAGCATGCCTGATTGGGGAACTGTGTCAAAAGCTTTGGCAAGGTTGAGGTATGTGGTGAATTTGGTCATGCCTTCATTCATTGCTTTGGTGACATTTTCAAAAATAAAATCCACCACATTGAGTAAGCATGGCCTTCCCTTGATGAATCCAAGCTGAGCTGGGTCTAGTGTTTGAAGGTTCCCTACATCCTGATTGATCGACTCTATGATATGCATTTCCATGGCTTTGTGTATGAGGCTGGTGAGACTTATGTGTCTGTAATTGCCTGGATCTATGGAAGGTCCTCCCTTATGAAGGAGAATGACAGTAGCTGTTCTCCATTCATCTGATACAAAACCTGTTTGAAGTCTGAGATTGAAAATTGTTGTTAAGGGATGTGGCTAAATCATACTTCATGCTACTTAAGATATATTCAGGGATGTTGTCAGGACCCATTGATGCAGTATTTTTCACTTTTGATATCACTTTGTTAGCTTGGTCTTGTATGATAGCTGGAGGTGAGATGGTTTCAAGTATATCTTGAGGGACAGATGATGGGGAGAGAGGGGTAAAGTTAGATCTAAATGCATCAGCCAGTAGGTTAGCTAGTTCAACCTTACTGTAGGTAACATTGTTCACAATCAACTCAGAGCATTGCTGCATTTTGCTTTTAGGATTACTAAAATAACTAAAAAATATCCTGTGAATGTCTTTGGCTTTGGTAGCTATTTTAGCCTTATACTTAGCTACTTGGCTTTGGTGGATTTTATAAAGCTCCTGAGGTTTTTGTTGGGTTTTTTTGTAAGTGACGAGGGCTGTAACATTCTGGGAGTTGCTTGTCGATATAATGTTTCCACCATGAGCGTTTGTTTCTGGGGTTTGCCCTGCACTTGTTCATGTGGGGTACAGATGCATCTATGCAGCTGTTTACATGCTGGTATATCGTATTGATGTATGTTTCTGTGTATTCATTGGAGTTCACTGAGCTTGGTGGGGATTTGAAGCTTGTCAACATATCACTTAGGAGGAGGTAGTTTGCCTTAAAGACATTTCTAAAGGTATCTTGCATTGAAGGGATCTCTGGTTTCAGTTTTATTTTGAAGGACATGGCTTTATGATCAGAGCTAACTGATAAAGATACACAAAGGATGGTGCAAGATGCTCCCATATTACCAAGGACAAGATCCAAGACTTTATTCACCCTAGTGGAAACTCTGACTAATTGTGCCACGGCATTTGTATTGACAAAGTCCAGTTCTCTGTGCTTGTGCACTAGTGGTGGTGTTGGTATCTCAGTCTATATTTGGGCAGCTTAGATCACCTAGGAAAAAGGTATTGGATTTAATACTGAGTGATTCTATGTCTTGTAGATAGGCGTTGAGCTTTCTTTTGTTATAGAGGAAGTTCTATAGATAGCTTATATATGATATTGGACTTTTCTGATGGTTATCTTGACATGAAGAAGCTCTAGTACACCATGTTGCTTTACCAGCCTTGATGTGAGTCTCTTCTGAATATAGACTGATACACCTCCACCTTTTTTTCCAACAGAGGCTTAAAGATCATGTGCAAGCTGACAAAATTAAATTAGCCTATCCTTTCACAAAGTGTATTTTCTTAGTAGTTGTTTACCTTGCCTGTGTTTTTGTCATTTAAGTTTGCACTTTCTTTTCTCCTTAAGAAAGATCTTTTTCAAAAAATTCCCCCCACAGCCCATAACATGTTTGACCCTCATTGATTACTGGAAGTTCTGAGTTTTTGCTGAAATACTGACATTACACTGGGTAAGCAGAGTCTAATAGTCAGTGAGAGGGGAAATGGGATAGTTTTACATGCATTTTTTTTTTTAATTTTCAGCTTTAAGAGTCTTCAAATCTGCATGCATTCTGCATTCCTTTTATGTGAAAACAGGATAAACATATAGGTTGCTTCTGTTTCACTGACACACAAGCATATCATATGTAGCACAAAGTCCATAACATTTAATACTTTGATTTTGTCTAATGTCTCTGAATCTTACCTTTTATCTGTCCATGACATTTGAAGAATGTTCCTAAATTTGTCTCATATTTTTACTCAGTCCATCCCTTGTAAAACTTTTTATTTTGTTGTAAATCACTGAGGATTACAATTGGACACTAATTTTATTTTATTTATTTTATTTTATTTATTTTACATTTGTTAACCAGGATGGTCCGACTAGACACAGGTCCATTTTGAGTGGAGGTCTGGGGGGAAAAGCTCCACAGTAAGGAAAATTTTACACACTATATTAAAATATAGTTGCTAGATATTAGAGTTTCATACCTTATAGCTTATATTGCCTTGAAAATGCATGCAAATGTAAATCCTGTTCCAGTAAAAAATGGGCATGCTGCACTCAGCCTGTGTGCAGCATTAACATATTTACTTACCAAAAAAATAGAGGAAAGAGACGCAGCCTACTATTACAGGAAGTTCAGGAAAGATCCATCTTTGCATCATAAAAATGACAAAAGTGATGATGCACAGAGATGAAGTACTGCCTGCATAAGTCCATGCAGAGCCAAATATTGTAAGCAGGAAATAACAGAAAAATGAAACAACAGAATATCGAGTAAACTTGATTTGCAGATTAGGAAGTCATCCTGTAATCCCAGAATAAACAGAAAGACTGCAGGTATATGAAATAAATGGCTGCACTTGATGTTTAAAGACCTTAGCTAAATAGATACAGACTGTTAAAATGAAATTAAAAAGAGATCAAGAAAAAAAACTCCTTATCTGTCTTCCTCTGTTTTGTAGAATTCTTACAATCCAACAGTAATTATTAATAATTACTAATAATATTTATTATTATTATTATTATTATTATTATTATTATTATTATTAATAATAATTACATTTCAATGCAAAACACTAGCTTGGAAACCTTCTAATTCCACCCGCAAGATCTAGTAACCTAATTATAGCAATAACTCACTAATTTGATAATAAAATCAGTGCAAACATAATATGAATAATTATTAATTATTAATAATTAGTAGCAATTATTGTTCAGCTCAAGAATACCATGAACAACTATAATATTAATGCAATTCTTTGCAAATGTCCTCATTTGTGGAACACTTAGCATATCTTGAATATTTAACTAATCTGGAATGGAATGTAATATGAATTATAAATAAATCTTACTTTTAGGAGACATCAGTATTCTGGAATATCTTGGGGTAATTTTTCCTGACAAGACATCCATTGAAAAAAATGTTAACATGATGTCCTTTTTTGGACTGGATTAGATTTTGGAAGTGAACATATGCCTGGTTATGTTGCTACAAATAATATTGGTTTAATTAACAATGTAACTATTAATATTCTTTTTGGTTAATTCTTACCATAATTCAATATTTGATGTCAAGTTTACTATTAACCATAAGGATTATGTGAAAAAGTATAATTATGGTCAAATCAATAATAGCAAATTATAAATTTGGATTAATGAAACTGGCTGGTCATATTTATTTTTAAATAATCCTTCTGACTTCTGTTATTGGACATTTGACAAAATATTATCCACTATTGTGAAAAGAGCACTCACCACAATATTGAGCAAACAGAAATATCCATTATAGTGAAACAAAGAAATTTGTAAAGTTCCTAAGGAAGAAAGATAAATTCAGCTTATATAAAAAATACCCAACAATAAGGAATAAGAGAATTTATAATAGAGCAAGTAAAGACCTAAAAGTAAAGATTAGGACTTTAAAAATAAATAAAAAAATAGGCTACTTAATTATGCCTCTAATAAAATATCACTTTATAGATATATAAATTAATTTAATAGTGATGCATCAAGTAACAGTACTTTTACAATAAATTGCACAGTAATGAGTAATCCATGGACAATATCCAATGAATTTAATAGCTTTTACATGTCTTATTATAGTAGTAATTGTATACTTTATAGACAAAAAATTAGTATACATGTGGATGGTAAATTCCCAGTCTTTCTGTTAACATGATATCGGAAGCCTTGGTTAAAATTCAAAAAGTGCCCTCTGTGGGCCCAGATATAATTTCTGGTATAGCATTGTTTAACCAAGAGATAACAGTTCAAATTTTTCATAAGCTGTTCAAATACTTACTAAAAAAATGGATTTGTCCCAAATTCCTGGAAGACAACAAATATAACACCAATATATAAGAATGAGAAGAATGACATATTAGAAAGTTTCAGGCATTTAACTTTAACATCAGTAAATGGCAAATGTTTCAAAAGATGCTTAATAGAATTAATACATAAAACTGGCACACATCTTTACATTATTAATACTGAATAGGATGGATTAATCAAGGGTAGATCTACACTGAGTAATCTAGTCAGTTTTTATGACACAGTTACGGAAGCCTTGTAGTTAGAATTATCACCAAAAGGTATATTTTTGGATGTATCAAAAGCTTTCTATAAGTTACATTTCTTGCTGTAATGGCTTGCACAAAAAAATTTAAACTGTTGTATAGTAAGATAGGCTATGGAATGGTTAAGAAAAATACCTTATTGAGTTAATTTAAAAAAAAAAAACATTGTCTGAGCTGCCTCCAGTACATTCTTGAGCTCCACAAGGATCTGTTTTGGGCCCTGTACTCTTTAATATTGTATTTTCTACAAGCCCTAAAAATAAAGACTTCTGGATTAAAAAAAAATTCAGATGACTGTAAGATTGGTTTTATTTTGCAAAACACAAAAGATTACAAAGCTCTGAATGTTTATATTTAATTATTAAACAACTGTGCTTCATCCATAGGACTTTAGCTCCTCTATGAAAAATGTAACATTGTGTATTTCACAAACTGTAGAAAATTATATTTATTTATCTTCAGTCCCATTAGTCGAAGCAAATTAGTACAAGGACTTAGGAATTTTAATCAGTTCAAATTTATACTTTAGAAATCATGCTAACTCTTCTTTGCACAAAAGCAATGAGAAAAAATTGGTTACATTTTAAGAGCACTTACAACAGATGAGGCATGTCTTGTTACAGTCAATAAATCTCACACAAGACCAGTCTTAGAATATGATAATGTGTTCTGCATGTATTAACAAGGACAGCAGCATTCACATGAAAATGTAAACAAAAAAATCACTAAGAGGATCTCTTTAGCCAAGGACTTAGACTATGAGAGTAGATACAGGTACTTTAATTTATATTCTACCTGCTATATATACATCTGTGGAAGTTTGATAACTGCATAAAATATTTTTCATGACTTGATGTTACAAGCAGCATTTATATGTAACAGAGAATTGAGACACATCAATATGAACTTCAGAATCAAATCATGCAAAACTAGATTTAAATATTTATGTATCACTAATAGGATGACTGTACTATGGAACAACATCCCAGTTAACTCAATTTTGAGGCAGTCGGGATGTTTTTAAGTGACCACTCAATAGTCAGATGGGTGATAAAGTATATAAGCTATATATAAAAGAATCAGTGTTCTTGGTGTCAATTCAATATGAACACTATAAACACACACAGAAAAAAACAGACATGGACAGATCGACAGTCAGGAAGATAGACAGATAATCAGTGGATGGGAAAATCCCACTAAAAAGCAATATTTTAGTCAAATGATTTATTTATAATCTTCTAGATACCCAACAGAATAGTAATTGAACAGATGTGAAGAAATTTCATTTAAAATAAATATTTCTAGAAGTAGATCTAGAAAATATTTTCCATGCAGCAAAAACAACCAAAACATGTCACTTATCTTGTAAAAAATGACTATGATCAGAATTATATATATAAGCCATACATATAAAAAATATTCTACAAAGGAGCAACATCAGACGAATTGAAATAAAAAATTCCTAAGTTACCAACATTTGCTATAGTATGGCACAATATGGAGTTACAAAGGAAAAGGGTGATAAGTGTTTCATGTGACAACAGTTAATAAAGCTGCAGTTCAAACCTATTTTCTTTATCCACCTCATTCTCTCTAATATCTATACTACTTTTATAATGTCTTAAAGTTTCCATTAATATGGCAGGAGTGATAGCATAAGAAATAAGTCCTTCTCCACAAATAGAGCTGAAGATACCCCAAACAAGTTAAGCTCGTACTTTGTGACTCAGTGCAGTTCAGATTAAAATGAAATATGTGTATCAGGAAGTAAACAAGTTAATCACAATGAATTTTACCAGGCTGGTACAGCTTGTTGTAAAACTGGATTCACTAACACATCTCAAAATAAAAACAAATTATAAATGCCCTTGTAAAAGGGAAAGACAAAAAGGCATGGTGGACCAAGAAATCTAAGATAAGCTTAGTGACTATTCCAGATCTAGGTATATCAGATGGACAAGCCAAGAAAATAGATAAGAAAACAACAACCAATGCACCAATTAAACAAAATTAAATTAGATTATTACACATGAGCACAGAGTACATAGGTTTTTAGGAACGCATATCCCCCTTCTCTATATGGAAATACCAATGCAGAGTGTAAAAAGATAAACCATTCTGCAAAGTTGTGGATGATCAAGACTTTGCAGGTCCAAATACAGTATCACTAATGACAAGCAAAGCTATTTTCTGAAATTAAAAATGTTAAGGTCAGGGAAACAAAAGTAGACATCAAATTAGCACAAAGTGTTAAAAGTATTCAAGAGTACATATAAAAGTACTGTAATATATTAACGTAATTACAAGCCAGAGATATAGGAAAAAGAAAATAATGTGGTCAAAATACTGACCAATTATGAAGCATCAGTACATTGGAGAATTTTGTAAACCGTGGCCATGGCCAATCTTATGCGAGCCTGACAAAATGTTTCCTTAAATTTTCCAAAACCACTGCAAATAAAAAATACTTTACATTAGATATAATAACAACTGAAAGAAAAAAAAAACAACAGCATGTATTCAATGTCCCTAAAGGCAAATGTTCAAACAACTGTAGTAATAAACAGCCAGGAGTCATGTAAATGCTATACAGTATAAAAGTGAAGTAGATGCCACAAAGGCTATATACTTTACTAGAAAAATAGAGATAACATTTTGAAGGCTTCCCAGAAAAGTATACCAGGTTAGACTGCACATAATCCATGAAATAACATTAGTGACATAGCTACATAAACATATTTCAATTCAGAGACAAATGAAGACAAAAGCATTGAAAAAGCTTCTTGAGTCAGATAGCAAACAATTTGAATGGAGTTCACTTATTAACCCAAGTGTCATCTTTAGTCCATCATAAGTGAAAATTCATATTGATAAGTCAGCTAGCAAGGCTGTACTGAAAGAAAAGGCATGCAATACCACTCAAAGAAGATATAAGTGAACAAAGTGGAGCATGAATATTCACTAAGCAAGATTTAATTTATAGATATCAGAGACTGAAACCTCATCAGTGAAGAAGGTTCATCACCTTTCCAACTTGCACTAGGCTTAGGGGGTACCAATGACTTACTTTTTATGTTGATTCAATAGCAGAGATTTTTTTTCAGTACATGCTAGCTCAATTGATAAGACACAGGCAGGACATCAATAAGTACATAAAATAATTATATTTAGCAATACACTTGTGTTGGAAAAACAAAGGGAGCTTTATAAAGCATTAAGATGAGTTTTGAACAGTCTTAAGCATGCTTATCACTCATGTTAAGCTAACAAAAAAAAATCTTGATTTTCTGTGTTAACTTTCTCTGAGATATGGAGGTCACTTCAACAGGGAAATACAAGAGTAATTCAAGAGATGACAGACTCCACAGTGCCAAAATGTCAAGAAGTCTTCA
Organism: Protopterus annectens; assembly: GCF_019279795.1. Lineage (NCBI taxonomy): Eukaryota > Metazoa > Chordata > Ceratodontiformes > Protopteridae > Protopterus > Protopterus annectens. Next base: position 179,012,337 of record NC_056744.1, read on the forward strand.
AGATATGTTGAACTCCAGTGTAAGGTTTATCCAAAACTTCACTTCACCACATCCTATAGAGATGTTAACAAAAAATACTTTGCTCTTTTGAGGATCAGAACAACAGTGATCACTTGATCTATTTAAAAAAAATGATTTCACAAACTGTCCATTTATTGCAACTATGTTAGAGGATGGTGCAATTAGAAGTGGGGTTGGAGTCATCCTAATAGACATGAGAAAGTCAGCCAATATTTACAGCATACTAAACCAGAACATTTCTAGATACCAGTATGAGGTGTGGTAAGAGAAGTAAAAAATAACTGAGGGCAAAGAGCCACTTCACTATGCACCAAATGGCAATTAAATTTAAACTGATTCCAGATCATAAACTTAGAGAAAGTATTTCAGTATCTCTAGATCCAAGTTTGCTCACAAAATAGAAACATAGACATTGAGCCTGCTGTACTGACAGAATTAATGCACAAACAGATAAAAGAGGATCGTGAACAACTACATTACAGAATATTAAATCAAATGATGTACCGTATGAAAACAAAACAGATGACAATGGTAAAAACACACAAAAAGGTATGTTTGGCTAAAGAGCAAATACCTCAATTAAATACAAAACTCCTGCTCAGTGCAGGCAGAGTAATCACAAGAAAGGCACGCGAAGACATGCACAGGCTAACAAACGCAGCTATGCATTGTCAAAAAATACATAATCTGATTTCGACAAATGGACAAAAGCCACTGAAGCCATGCTTCCTTCTGTCAGTCTAACAGATACAAAAGAACATTTTCAAGACTGATAATGGAAAATATTCAAATGAACTAATCTCAGTACTAATTTTTATGGATATTAGCAAACAAAGTTGCAATCTTTTCTTAATAGTTAACAATTACAGCAGGATGTTGCTGACAGAATTTCTGCATCTACTTCAGCTACTGTCATATTTCCATTGCTGGAATGAATCGTCCTTATAGATGGTCCAGATTAAAATATATGAACATACAGTGTTCCACCATTTAGTAGTCTGCTGTTCATACAATAGTGCCAAATATAAAAGTATTTACACAGAAAGGAATTATATGAAGGGTATAGATGAAACAAATATAAAGATTTAGATAAGACATTACCAAAGTAGTCAAGATAGGCCAAAGTCAAAGGAATACCGTGGAAATGAATTGACCTCTGTGCTCAGAGGTTACAGAAGCTACGTGAATCTTGCACAAATACCATGCCTTCCTTTTTTGTGAAAGCATAATTTTAGAAATATGATAATATGCAGTAGCATGTGAGAAATACATTCTAAAAATCATTAATTGAGGTCAGACTCAAAAATAGTTGCATAGGAATACTTAACAGGTCTGATACCAAAGAATATGGAATAATAACATTAAATGACAATGAATTGCTGATTCTTCAAAGCCTTTAATGAGAACACAAACAGGACAGTGTCAGTGATATAGATATTAACAATGACATTTTCCAAGCATACAGTGTGAGGCAATCCCAATTTTTATTTCCTTCCCCGAAGATCTACTTTATGCAGAAAATCACGTAAATCTTTTGGAAAGATGTTTTATATTTATACTGACATAAAATTGTACAAATAAACATTTTATAATTTAGTTTAATGTTGCTGCCTTAAAACATAAAATGGCGACTCAGACTGAAAGGGAGGCTTTTTCGACTAGACAGACAACCAATTTATTTGGTGAAGTGGGTGAAAACCACAGTACCAAGAAAAAGCATATGCAGACATGGAAAGGACATACAAATGCTATACATGCTTTCCAGTGAAAAACTATTTTCTATTCAGTAAGTTACACTTTCTGTACATTCTACAAGTTGTAATGTTTATAATAACCACCATTTTAATTAACAAATAGTTACATTTCCTTTAACCCAGTACTGCTTCTCTTTATTCACATCCTCCATGTAGGATGGGTGTCCTATGTTTAATGTGGAACAGCTGGCAATGAGATGGGTACCCAAGTGGTACATTTAGGGATGGTACCTGATGTATGCTCACAAACTGGCCCAGTCTAATACAGGCAAGATAACTACAGCTTCAACAAACTCTTGATTTGGTAGATAGATCCTTCCCTTGGCTATTTCTTTGACATGGAAGGCTGAATTATCTTCTTCATTTTTTGGCTGTTCCCATTAGGGGTCACAACAGCGGATCACCTGTTTCATTTCTTCCTGTCCTCTGCATCTTGCTCTGTCACACCAGCCACCTGCATGTCCTCTCTCACCACGTCCATAAACCTTATCTTAGGCTTTCCTCTTTTCCTCTTACCTGGGAGCTTCATCCTTAGCATCCTTTTCCCAATATACCCAGCATCCCTCTTCAGCACATGTCCAAACCAACGCAATCTCACCTCTCTGGCTTTGTCTCCAAACCATTCAACCTGGGCTGACCATCTAATATACTTATTCCCAATCCTGTCTACCCTCATCACACCCAGTACAAATCTTAACATCTTTAACTCTGCCACATCCAGCTCTGACTCCTGCCTTTTTGTCAGTGCCACTGTCTCTAACCCATACAATATTTATACAGATACTAATGTCCTCCGACTCATCTCATCCCTTCATCAGTATGTGCAGCAGGCTTTCCCAGTAATTAATTTGTGAAAGTTCCATGGAAGCAGCCTACGTATTTGCTAAAGATCAAGTAAAATCTTCGTCAAGGAAGCAGTAATCTGATTCCTCAAGTGGAATAATATAATGTATAAACATGATTTGTAATTTGTTGATGGAATTCCAGCACTCAATGCCTTCTCAATGGTTCAAAATAATGATCAAATAAATAAAAATTGGAAATAAAAATCTATTCCTACTATTGCCATGAGTTTATTCTCACCTTTTCCTGGCATGCTCATGCTCTGCTCCAGGGTATTTAAAATAAATTTCCACTACCTTGTCAGCTGGAGTTTATGTCACAACAGCAAAAAAAACTACAAACAAAACCATTGACCCCCAATCTGTCAAAATAGCAAAGAAACTTAGATTTTGTAGGGGACAAGTCAGTCTGCAGCCCCACACCCCTGCAAACAAATATACTATCTCTGAAAAAACACTATAGTGTAGAAAAGGGTTTAACACACTTTCAGTATTGTATGATTACACATTTTGTCACTAGCAAAAAAACTCGAGCCACGCAGAAATACAAGAAAACTGCAACCTGTTAAAATTACTAAATCACACCCCAAATAACCACAACACTTTTACTCACCAACTGCACTTTAAACAATAAAAGAAGAGTTGATGAAACAGAAAGTAGACATTAAATCGCACTTCACTTGACCAAATTGTTCATGGGTTCATAGGTAGGTACTAGGCTATTGGCCCTGGGGCCAATACAAGCCCAGCCAAAAAGGTACCCTGGCTTTTGCCACCGAAGAAAATTATTTTCCTGTGCCATTGAAGAGCAGAGCCACAGAGGTGATCCCCGGGGTGAATTTCCTATTTCCCATCCAATCATCAAGATTTTTCTTGGAGTGCTAATGAGGAGCTTTGTTTGATATAGATAGGTAGTTTATTCCAGAGTATTGGAAGTCTCTGGGACAGGAATCTATCCCTCTGGCATGTTCTGTTTATTGTGGTGATACGGTTTAGGTCCCTAGAGTGTGTAGCTAGGAGGGATTGGGATTTCTTTAAGTGGAGCATGTCCAACAGCTCTGGGTTTGACATAGCTTTGTATGTTAGGCAGAAATCACCTCTGAGTAGGCGATATGCGACAGAGTAAAGCTGGAGTTTTTTGAGATGGTCTGTGTAGGGTATCTGATTGAGGCCAGTAATCTTTGTGAGGAATTTCTGCGGCCTTTCCAGTTGTTGTAGATGTCTTGTGAGGTACATAACAAAAGGGGTGCTGTACTCTATAATGGGTCTAATGAGTGATGAGTAGAGGGGAGCAATGACCTCTTTTTTTCTGGATGAGAAACCTTTTGTGATGAGGTGTGCCACGTAGAAAGATTTCCTGACTACTGTGGCAATGTGATTATCAAAGGAGAGACTACTGTCCACCTGTGTCCCAAGGTCTCTTATCACACTTTCTGTGTTAAGTATACTACCGCCTATGTTGTAGTTCATGGGTACAGAGTTTTTACTAAAGGGGATGACAATGCACTTTTTGGCATTGAGCTTGAGGCCATGGCTTTGACACCAGGCATCTGTCTCAGTGAGGCCCTTTTGTAGGATGTCCACATTGTTAGGAGTTTCGATTATGGCTCCTAGTTTGCAGTCATCTGCAAACATCCTTAGCCAAAGACCTTCTGTGTTAGCCTGTACTTCAGAGAAGTAGATACCAAACAGGAGAGGATCCAGGACTGAACCCTGTGGTACTCCACTTGTCACTGGTCTGAAGTCGGATTTGGAGTCTGCTACTTTCACAGTGTGGGTTCTGTCACTGAGCCAGTTGGCAACCCATCTTGTGACATAGGGATTTATACCTAGTTTAGTGAGTTTATCTATAATTCCAGAGTGGGGGATGGTGTTGAAAGCCTTGGCGAGATCTAGATAGGCTGTGTGAACCACCTTACCCTTGTCTACGGCTTTGGTGACTGCTTCAAATAAGTCTATCAGGTTTAGGAGACATGATCTGCCTTTTATAAACCTGAAATTGGTGGGGTCCAGAGTTTGGAGATTACCAATGTCTTTGTTTATAAGTTCCATGATGATACGTTCCATGGCCTTGCAGACCAAGCTCATCAGGCTAATGGGGCGGTAGTTCCCAGGGTCTGTGGTGGCTCCCCCCTTGTGGAGTGGGATAACTGTTGCTGTGCGCCATTCAGCAGGCACAAAGCCTGAGGTGAGGCTATGATTGAATATGGTACTTAGGTCAGGTGTCAGTTCATTCTGTAGTTCATGTAGAACGCAGCCTGGAATGTTGTCTGGTCCCATGGATGCTGTATTCCTGGCCTTGGAGAGTGTGTTTTTTACCTGTGCAGCCATGATTACAGGAACTTTGCATTCTTACGGTATAGAGATGGGCTGTTTAGGGGGTGAGAAGGGGGTAAAGTTAGCACTGAACCTATCTGCCAGGATGTTAGCAATATCAGTTGGGTCTGTATATTTAGTGCCATTGTGCTGTAACTCAGAGCAGATCTGAGTGTTGCCATTGAGATTCTTGACATAGCTATAGAATGCTTTGTGGGTGTCTTTAGAATCAGTGATGATTTTGTTTTCATAACTAGCTTTGGAGGATTTTATCAGGGATCGCAGCTTCTTACTGAGGCTGACCAAGGAGCTCCTCCACTCATGGGATTTTACTCTCTTTTGCAACAGTTTCTTCCTTCTGTTGTACAGTTTGTTTATGGCAGGGGACCACGAGATTGGCTTCCTTTTTTTGGAGGATAGCGTCTTGGTTCTGTTTGGGATAGCACGATCCATGCACTCATGTAAGAGCTTATAAAGTGCAATTGTTTAGGATTCAGTAGTTGTAACTGTATTGCCCATCTGCATAGGTGTCATGAAGTTCACCACTTCTGTCTTAAGAAGCATGAAGTTGGCTTTGGAGAAATGTTTTACCATGGTTTCCTTAATGGGGGTGGGGGCAGGATGTGGATATCTAGGGTAATTAGCTTATGGTCGGATCGGACCAATGAGGCGTTGACTTCAGGTGTGGAACACCGGTCACTCATGTTGGTAATGACTAGATCTAGGATATTGTTGCCCCTGGTGGGGGTGTGGATAAGTTGATCCAGGGAATTGGAGTTTATGAATTCCAGAAAGCTTTGAGCAAAGGAGTTGGTAGATGAGTAGTTTTCCCAGTTAATGGTGGGGTAGTTGAAATCTCCCATTTTTAGGGTGTTGGTTCAGTACATCAAGAAAAGAGGAGTGGGAATCCTGAAGCATGGTGGGTGATCTATAGCAAGCTACAATTTAGATTGTAGTTTTGTCCAGAGTTAGTTGCACTTGGATAACCTCAGGTGCATTATGCTGAGCAACTGGCCTGTAGGTGTGGATATCCTTAATGAATATGGATACACCTCTGCCTTTGGTGTTCCGGTCCAGGTTACATGGCCGAAAAGTGTGGTATGAGTTATAGCCTGGTAGCGCAGGGTTGCTCTCTGGAGCCTTGAACCAGGTCTCAATCACTGCACAGATATCAATATTCTCCATTTTAAGGAGTGCCTCGAGTGAGTGCATTTTGAGATTTAGACTTCTAGCACTGAGTAGCATCACCCTCAGTTTTTGCTTGCCTGTTCCTGTTATGGTGGTGAATTTATCATTTGAACCTTGCCTAAAAAAAGGCACTATAGGGGCGGCAAGAACCTTAGCCAGTATCCGGAATCCCATGGGTGACAGGTGCAGGCCATCTCTGGCAAAGCATCGTGGTCTATCGACCATGTCATCCCAGGCAGACAGATACTGGATCCCTTTAGAATGGTACCAGAAGCTTAGCCAATTGTTGAAGTCAATCATTTTGTCCTTGTACTGCGGCATTATTCTGGATGATGGCAGAATGCTACTCAGGGCTAGCGTCATACCTGCCTGGGCTACAAGATCAGAGAGTTCTTCCATGTCTCTTTTCATGTAGTCCAGGGAGGTATGTCTCAGGTCATTCACACCAACATGGACAATGACAGAGTCATATTTGTACTTGTTGTGGAGTGACCTGAGTGCGTGGGTTATGTGGCAGATCCTGGCACCTGACAGGCAGCTGACAGTAACCTTCTCCTTGTTTAGCCTGGTGAGTGGGACATCAGTGTGCCTGACTATAGAGTCACCTATGATTAGTGTGTTGAGTATGTTGTTTTGCCTTATTGGCTGTGGTTGAGTGGTAGACTGAGTCTGTGGGCTATGTGTCATTTGGGATGTGTTGCGGGGTGGAGATTGCTTGCATTTCTGCTTTGAAGGTCTCTGTTGCTTGAGCAGATTATTAGTGAGAGCCTCCACAAATGTTTTTGTGTTTCTATGTGTGGATTTTGGTGGTGTAGATTTAGTGAGACTATGTGATGAGTGTGGTGCAAGTGTTTACCTTCTCCTCTTGTCTGTCAAGTTCAGTCTTGATTGGAGAGAGCTTTACCTCCAGTTTGGCTAGATAAGTGCATCTCTCACAGGTTTTAGTGTTGGGTGGTAGAAGGAGAGGGTTGTCTGTGTACATGAGGCAATTTCTACATTGCCCCAAGATGCCCAGATTCATCAGATAGACAGGAGAGAACACTGGGATCTGAGCCTTGGACATGCCTGAATAAAAAAATATTTTCCTCTAGATAAGTGAGGAAAGTGAGTACAAGAGCTGTTTTTCTCTTAGCAAGTGAGGAAAGTAAGTACCAAAACTGTTTTCCTCTTGGTAATGAGGAAGGTTTATTGTTTTAGTAATTAGTAGGTTATTTAGTGCTTACAAGAAGATATGTGTATCTCCCTCTCTCTCTCTCTCTCTCTCTATATATATATATATATATATATATATATATATATATATATATATATATATATTTCAAACTTCAAAGGTTTTGAATGGAGATTGACATACAGCAGGGAATGGGAAATTTATCGTTTTCCTCACTGTAGTGCAATCTCGGAGCTGGTATATTTAATTACCAGGGGGGGGGCTTGCCCCCTGCAAAAACATAAAAAAAAATGTTTGTTCTTAATTTTTTTTTAATTTTAATTTTGAAGTTTCAAATCTTCGATCATATGGTCTCGGCCATATGATGTTTGAAGTTTTGAAACTTCGGTAATCCAATAGGGACCCATATATATGTATATGTATATATTCATACACACACAGACACACACACACACACACACACACACACACACACACACACACACACACACATATATATATATATATATATATATATATATATATATATATATATATATATACAAAAACAAAATAAAAAAAACAGCCAAGCTAGAGTTTTCACTGTGTGATACCTTAAACTTCTTGTAATGGAGGCCCAATGGGATACAGGCAAATGACCCCTTAAGGACATTGTGTTTCAGCTACATGGCTTCTGAATGTCCATGCTTTTTTTTGCAGTTTGAATTGAATGGTTTGTCAGTGTGACCTTTTTAACCTTTTGTTTGATTGTTTATAGATAGGTATAGATATATACAGACAATGTAACCTACTCTGAGAAAATGTGGTTTTCCACCTTAAAAGTAGTGCATACTTCTTTCCTTAAGGAAAAACAAAGCAAAAAAAAATAGTTGTGCAGGAAGGATATCAGCATACAAATTTATAAAATAGACTGTTGTCATACCTTTTATGCAAGATGTGAATCAAAGATCATTTAGTGTTCTTACTATAAATAAGAAAACAGGATTCGAGCTGGTATTGTTTTTTTAAGGCATGGTTTAAGTTAAATTAAGAGATGAGCACTTTCTCCCTTGTCAGAGCTTTATCAGATCTAAGTTATGCATAGCAGTAACATGTAATATATAATTTTCTATTTTCTATGTAAAACGTCATGTAAATGGCAGAAAAGGCTTTAATCCAACAGCATTTAAGGAAATCACATCAATAACAGTGAGGTTCCTCACTTGGAGAATCCAGGGCCTCAAGCATCTACTCTACACAGATAGGCTAAAAGCCCTATCTCTCTACTCAGTCTCCAACAGACTTCTCAGAGGTGACCTCTGTCTGGCATACAAAGCAATCTCAAACCCTGCCCTGATGGGACTGCTCCATATCCGCAAGTCAAGTTCTACCTGAGTAACCCACATGCATGACATCAACCTGGTCTGTGACATCAATAGGACTTGTTGGCGGGACAGATTTGTGTCTCAGAGACTCCCCCTTTTGTGGAATAAACTCCCTATCCACGTAAAGCAGAGTACCTCATTAAACCTTTTTAAGCACAACCTGGAAAACTGGATGGGGGACAGAAAATATATCCCTGGGATTCCACCTGTGTCCCTGCTAGACAGTGGCATAGGGTGCTGACTTGTTGGAACATGGGCTGAATTCTTGGCTAGGCTTGAAAGGGCCTCAGGGCCAATAGCCTAGTGACTTTCTATGATCCTATGATCTTGTGATCCTATGATTAGCCAGAGTTTCTAGAGAGATGAACTGATTTCTCACCAACCTGGATCAGTTGCAGCAAGGTTTTCTGGAAAGAGGATCCAGTGAGAATTTGCTGGCCAGCATACTGGAACCCATAAATCTCTTCAAACAAAATAATGATGCAGCTCCATTGAACCCACTTAGAAGGAAACTGTCCCGTCCAACACAACCAAGTATGAATGTAGAAAATGGCAAACAGAAAAGAAGCATGATCCTAATTTATTCCAAGAATTTTTGTGTAACAAAAAGAAAAATGGTCAAAAAATGGGGCATCATAAAGAAAAAAACAGTCAGCTTTGGACCCTTAACCATCCTTCATTTATTGAAAAGGAAGAAATATTAGAAGCTGGGTAAAAAAATGAATACTAAATTAGTGCTCCCACATGAACTACTGTTAGGAACTTTTCCCTGGAACCCCCAGTCTGAAGATGCAGTACATTTATGAGCTAGAAAAACTGTCTTACATGTCCAAACCAAGAGGAATATGTCTGCACTGACAACTATAACTACAATAGTAACGCTGTTGTATACTGAACAAGCTGCACAAAATGCAAAGCTTTCTGCATTGGGAAAACAATTAACCTTCTCAATATAAGAGTTACCATACACCTGTCAAACATCAGGCGTATGAACTTCAACAACCCACTATATAGAGACATGCTCAGGTCTGCAGGAACTTTGAAAAGTTTGTTTTTCTTGTCATTGAGAGACTCATATCGAGTGCTTTACAAGGCAATCTGAATGCAAAGCTAGAGAAAAAACAACACGAATGGCAGACTTGACTTAAAGCTTATTGGAAATCTGGACTCAAACTTAATATGCTTTATTATGAGGATTCTTGAGTTAAAGAACCTGGAATACAGCAACTTTAAAAAAAGGAAAAAAAAACACTTGTTTTCTTTTTTTTTATATAGCTACAGCATTTCATGTCTATGTTTGAGTTTAATGTTTAATTCTATATTTTATTATTTAA
>NC_056744.1:179027326-179122326 GCF_019279795.1 Protopterus annectens
TCAGGCTAATGGGGCAGTAGTTCCCAAGGTCCATGGTGGTGCCCCCTTTGTGGAGTGGGATAACTGTCGCTGTACCCCATTCAGTAGGCAGAAAGCCTAAAGTGAGGCTATGATTGAACATGGTACTTAGGTGGGGTGCCAGTTCGTTCTGTACAGAACTGTTCAGAACGCAGCCTGGGATGTTGTCAGGTCCTGTGGATGCTGTGTTCTTGGCTTTGGAGAGTGCGGTCTTTACTTGTGCAACCGTGATTACAGGGGGTTTGCCTTCTTCTGGTATAATGATGGGCCCTTTGGGGGGGTGAGGGGGGTGAAGTTTGCACTGAACCTTTTTGCCAGGATGTTGGCAATATCAGTTGGTACTGTATATCTAGTGCCATTGTGCTGTAGCTCAGAGCAGATCTGAGTGTCACCATTGACATTCTTGACATAGCTGTAGAATGCTTTGTGGTTGTCTTTAGAATCAGTGGTGATTTTATTTTTGTAACTAGCTTTGGAGGATTTTATGAGGGATCTCAGCTTCTTAGTGAGGCTGACCAGAGAGTTCCTGCAATCAGGGGATTTTACTATTTCTTACAACAGCTTCTTCCTTTTGTTGTAGAGTTTGTTTATGGCAGGAGACCACCAGATCAGCTTCCTTTTTTTGGAGGATAGTGTCTTGGTTCTGTTGGGGATGGCACAATCCATGCACTCGTGTATGTGCTTATACAGTGCATTTGTATAGGATTCAGCAGTTGTACCTCTATTTTCCATCTGTATGGGTGTCCTGAAGCTTGCCACTTCTATCTTAAGAAGCATGAAGTTGGCTTTGGAGAAGTTTTTTTACATTGGCTTCCTTAATGGGGAGTGGGGGTGGGATATTGATGTCTAGGGTGATTAGCTTGTGGTCGGTTCTGACCAGCGAAGAGTTGACCTCTGGCGTGGAACATTGGTTGCCCATATTGGTAATGACCAGGTCCAGGATATTGCTGCCCCTGGTGGGAGTATGGACAAGCTGATCCAGGGCATTGGAATTTATGAATTCCAGAAAGCGTTGAGCAAATTAGTTAATACATGAGTAGTTTCCCTAGTTGATGTTGGGGTAGTTGAAATTGCCTATTATTAGGGTATTGGGCTGTACCTTAATATTACCCAGTATATCAGGAAATGTGGAGTGGGCGTCCTGTGGCATGGGAGGGGATCTGTAACAAGCTACAACCTGGATTGCAGTCTTGTCCACTGTTAGTTGCACTTGCATAATTTCGGGTGCATTATGTTGAGCAACTAGCCTGGAGGTGTGGATATCCTTAATGAATATGGACATACCTCCTCCTTTAGTGTTTCAGTCCAGATTAGGTGGCTGAAAGGTGTGGTATGAGTTATAGCCCAGTAACGCAGGGGTGCACTCTGGAGCCTTGAACCTGGTCTCCGTCACTGTACAGATGTCGATGTTCTCCACTTTAAGAAGTGCCTTGAGTGAGTTCATTTTGAGGTTTAGACTTCTAACATTTAGTAGAATTACCCACAGATTTTGCTTGCTTATACCTGATACGGTGGTGAGTTTGTCATTTGAACCTTGCCTAAAAAAGGCACTATAGGAGTGGCAAGAGCTTTAGCTAGTATCCAGAATCCCAGTGGCAAAAGATGCAGGCCATCTCTGGCAAAGCATCATGGTCTGTCAATCATGTCATCCCAGGCAGACACACACTGGATCCCCTTAGAATGACACCAGAAGCTTAGCCAATTGTTGAAGTCAATCATTTTGTTCTTGTATTGTGGTATCATTCTGGATGTTGGGAGGATGCTACTCAGGTCTAGGGTCATACCTGCCTGGGCTACATGATTCGAGAGCTCCTCCATGTCTCTTTTCATGTAGTCCTGGGAGGTACATCTCAGATCATTCACATCAACATAAACAATGACAGAGTCATATTTGTACTTGTTGTGGAGTGACCTGAGTGCTTGCCTTATGTGGCAGATCCTGGCACCTGACAGGCAGCTGGCAGTAACTTTCTCCTTGTTTAGCCTGGTGAGTGAGACATTAGTGCGCCTGGCTATAGAGTCTCCTATAACTAGTGTGTTGGGTACTTGTTTTGTCTTATGGGCTGAGGTTGAATGGCGTACTAATTTTGTGAGCTATGTGTCATTTGGGTATTGTTGGTGGGGGTTGCTTGCATTTCAGCTTTGGAAGTCCCTGTTGTTTGGGCAGATTTTTATTGAGAGCCTCCACGAATGTAGGTGTATGTTTTGTGTTACTATGTGTGGGTGTAGGTTTTAATGGACTATGATTGGATAGGTGCTTATTAATTTAAATACTAAAAACTGTTTTCCTCCTAACAAGTGAGGAAAGTTGAGTGCTGCAGTAATTTGTAGATTATTTATTGCTGGCAACGAGATTTGAACAAGTGCTGAACACAAGGAAACAGTTTTGAGTGCTAAAACCAGAAAACTGGCTAGTTCTAAGGGAAAATTAGAAGAGCAGACTTTCTGGCACTGGGAATAGTTTAACCCTAGTTAAACGGTGCTGCGCAATGTGCAAAACTGTGCAAATGCTGTTTTTTAAACAGAAAGATGAAAGGGATAGAAGTAGCCCAAAATGGCCAGTAAAACTACAGATTCTGAGCTGAAACCACTCCTCCAGCAACAGATAGGCTGCTCAAAGCTCACCACTCTCACTGATGAACACAGAAGCTTCCTTCTATCTTAGTAAGGTCTGGGCAACACAGAAACTAAAAAACAGCCCAAAATTCAGCAAAATCTGAAAACCAGACTCTACTGTTTGTAGAAAAGTGGAAAACGAGAAGAGAGATAGGATTTTTTTCTTTTTTTCAAAAATTAAAACAGATACATTAAAACAAACACTTTTAAAGCAGAAAAATGGCTATGGCCAGGTTTAGGTCCTGTATCTTTTTAGTCAGGTCTCTGTAGGCATTCTAGTTGTTGCATGTGTCTGGACATATACATGCCAAAAGGGGCATTATATTTAATGACTGGCCTAATGAGAACTGAGTAAAGGAGGAGACTGACATCCCTAGATCTACACACAATCCCTTTGCTAAGCTGTGCAATATAGAAGGACTTTCTTACAATAAACACATTTTCATCAAAATTTAGGTCACTGTCTACATAAACTATAGCGAGTGCATTAGAAATGTGGTAATTCCCTGGGGTAGATGACTTCCTAAAGTGTACAATAATACATTTTTAGGCATTTAATTTCAGATCATTATTTTGACACCAGTTTTTTTATTCCAGACAAACCTTCTTGTAGGATTACTAAGTCAGTTGGGGATTCAGTGACTGCTTCTAGCTTGCAGTTGTCTGCAAACTTAGTCAACCAGACCCTTTGGTATTGGCTTTTACTTCTAAAAGGTAGATTTCAGATAGGAGAGGTACCAGCACAGAACCCTGAAGGACTCCACTAGTGACTGGTCTCTTTGTAAAGTTAACTTCCCCCTATTTTGATTATCTGTGTCCTATCTCTGAGCCACTTAGCAATCCAGTGGGTGACATAGGGATTTAATCCTAGTTCAATTAGGTTTTCTACTATTCCTGAGTAAGGGATTTTGTCAAAAGCTTTGGCCAGGTCAAGGTATGTGTTGTGTGCTATTTTGCCTTCCTCCATTGCCTTTATGACCTTTTCAAAAAAAAAAAAAAATCCACCAGACTGAGTAAACATGACCTGCTCTTGACAAATCCAAACCGAGACAAGTCCAATGTTTTGAGGTTCAGTATGTCCTCCTGACTGATTAATCGCATAAGTCTTTCCATAGCTTTACATATGAGACAGATCAGACTTATGGGTCTGTAATCGCCTGCATCTGTGAAATGTCCTCCCATATGCAGGGGAATGACTGTAGCTATTCTCTATTCACTTGGTACAAAACCTGTATGTAATCTGAGACTCAATAATGCTGTTAGGGCTTTGGCTGAATCGTGCTTTATGTGATTTAAGATGCATATAGGGATACTGTCAGGCTCAATCAATGCAGTATTTTTTATCTTCTGATAGCACTTTTAGGACTTGGTATTGTGTGATAGCTGGAGGCAAGCCAGTTTCAGGTATATCTTGAGGGGTAGTTGGAGGGGAGACAGCGGTAAAGTTAGAGCTAAGTGAATCAGCCAGTAGGTTAGCTATATTTTCATCATCTGCATAGGTAACATTTTTTTTCACAATCAGCAAAGTGCATTATTGCATTGTGCTTTAGAGATTATGAATATAACTAAAACATATCTAGTGATTGTCTTTTGCTTAGCTATTTTACCCTCAAACTTGGCTTTGGTGGATGTTATTAAGCTCCTGAGATGCTAGTTTATTTTAATGAAAAGGGCTCTGACATTCTGGGAATTACTCTTCTTACCTTTTGGTCAAAATCTTTTTCCATTTATTATAAAGCTTGTCGATATAATGGTTCCACTATGTGGGTTTGTTTCTGAAGTTTGTCCTGCACTTATTCCTGTGGGGTGCAGTTGCATCTAAGCACTGTTTACATGCTGGTATAGTGTGGTGGTATATATTTCTACATATTCAGTTTGGTGGGGATTTGAAGCTTGCTAACGTATCACTTAGGAGTAGGTACTTTGTCTTAAGGAAATTTCTAAAGGTACCTTGGGTTGAAGTCATCGATGGTTCTATTTTTATTTTGAAGGAGACTGATTTATGGTCAGGCCTAAAAAGTGATGACGATAGACAAGGGATGGTGCAAGATGCCTTAATATTAGTAAGGACAAGATCCGGTTTGCTTTTCCCCCTAGTGGATACTCTGACTATTTCTTCCAGGGTGTTTGTATTGACAAAGTCCAAGAATCTCTGTGCTTGTGCAGTAGTGGTTGTATAAGTTTCTCAGTCTATAGTTGGATAGTTTCTATCACCTAAGGAAATACTATTAGGTTTAATACTGAGTGATTCTAGTTCCTGTAGATAGGCATTGTGGCTATATTTTGTCATGGAGGGAGTTCTATAGCTAGTTAATATATGGTATAGGATGTTTCTGATGGTCATTTGGACACAAAGAAGCTCTAGTGCATCATGTTGCTTTACTAACCTTGATGTGAGTCTTTTCTAGATGTAGATTGATTCACCTCCACTTTTTTTACCCCTCCTGTATAGTAGCTGATCTAAACATGTGGAAGACATTTTAGCCCTACAGAGCCAGAATGCTCTCTGCTATTTTAAACCTTGTCTCAATCACTACACAGACATCAATGTCTTTCAGGGTGATAAGACATTTTTACATTACAAAGACATGCATATGAAGCATTTATCCCCGGGCCTCCACTGAAAATAGGCTTTGTAAAAGTCGGACTTACCCGGTTAACAAATGTTAAATAAATAATAAATAAATAAGAGCTTGTAAGGAGTGGAGTTTCTTGTTCATACTACTATCATCAATCATATTTTTTTGCTTGTTTTATTATGTTGATAGGTTTATCAGGTTGACATTGCCTATAAAAGGCAGCATGAGTGTGAACAACATTGTTGTCAATAACTGGAACTCTAGAGGGGACAGCTGCAGCCCATCCCTGACAAAGCAGTGTGGCCTGGCAATCATATCCTCCCAGGGTGACAAATACTGGACCCCCTTTGAATGACACCAAAAATGAATCCAATTATTGAAGTAAATTATTGCTTGCACATATCTCAGCATTATCATTGGACAAGGCAGAATGTTGCCAAATACTAGGCTCATATCTACATTGGACACATAATCTGAGAGCTCCATCATGTCTTTCTACATATAATCCACGGAGGTACACCTCAAGTCATTGACACCTGCATTAACTATGACAGAGTCATACTGGAAGTTGTTGCTCAAAGACTTGAGGGCATGTGTGATCTGATGGATCCTGGCACCAGACAAGCAACTGTCACTCTTCCCTTGATTAGCCTGGTAAGACACATCGGTATGTCTTACAATGGGGTCATCTTTAATAAGAATGTTTGGTTTGGTCTATGCATGCCTTACAGGTTCAGCATTTATGACTTTGAGATTCCTTTTGTTATGTGAGGAATTTGGCTTAATACGCTGAGTGTGCTTTGTGACCGTGTTGTGTTTTGGAGGTTTTTGAGGTTCAAGCAAGTTGACTTTTAGAACCTCAGCATATTATGGGTTATGTTATTGTGATGGCCTTGGGGGAGGTGTGATGTATGGTGGACTGATGACGATTTTGTTGTCTGAGTTTACTGTGTGTGAGATTATATGCTCCAAAAATATTATATATGCACAGGTCTACTTTAGTAGACCAATATTTCACTTACCCGACTTTTACATCACCAAGACAAATGGACCGACAAACCCAGAAGACCGACATCCGGAAAACCGACTTTCCACTTGAGGTAAGTAACCACTTGGCCATCTTGTTGAACTTCTCCCCTTCCCCCATGGTAGTGTGATCTCGGAGTTGGTATATTTAGTTAGGGGGGGTGTGGGTGGTGAAGCCCCCCCCACATGAGTGGGTTTAGTTTTGTTCAGTTTATTTTTTTTTTTCGGGATGAACAAGTGGTTATATACCTCGAGTGGAAAGTTGGTGTTCTGGATGTCAGCCCTTTCATCTTGCTGATGTGAAAGTCAGGTAAGTGGAATGTCAGTGTAGTAAAGTAGATCCATATGTACATATCTCACACACTGTATTATGTAGTAGATCCATATGTACATATCTCACACACTGTGTTATGTAGTAGATCCATATGCACATATCTCATGCACTGTGTTATGTAGTAGATCCATATGTACATATCTCACACACTGTGTTATGTAGTAGATCCATATGTACATATCTCACACACTGTGTTATGCAGTAGATCCATATGTACATATCTCACACACTGTGTTATGTAGTAGATCTATATGTACATATCTCACACACTGTGTTATGTAGTAGATCCATATGTACATATCTCACGCACTGTGTTATGTAGTAGATCCATATGTACATATCTCACACACTGTGTTATGTAGTAGATCCATATGTACATATCTCACGCACTGTTATGTAGTAGATCCATATGTACATATCTCACACACTGTGTTATGTAGTAGATCCATATGTACATATCTCACACACTGTGTTATATAGTAGATCCATATGTGCATATCTCACACACTGTGTTATGTAGTAGATCCATATGTGCATATCTCACACACTGTGTTATGTAGTAGATCCATATGTGCATATCTCACACACTGTGTTATGTAGTAGATCCATATGTACATATCTCACACACTGTGTTATGTAGTAGATCCATATGTACATATCTCACACACCGTGTTATGTAGTAGATCCATATGTACATATCTCACGCACTGTGTTATGTAGTAGATCCATATGTACATATCTCACACACTGTGTTATGTAGTAGATCCATATGTACATATCTCACACACTGTGTTATGTAGTAGATCCATATGTACATATCTCACACACTGTGTTATGTAGTAGATCCATATGTGCATATCTCACACACTGTGTTATGTAGTAGATCCATATGTACATATCTCACACACTGTGTTATGTAGTAGATCCATATGTACATATCTCACACACTGTGTTATGTAGTAGATCCATACGTACATATCTCACACACTGTGTTATGTAGTAGATCCATACGTACATATCTCACACACTGTGTTATGTAGTAGATCCATATGTACATATCTCACACACTGTGTTATGTAGTAGATCCATATGCACATATCTCACACACTGTGTTATGTAGTAGATCCATATGTACATATCTCACACACTGTGTTATGTAGTAGATCCATATGTACATATCTCACGCACTGTGTTATGTAGTAGATCCATATGTACATATCTCACACACTGTGTTATGTAGTAGATCCATATGTACATATCTCACACATTGTGTTATGTAGTAGATCCATATGTACATATCTCACACACTGTGTTATGTAGTAGATCCATATGTACATATCTCACACACTGTGTTATGTAGTAGATCCATATGCACATATCTCACGCACTGTGTTATGTAGTAGATCCATATGTACATATCTCACACACTGTGTTATGTTGTTTGAGTAATAAATGATCATCTGCATGACACAATTCTTACACTGTCTCAAGATACCCATCTCACTCAGGCTGGCTAGAGAAGTTGTGGGGAATTGTTGGTCCATAATACTGACAAGAATGACTCTGGGGGCAGGGGTAACTATAACTTTTTTGGAGTTCGATTTTAGAATAATGTTTGGATGGACTTTCTACTGAGTATTTAAATTTTAATACAAAGCAACTAGCCTGGAAACCTTCTGCCACCAGCAAGATGCAATAAACTAATTACAATAAAAAAACTCACTAATTTATTACTAAAATCAGTGCAAGCAGTATCAGTACACACAATATTAAGGAATTTTATCAAAGGTCTTTTAGCCTCATGCGTAGTTTAAGAGGGCAGACTTTGCAAATTTATACTTACGTGCTTACTGTCAACAGCCAATAAATGGGGAGAGGAAGAGAATTATGTTGTCAAATTATCATAAGGGGAGGCAATAACAGCTACACTGAGTTTACGAACACAAGCACAACTGGGTTTCAGAACATAATTACGACATGCTGTGGGGGAGGGAAAAACAATCAAATAGTACATAGATATATATAGGTATATAGATATATATAGATGTGTGCGCGCACACACACACACACACACACACACACACACACACACACACACACACACACAGGCACACACATACAGATAGTTATGTATGTATACCACATGTTATATTTTTTGCGCTTGTTGTTCCTGTGTCTTAACTGTGAGTCATTTGTCAATCCAATGGTGACATATTGGTTTATTCCCAGTTTATGTAACTTTTCTGTTATGCCTGATATGCCTGTTTGTTGTATTTTCTGTCATTCTGAAATACTGCAGTCACAAATGGAAATTAATGGAAAGGTTCAGATGCACGCCCTATTTACAAAGCAAAGTCAAATAGAATCTTTTTTATCTTTGTTAAAGAAAAAAAATTATAATAAATTAATAAATAAATAAAAGGCAGGATAGAGGTATTCACTTCCATTAGCCTTTAAAATTTCAGTAAACTGCAAAAGGTAATCTTTTGCAGACCCTGGTATAACTCTTTATTAAAGCTATGTTACAAAGCCACTCTATGCAAAAGACAAAACCAGCACTCACATTTTTAGCTAAATATTTCAGCAAACAAGTACTCAGGTGAATGTATGTAGGTGCATTTTGAACCACAATGACATACATGCTGAAAATGAGTTCCATTTTAGCACCAGTTAGAAAGGCTGCATCACATCTCTTGTCTTATGAGATGAAAACCAGACTCAGTACATCAAAAAGCATTATGCTTTTTCTGCTTTTGCTGAAGAAGGTCCAGATATCATACTAAATATTTTAGTTTGTAGTACAATTCATCGCAGCCTAGAACAGTACCACAGGTTTTGCAAGTCATAACTAGACATGCAGTAAGCAGTCAGTATCACAATGAAAACTGTAACCTTCCACATACCAAAAGACAATCTGAAAAGTTTATGTGACTCTCAAATTGCCCATTGTTGCACTTAACATTTTTGTGTACAATGTATGATGGACAGGCACTGTGTCCGGAATTGGTTTGAAACATAACTCCTTATTTACAAGGTAGGCTTAGGGCTGTCTATTAGAGTGAATAAGATAAAGCCGAAAGGGGAAATAAATACATGACTCTTACAGTTCACTCGTTCGTTTAGAGGATGCAGGTGCTACAAGTTTCTGCTGCATCTATCTTGCCTGATATCGAATTCGGAACAAGTGAAGTACTTCAAAAGTCAATATAAAAAAGTAAAGCAGCTTCTAAAAATATTGCAATCAGGTGTGTTTCAGAAAGTATATGGCCAATTTGACAGATGCTTAGTTTTATTGGAAGGGAGGAGAAAGCAGTTGGGGAAATGGAATCTAATTTGTCACAGGCTTAAGTCAGTTTAGCAAAAACTCCTTGCGGCTGTCTGTGCTTATTCCTCATCTACAGGCCCCAGAGATCTGAATTGTAATTATACTTTCTGCTTTCTTTTCTTTCTTTGCCTGAAGTCAAATTATTTTCTCCGTCAGGCAGTGGCGGGGGATTCCAGCAATGGTTTGGTTAGGTGGATGATGTATCTTTTGGATTCAGCCAGAAGACATTGTTTTAGAGTTTTGAATATAATGTATTAGGATTTAATATTCATGAGCATTTACAAAAAACGATAATCATGGCTTAGTTCTAAACAAATCTGCATTTTTCATTTTTTTTCTGCTTGTGTCATAAGAAAACATATGTATTTATTTTTATTATTATTTAAGTATTTTTTGTCCTTCTGTTTTCTATCACAATATCTAGTTTTCCCTTGGAATAAGAAGATGTATTTCTAAAGTTCTGCTCACAAAGAGTAGTATGCAACATTGTGTAGTGAATTAGTACCCATACATGAACAGATTAAATTATATTCATGCTTATAGGTTCATAGGTTCAAAGGTAGGTACTAGGCTATCTGCCCAAAGGCATTTATAAGCCTAGCCAGAATGTGTTGGCTTTCACCGCCCCCTTAGATTATACCATACCACTTATAGAAAGATTCCCTACCTTGCAATGCAGGTTAATACTGAATCATATTATTTTGTTAAAGTATACCAATAATTTGCTCTATGGATGCATAGACAATGATTTTAGAGGAGTATATAACAATATGCAAAACAGATGTTAGCATTTATGATTTGCATTTACTATACCACTATTTTGTTTTTTTGTCTGCATTTAGTGCATTTTTGTGTTTTAATAATTTAGGTTTAATACTCCATGTAATCAAAAATTCATAATATAAAACATTTTGTGTCAGCAGAAGTGATTGAATAATCATTTGTTCACTTCTGTCACCATTACTTTGTGGGAGGCCGTGGAGTGAGAATTTGTATGTTCCCCACTATTTTTCCATCTTGAATTTGGTGTATGTATATATATATATATATATATATATATATATATATATATATATATGTATGTGTGTGTGGGGGGGTATAGGGGTTAATGAAGTGCAACTTCTCTGACATCCATTTTATCAAAAAACTATTAAAAAAATGGACTTAACAAAAATAAATAAATTAAATAAGTGTTTTTGCCATAGACAATTGTCCCTGTACCCCAACACATGACAGACTATGTAACCCACACCCCCTGCTACTTAAATATACCAACTCTGAGATAACACAGTGCTGGAGAAAGGGGAAAATTCCCTTATACCCATTATTTATCGAGCCCACAAAAATACCAGTCTTCCACTGACTGTTTGAACAGTGTTTAGTCATCATGAAGTACGTTCAAAAAAACTATCAGTTGACTAGGTAGTGGGTATGTAGTGTGTACCCATACACATAGAAGGATAGACAGACTGACCTCATGATGCACACTAGATTGTGGCAGCTGTAATTTGATTAGTTAACAATTTATATACCCTCGGGTTGTTTGCTTTACTCTTTGACTTTCAGCTGGAAATGAACATTTGGCTCTGAGCACATCTTCCTGTTTAACCAAGCCTGGAAATAAATTCAAAGAAAAACATACAGATTACAGTAAACTGTTGGCACAAAAGAACACAAATATTCACTAATGGATAGAAGCAGAAAAAGAAACTTGCTTGTATGCATACAAAAATGAAAAGTACAACTGAAACAATGCCAAGCCTTAGAGCAGAGAATAGACTGCAGGCTGTCATTTAGTACATTTATATACCCTTAGCGAATCACATGAGCAGAATAATGGGTGCAGGAAGGCTGACTGGACACTCAACATCTTTCTTATTCAGGAAAATGATTTCAGTTCTTCTTTCATATAAGTTCACTGAAAACAATAAACATATGCTATCATAAGTGATGTATCTGAAGACCTTTTAACTTTAATGCATGCATGTTGTTGAACAATCCCTGGCATGGCTTAGCTATCAACAAATGTATTTTAAATGTATCTCAAATGTAAGCTTTAAATGCATATTGTTATAAATCAAAAGGCAGCTGATATTGGCTATTCCCACCTTCTGCACCATTTCATTTTTCTTTTTATCTCAATAGAAGGTAAGTATGGACAGCTCTAAAATCTTTTTACTTCTAAGAATGCCTATTTTAGTAATGCTAGATGACCATGGGTGATTGTTTTCGATTTTGTGGAATATCTCAAAGTGGTACTTGTTTGTTGACACAAGAACTCAGATAGTAATGTGAAGCAAATTGGTAAGCAAACAAATTCATGCATAACCATGCCAATTACCCAATCTGGCTGGAATAGCCAATGAAGTCATGAGACTGTATTATGTAGTACTGCATCACATAATGCAGAAAATGGCAACAAGTCCAGTAGCATCTAACCTCCATTCTCTATTGGTATAATAATAGCATTCCCAGAATACTAAGAAGTGTAATCCACTTATTCTAAATACACAGTGCACAATACAACTGTTGCACAGCATGCCATAAAATGCAAAACACATCCACATT
Organism: Protopterus annectens; assembly: GCF_019279795.1. Taxonomy (NCBI): domain Eukaryota; kingdom Metazoa; phylum Chordata; order Ceratodontiformes; family Protopteridae; genus Protopterus; species Protopterus annectens. Next base: position 179,039,793 of record NC_056744.1, read on the forward strand.
CCCTGTTAAATTAAAGAGCTCTGACACTGAGCTGCAATGAGCACCAGAACATTTAGAATATTTTCATCTGAGTCACAACAGGACTGATGAACATCAGAAAATTACTTGGTTTTAGAGAATAAACTGCTGGTTACCCACATTTTATACATCCTGCGCTTAGTCATTCCATGTGCTATTTAAACCCACTAATTTTGTAGTAAAATTATCCACATTTGATGCATCCTGCTCTTATATACCCCCCCTACAGTATTTAAACCCACTGATTTTGTAGTGAAAGTATCTATAAGACTTTGTAGTTTACATTAAAATGTTCAAGTTTAGTACCCAATAATGCATTCTTTTAGTATTTTTTCATCATAATGGCAATGCATCTGAAATGACCATGGTTCCCAGTACTGGCACAGAAGTAATGGATCCAAAAGCATTAGCTCTTCGTGAAAAATCAGCACTGACATTCTGGAACCTTAGGGATAAGGGAATATTTTCTTATCCCAAGGTTAAACATCCTTAACATTATTATATTTAGAGTTGGGGGACTGTGGTGGGTGAAGAGATGCATCAGTGTTATTAGTGCCACATGGATGTGTTACAGTAGAAGTGGTGGTTAAGTTTGTGGCCTTGATGTACTCTGAAGAATCTACTGCTACTGCTAGAACCATAAGTTTGTACAGCACCTTTTTTGTTTACTTTTTTATACTTTTTATTTTACTTGTTAACAGTGCAAATGGATTAGTCCCCTCTAACATATTTTTCAGTCACAAAAGCTAGAACAAATGCAATATAAAAAGATAATAGTCAAGCAGTATATTTTGTATACGAGGCAGATTCAGTGTGCCTGTAAAAAACCTTGGCGAAGTGGAGAAAATAGATCAAATTGTACAAAGACTGTGAGTGCACATCTGGACTGGACCTTGAGTCTGAGTGGAAGAAACCTTAAAACATGCATAATATTTAAAAGAAATATTTACAAATGCATATAAAGCTGGAAGTGTAGTGTGGATGTCGTAAGCCCATTATGCATGCTATAAGACAGCTTAGTGCTGAATATAAATCACACAAAACATTAAATAATGAAAAAATGAAATTCTTTGCATGTAGTAAATATAGTAAGGTATACATATCCAGTGGGAACAAGGCACTGTAGCATACAAATAACATGGCATGCTATTAACAGAAGCAAAGGGTAGAAACAATATAAGATAGAAAACAGTAAACATCACAGGCAGTATAAAGTGGAATACAAAGCAAATAGCAGTTATGTGATGGAGTGACATTAGTTTACTTTGTTTGAGGTGCCATTTCCCAGTGAACAAGACTAGTGGCAGTTGATTCATCCTGCTGTTAATGTAGAACACAAACACAGTTAACATCAACATTCAGTAAAGAAATCATTGTCCTCCATAAGGTCTGATTCTGAGTCCCATAAAACTGGTTGTATGACCGATGCACTTGGTCCAAAGTGGTGAAAACACCCATAGTGCAGCCAGTGGCATGAACTGTAGGATATGCCATGACAGAGAGGAGGCAAAATATCCTCCTCAATACATCCTAAATTATTTCCTGTTTACATCCAGTCACGACAGAGGTGTTATGTTGAGAGACCACAGTGGCCTGTTGGATCATGCCAGGGATACTTGTCAGCCATCATCCTTTATGAAATCAGCTAACTATTGTCAGCCATTGTCCTCTGTGACAGCAGGCAAAGGAGCACTGTTTCCAGATACCTAAACAAAACCATCCAACCTCCATTTATAAGCTGACAAGGTGAACTGTTCGGCTGAGGATGCTTTCAGCCTCAACCTACATATCTGTAACAGTCAGCTTAGAGCAGCTATTTAACCACCATTTACCCCAGAATAAAGTGTTAAAACATCATCAGAGAAAGAATAACATGTACACTTTGCAGAGCCTGTAATTTGGTCTCAGCACTGACTACCAGACTCTGAAGCAGAAATATTAACTGTCAAACCAACATGATACCTACTATGCTGGTGTACATTGTAAGCAAGAACCTGTATACCACTGAGATAGGCAGCATTTGCAATTACAACAGTTTCATCAGTGCAACTACCAAAGTCAGCAGACCTTCCTCCTCTACAGGAATTAATGCATTTATAAAAATGGAAAATGAAAATATAGCCTAGACCTCATCTACATTTAAATACTGCCAAATGTACTCAAGTTAAGAGGTACAGGTAAAGCAACAGCAAATGTTTTAGTATTGATTGTTAAATGAAATGTCCTTTCAAGCATGCCTTAAATTGACAAGCAATAGACATTCTGATCTTTGGGAATATATTAGGATGAATGGGAATTCTGTATAATGGATCTCCCAGTTTGTTTTACAGTGGCTGGAATAAATGCTACGTGTAAATGTAAGGTTCAGGCAGAACCTGCTTTCTTCAGGAGGACCATACCAGTCAATCCTGGAGTAAATGTGTGGAAATCCATCCAGCCGTCTAGTTTATATTTAAAGGAAGACAGTGAGTCACACTGCTTAGCATGCATAGGAAGTGATTTCCAGAGGCTTGGGAGGCACTGGGATATAAGCATGTCTCTTCACTGTGTTTTATTTATCTGTTGGTATAGATTTAGGTCCTTGTTTTTAGTACTGGTGCAGATACTAGCCTTGTGGAGATGAAGGAGGTCAAGGAAAAAAGGGTCTCTAATTGCATCTAATGGCACAAGAAGTGTTCTTCATTTTTTTGTTTGTTTTTTGTTTTTTGTGTAACTCATTTCATATTATCCTTGAGAAGATGGGTTTTAGATCTAAATAATTGAAAGGGTATATTTCTTTTATTGTATAGTTTATTTATGGTGGTGGACCACCAGGGTGGTTTGTTTTTGAATTTCCCATGATACTTCATTCTGGTGGGTACTGTTAATTCTATGTATTTTTCTAAGTAGGTATAGAATTCCTTAGTGAAACATTGTTATATTAAGTTTTGGGGAGGTGAATTCATATGTGAATTTTGATATTTCATCAGGTAGTAGGCAGAGGTTGGTATGTTTTTTTTTCCCCTCAAAAAGCTGTTGGGCTGCACACTGACTCTCACATTTCATACCTTACTTTGTACTTACCTAATAGTTACAATTATATAGTTACAATTAATCACATGGCCAACAATTAATTAATTTAATTAACTTTTGGCCATGTGATTAATTGCGACTATATAAACCCGTAGATGTGAGTAAGACTTGTTGTTGTTGTAATGATGAAGTCACATTGTTGTATTCAGGAGAGACAAAAAGCATTTTAGCTTAAACACGAAGAAGTAAGATTTTTTCACCAGTGTGCTGCAGTGGTTCACTGCATTCATTTCTTCAGCACTGGTGCAACGCACCATACCTCTTAACAGCTCTGTTTTTACTAGAAAATACTGATTTTAATCCTAAATCAACGGGGTGCCATGAAATTCTGACCAGCTCCTTTAAATTAGAATTTTGTATAATTCAGCCTGCTCCTTGCTGAGCCCATGCCATCAAATATGCCGGAGATGTGATATGGTCTCCAGAGCCATTACTGTATTTGAAGGCACCAAATCTGAGGCCATATTCTGAAGTCTGATAGACTTGGATGCTTGCCATGCAATAGCATATGAATGCTGTGCAAGTAAGCAGCTTAGTAGCACTGAAAGAAGACATTTTAGTCTCTTCAGTTGTGGACAGGAGTTCTTTTTTTATTTTAAATTAATGTAAAATGCAGGAAGCTGTCCATCAGTCTCCATGGCACTTTGTCAGCACTTTAGAACTTCAGTAATGCAGCCAGTATCTAACATGACAAAAGCAGAGTGCTGGGCAAGTAAAAATCCCAGCAGTGACATAGCTGAAGTTGTTAGTAAACTGTTAGTAAATGTTCCACATCTTGCCCATTTTGTTCAACATTATGAGAGATAGTGTGCTACATTTGTGAAATGGAAGTTTAAGAGCTATGGCAGAGGCCAGGAAATACCTTGCATATGTGCTGTAAAATAAATGATCTGCCACTGTAGATGTTAAATGTGTAGAGGTAGTGAGCAGGTTTAAAAGTGATGGTTTCTGCTGCCATCACTAGTGTAGATGTAAAGAATCCTTGGCCACAGAGGCACTCTGTTGGTGTGACTGCAATAACACGACAAAATGGAAAAGCTTCATATGGTCTGTTTAAGTTGAAATGCATACATGACAGAGATATTCTATGGTATGTCAGCATTGCATTAGTGTGACTACTATGGAAAACACTTTACTGAACTTGTGTCAATTGTCAGAACAAGTCAGAAAGAGTAGCTGTGTAATATTTTATTAATTGTAATGACCTTTTTTTTTGCTGCAATTTATAAGCCTGGGGTGCAAAGAAAATTAGTTTCAATTGTTCTGCATATTTTAGCTATATTCTCAGTTTACAGTCTAGTACCTTTTTCTACAAAACAAAATCCTTACTGTGTTTCATATATGAAACAGCTTTTGCACATGCAGAAAGTTATGAAAGCACTCTGATATTTATTAAGAGATGACTGTTTTAGTACTGACTACGGCTGAGTTTCTAGCAGGGCTTACAAACACTATAAATGCAGATATTAGCCTAAGGACAATATATTTAATTATGTCTGAGGGTGCATACTGCCCAGATGATAGCCACTTGCATTTATTTTTTTTTTAACATTTGCTTACTGGGAAAGCCCAAGTAAGGCAGAGCCTATTTTCACCAGAGGCCCTGGGAGAAATGCACCAGACACATGTCTTTGCAACATGGGAGGAAACCTTCATGAACACAGGGAGGACATGCAGACTCCAAACAGAAGGCACTGCAGCCAAGAATTGAACCAGAGAACCTCTTAATGTGAATATATATAAACAACAAAAACCAGCAAAAGATGAAATGAAACAACAACAAAATCCACAACTTTCGAACAAGTTTATTCTCTCACTCTCTGACGTCTCGGACGTAGCCTTCAAGAAGTATAAACCTTACAGTTAGCAGAACTACATTTATACTACTACACAAAATCAATTATATAATAAAACAATTAATATAAATTAATTGAATTCATTACATTAAATCAGTACTTTTAGTAGTAGAAAGTACTGATTTAATGTAATGAATTCAATTAATTTATATTAATTGTTTTATTATATAATTGTTTTTGTGTAGTAGTATAAATATAGTTCTGCTAACTGTAAGGTTTATACTCCTTGAAGGCTACGGCCGAGACGTCAGAGAGTGAGAGAATAAACGTGTTCGAAAGTTGTGGATTTTGCTGTTGTTTCATTACATAACCTCTTAATGTGAGTTGACAATGCTAACCACTACACCATTGTACCACCTTAGTTTCATGTAGTTTATAAATCTTGTTTGGATTTATTTTACAAAGAGTCTGTGTTTTTGCTGTGTTATAGCAGTATAATTTCATCAGATGAATATTTTTGTAAACTCTCTGTGTTATCTGTGTATTTTATTTTTAGACCCATTTATACTAGTGAAATATGTTTCCGCGGTGGTACAGCGGTAGTGTTGTTACCTCACAGCAAGAGGTTCTCCCGTTCAATTCTCAGCTTAGCTTGGAAGTGCCTTCTGTGTGGAGTCTGCATGTCCTCCCAGCGGTTGGGTAGCGTTCGAAAGACATGTGTGCATAAATGGGCTTACCTTCGTTGAAGGTTGGGCATCTAGCTGGCACCTTGGCATTTCATAAAAATCTACTGCCAATCATTAGCAGACCGGAGTTCTGCTGTGGCAACCTTCTACCGGGAAAAAGCCGAAAGACAAACAAGCAAACAAACTCTTTACTAGTGAAAAGTCATCAAAAGTAAACAAAACAAGAGTATTCTGCTTATATGTTGCATTATTTTATCACTTTTTTTTTAAACTCTGTAAATGTTTTTTTTTCTGAAGGGCCATATCCTACATTTCTTTTGAAAGTGGGAGGAGTTATGCTATTTATGCAATCCAATTTCATGCTAATTAGCTGTCCAAATTATTGGCTAGATGTACCTAATTTTTATTACCTTTGCCCAGAATTTTGCTATATGCTGGTTGAGAGGTATGTAGCCTACAGAAGGTATGGGTATAGTATGGGGGGGCAGAGATGGCAGCAAGGGCAGAAAAAAATAACATAAAGGATAGGCAAAGACAGAAAACACATGTGGGAAGCCACAAACAGAGATGCAGTCATGGGGGACACTTGCTGATAGGAAAAACAGAACAGTAAACTATAGAGGAGTGTAACATGCAAAGAAGTGGAAATACCTTGACATGGGACAGGGTGGGGTTAATACTGTTTCTCAAGCTGTGCAGAGGTGAGCCCACTAGAAGCCAATTACCTCCATGGCTGCCCGCATAGTTGTGTCCAGATACTAATGGGTTGGTGGTCAGGATCATGCAGCTGTGTGATTCCACAAGTCATATGATGATGCACTCCAGGGTGCCAAATGAGGAGTCCAGCAGTTGCTGTCCACAACATATATCATCAGACCTTCCACTTACCACATGGTGAAACAACAGGACCCTTGGATGTCTCACCCTGATGAAGACCATACATCTCCACAAAAAAAAAAACAGCACCCGAGGCCACCAGCAATTCCTGCTGGCCACTCCTCACAAGAAACTCTCAGCCACCCTGTAGAAAACTTGCCCTGGAGACCACTGGTGACTCAACAAGTTGAGGCAAGTGAGGTGCAGGATATAGTGAATGCTACCACATCACAGCCAACATCAAGGCCAATACTGCCTAAAACATGAAGACACATAGAGAGAAACCAAACTAAACACAAACAAAATAATAAAAATATGACAGTGATAAAGAGAAAAATAAACCCAAAGCAATGATAAATAGAGTCTGCTATACCATTTCATATTACAGGTGCTGGAAGTGGAAAAATGAAGTAAGCCAAGAAATGGCAACACAAAAGTGACCCCCAGACCAGGAAGAAGCCTAGTTTAGAACCATGTGGTTGTAAAGTGGGATCACTGGGATGTGCTGGGTGGTACCATGTCACTGGGTGTGTAAGACTACAGCTCAGCATATGGCTGATAGGAGTGATTACAGCAAGCAGTAAAGCTAGACAGAGGCAGCTAGTCTGTACTAATGAACTGCACATCCCTGAGTAGGTTACAGGCAAGAGCATACACTTTGTAGTCAGTGCTTGGGTGCATTCCACAGGATGGCACCAGATCACGTAAAAACCTCTGAATACCAAATGTCATATATCGGTGTGCTTATCACTGAAGTGATACTGTACCCTAACAAATGTCAACATGTAACAATCCAGCAAACATATGCCCAAAAAATGCCAAATGTAGCTGACACAGGCTATGTACTACATGCATGATTTCACATACATTTTATGGAATAGTACAATGTGGACTGATAATGCACCACCACAATGACCTATGTCACCTAATTCTGCAAAAGCAAGGCACCATCAGGAGAACCTGGCAACAGGAGGAGCAGTACCATAGGATATCTATCTATATATATATATATATATATATATATATATATATATATATATATACACACACACGTGTGTGTGTGTGTGTGTGTGTGTGTGTGTGTGTGTGTGTGTGTGTGTGTTTATTGATACCTACAACAAAGCAAGCCTATTTGTATAGGTGAAGATAAAGCAAAACATAACTAAAAGCAAAGCAAACCTATAGCTACTGCTGCGGTTGAATCAAAACATAACTGTAAGCACTGATGATGATAAAGGAAACAAAACTAGAAGGAATATTGATGTTTAAGCAAAGAAAATCTATAAGCAGTCGTTTAGCTAATGCTAAAAAAATAGATGCATGGGTTCATTCAAATAACTACATTGCCAGTCCATACATCTAAGCAACAGCTAAGTAGATGAGGCACAGATACATTAAGACAGTAACTTTATATATACCATGACACCTGGACAGACATGCCAGCATCCTGTGATACATCAGTCTATTTTCTTCTCTCTCCTCCAATGTTGAAAAACATAAAATAGAACACCTGAAAACATGAATAAGTGCTAGTAGGCATATAACAAGTCCTACAAGATATAAAACCAATAATCAGTCATACACGCTGTAGAAATGAGGCTCCTTCTCACACACCCCTTCTTCCCAAATGGCACAGAAAGCCACACAAGTTCTGTTTCATAGGTTCATAGGTTGGTACTAGGCTATCGGCCCTAGGGCCTATACAAGCCTAGCCATAACAATTCCCTGGATATTTCTTACCACAATATTTACTTCATTGGACCCCTGTCTAGCAGGGCGACTGATATGATCCCCAGGGTGAATTTCCTATCTCCCATCCAATTGTCAAGGTTTCTTTTGAAGAGAGCCAAGGAGGCACTCTGCTTGACATGTATGGGCAGTCTATTCCAGAGTATGGAGAGTCTGTGGGTCAGGAACCTATCCCTCCAGCATGTTTTGTTCATTGTGATAACAAGATTTAGATCCCTGGAGCGTGTGGCTCTGAGGGATTGGGATTTCTTTAAGTGGAGCATGTCCAACAGCTTAGGGATTGACATGGCCTTGTATGTTAAGCAGAGATCGCCTCTCAGTAGACGATATGCCACAGAGTATAGCTGGAGTTTTTTTAGATGATCAGCATAAGGCATCTGCTTTAGGCCTGTGATTCTTTTAATGAGGTATTTCTGCTGTCTTTTCAGTTGTTGCAGATGTCTTGTGAGGTACATACCAAATGGGGTGCTGTACTCTATAATGGGCCTAATGAGGGATCAGTACAGTGGGACAATGACCTCCTTTTTTCTGGATGAAAAGCCCTTAGTGATGAGGTGTGCCACATAGAAGGATTTCCTAACTGTTGTGGCAATGTGGTTATTGAAGGTGAGACCACTGTCCACCTGTGTCCCTAAGTCTCTCATCACACTTTCAGTGTTTAGTGTAGTGCCAACTATGTGATAATTCATGGATACATGTGTTTTTCCCAAAGGGGATAACTATACTTTTCTTGGCATTAAGCTTGAGCCCATGGCTCTTGCACCAAGCATCTGTTTCTGTAAGGCCCTTTTGTAGAATATCCACATCATTTGGGGATTCAATAATGGCTCCCAGTTTGCAGTCATCTGCAAACTTTGTTAGCCAGTGTCCCTTAGTGTTGGCTGTACTTCAGAGAAGTAGATGCCAAACAAGATCGGTCCCAGGACTGAACCCTGCGGTACTCCACTTGTCACTTGTCTGGAGCTGGATTTGGAGACGGCTTCTTTTACAGTCTGGGTTCTGTCAGTAAGCCAGTTGAAAACCCATCGAGTGACATAGGGATTTATGCCCAGCTTAGTAAGTTTATCTATGATTCCAGAGTGGGAGCTGGTGTTGAAGGCCTTGGCGAGGTCCAGATAGGCTGTGTGGACCTCCTTACCCTGGTCCACATCTCCGGAGACTGAGTCGAAGAAGACAATCAGGTTCAGGAGACAAGATTGGCCCATCACAATCCCAAACTGGGTGGGGTACAGTGTTTGAAGGTTGCCAATGTCTTTGTTTATAAGTTCCATGATAATGCGTTCCATGCTCTTGCAGATCAGGCTCGTCAGACTGATGGGATGGTAGTTCCTGTGATCCAAGTTGGATTCCCCCTTGTGGAATGGGATAACTGTAGCTGTGTGCCACTCAGTGGGTATGAAGCCTGAGGTGAGGCTATGATTAAACATGACACTTAGGTGAGGTGCCAGTTCATTTTGTAGTTCATGTAGTACACAGCCTGGGATGTCAACTGGTCCTATGGATGCTGTATTCTTAGTTTTGGAGACGGTGTGACCGTGATTACCAGAATTTGACAATCTTTTGTTATTGAGATGGGTCCTTTAGGGAGTGAGAGGGGGATGAAGTTGACACTAAATTAATCTGCCAGGATATTGGCAATATCCTTGGGATTAGTATATTTAATGCCATTCTGTTGTAGCTCAGAGTAGATCTGAGCATTGCCATTTAGATTTTTGACATAACTATAGAATACCTTGTAGTTGTCTTTGGAATCTTTGGCAATTTTATTTTCGTAACTAGCTTTGGAGGATTTTATGGGGGGATCTCAGCTTCTTACCGAGGCTGGTAAGTGAGTTTTTTGCATCCTGAGATTTTCCTGTTTTCTGCAACCGTTTCTTCCTTCTGTTGTATAGTTTGTTTATGGCAGGAGACCACCAGATTGGCTTCCTTTTTTTGGAGGAGAGCATCTTAGTTCTAGTTGGGATGGCAAAATTCATGTACAAGTGGATGTGCTCGTACAATGCCTTAGTGTAGGATTCAGCAGTCGAACTTTCAGATCCCATCTGCATGGGTGTCATGAAGTTTGTTACTTCTGACTTGAGCAGCATGAAGTTGGCTTTGGAGAAGTTTTTTACGGAGGTTTCCTTACTGGGGGTGGGATGTGGATGTCAAGGGTGATTTGCTTATGGCCAGACCCGACCAATGAGGGGGTGACCACTGGTGTGGAGCATCTATCTCCCATGTTGGTAATGAGAAGGTCTAGGATAGTGGAGCCCCTGGTGGGACAATGGATTAGCTGATCCAGGGCATTGGAATTTATGAATTCCAAGAACCGTTGGGAAAAGGTGTTAATACCCGAGTAGTTTTCCCAGTTAATGGCAGGGTAGTTGAAATCACCCAGTATTAGGGTGTTTGGTTGTATCATAATATTTTCCAGTATATTTAGAAAGGTGCAATGAGAATCTTGGGGCATAGTGGGGGATCTGTAACAAGCTACAATTTGGATTGCAGTCTTACCTAGTGTTAGTTGCACATGGAGAATTTCAGATGCACTGTGTTCAGCAACTGGCCTGGAGGTGTGAATATCCTTGGTGAATATGGACACTCCTCCACCTTTAGTGTTTCGGTCTTGGTTTTTTGGCCAAAAAGTGTGTAAAGTGTTGTAGCCTGGTATTGCAGGGGTGCTCTCTGGAGCCTTGAACCAGGTCTCAGTTACTGCACAGATATTGATGTTCTCCATTTTTAGGAGTGCCTCGAGAGAGTGCATTTTGAGGTTTAGACTTCTAGCATTGAGTAGCATTACCTTCAGATTTTGCATGCTTGTATCTGTTACAGTGCTGGTTTTGTCCTTTGAACCTTGCCTAAAAAAGGCACTATAGGGGTGGCAAGAGCTTTAGCCAGTAACCTGAATCCCAGGGGTGACAGGTGCAGACCATCTCTGGCAAAGCATCATGGTTTGTCGATCATGTCTTCCCAGGCAGACAGATACTGGATCCCCTTTGAATGACACCAGAAGCTTAGCCAATTGTTGAAGTCAATAATTTTGTCCTTATAATGTGGTATCATTCTGGGCGAAGGCAGGATGCTACTCAGGGCTAGGGTCATACCTGCCTGGGCCATATGATCCAAGAGCTCTTTCATGTCTCTTTTCATGTAGTCCAGGGAGGTACATCTCAAGTTATTCTCTCCAACATGGACAATGACATAGTCATATTTGTACTTGTGGAGTGACTTGTGTGCATGCGTTATGTGGTGGATCCTGGCACCCAACAGGCAGCTGACTGTAATTTTCTCCTTGTTTACCCTGGTGAGTGAGACATCAGTGTGCCTGACTATAGAGTCACCTGCGACTAAAGTGTTGGGTACATTGTCTTGCTTTAGGGGCTTTTGTTGGGTGGTACACTGGTGCTGTGTGTTATGTGTCACTTTTGTTGTGACTGGTGTTTGTTTACATTTCAGCTTCGGAGGTCATTGTTGCTTTTGCAGGTTAATGTTAAGGGCCTCCGCATATGTGGGTTTAGTGTTGCTATGTGTGGGTGTTGATGGTGTGGGCTTTGAAGGGCTATGTGTTGCTTGAGGTGTAGTGCAGGTGTTAACCTTCTCCTCTTGACTGTCAAGCACAATCTTGGCTGGAGAGAGTTTTGCTTCCAGTTTGGCTATGTAAGTGCATCTCTCACAGGTTGGAGTGTTAGGTGGTAGGAGGAGAGGGTTGTCTGTGTACATGAGGCAGTTGCTGCATTGCCCCAGTATGCCCAGATTCACCAGGTGGACAGGAGAAATCACCGGAAGCTGACCCTTGGACATGCCTGTTTAGCTGCTTTTTTTGTAAAGTACAAGAGCTGTTTTCCCTTACCTTTGCAAGGTAGCTTGCAATTATAGGCTGTTTAGTGCCTACGATTAACTTCTTTTTATTGACAAGAACAGTTGAGTCTTGTATCAGTTTAAGGCTTCCTAGTGCTTTCCAACAGGTTCTAGAGCAAGTGCTAGTCACAGAGGTTCAGATTTTAGTGCTACTACTGAGAAACCGGCTAGTTCTAAGGGAAAATTTGAAGAGCAGACTTTCTGGCACTTGGAATAGTTTAACCATAGCACAGCGGTGCTGCACGATGTGAAAAATGCCCAAACACACGCATTCCAGTCTAAATACTATTCACCAGAATGGGTGTTGCCATGGTAACACTCACTGCGCTGGTAAAACAATTCTAGGCATCTACCTTGAACTGGGGCCTTGTTTCTGGTGGTGCAATACAGAAAGATTTTTATATTCCCACTGCAACACATGTATACCTTCCCAGAAGACAAGCCAATGAAGTCAGGGAATACAGTAGGCTCAGGTGAGGTCACTGCAGATATGATAAAGATCTTGGGTGAGACAGGAGAGAAATGGCTACTGAGGATTTCTCAAAGAAGTATGTAGAGAAAAGCATATTCCAGATGAGTGCAAAATAATCATACCAGTGCCAGTGTTCAAGAACAAAGGGGACATTCACAATTGTGGGCAGTACAGTTACCAAACTCCTGTTACACTGCAGGGAAGTTCTGGAGAGGGTGATTGATAAACAAATACTCAAAGTAGTAAAAAGTAAGATGGGAGATGAGCACTTTGGATTCAGATCAGGATGCAGCACAACCAAATCAATGTTTGCAGTGAGACAGATAGTTGAGAAGATGTTAGAGATGAGGAAAGAGTCTAACTGGGCATTCCTGGACTTGGAGAAAGCATATGACAATGTCCCAAGAAGGTTGATTTGGGCAGTCCTGCTGCAGACTGAAGTCCCACTGACATCTGTAGTATTAGAGCAGTCTATGTACAATGACTCAATGACTTATGTATGAACTGTGTTCAGTATCAGAGACGGGATCCCAGTGGGAGTGGGAGTGGTTGTGCATCAGTGTTCAGCTCTGAGCCCACTGCTATTCATACTTGTGATGGAATATGTTAGCAAACAGGTTGGGGAGGACAGATCAACAAAGCTGTTGTATGAAGATGATGTGGTATTACAGGCAGACTGTGCAAGAATTTTAGCAATAGCTAGGGGAACAGAATGTAAAACTGAAGGCACATGGGTTGTAACTAAGTACAGATAAGACAGTTATAATGGAAGCAATGTAGGAATTCAGAAGAAGCTGAGAATTGAGATAAAAGGGAAAAATAGTGGGGCAGGTTAACAGCTTCAAGTATCTGGGCAGGCTGGTGGAGAAAGGAAATTTGAATGAGGTGGTCAAAGCTAGAATCAGCTGGGCTGCAGCAAACTGGCAGAGATTGTCAAGGGTAGTATGTGACAGAAGAATGCCAAATAAGCCAAAAAGTAAGGTGTATAAAACAGTGGTGTGACTAGTACTACTGTATAGTACAGAAACCTGGGCAGTAAAGGCAAAACAATTGAAGAAGCAAGAGGTGATGAAGATGAAGTGCCTGAGACAGGTGGTAGGATGCACATTGTGGGACAGAAAAATAAATGAGTACAGAAGAGCAAAAGCCAACACAGCTTCAATTGCAGAAAAGGTGGTTCTGCCACATGTGAAGAAAAGCAGAGGACAATCTGGTGAAGGAGATTTGGGATATACAGGAAGAAGACAAGAGTCCAGCAAAGAGGTGGATGGATTGTGTAAGAGAAGAGCTGTGACCATCAGGCATGAGTGTTGAAGAAGATAGGAGAGTGACATTGAATGGAAAAGAGATGGTGACAGTTGATGTGACACCCCAACCCCATGTAGAAAATGGGAAAGGAAAGGGATTGATGATGATGATGATGATGTCGAATCACCCCACATAAACTGCTGGACATCTGCCTGATGTGGGAATCATGGAAATATCTGGATAGCACACAGACACACTGTAGATAATACCTTGTTCATTGAACACCACCTGCAAATTGGAGTGGAGGCATTCACAGTTGATGTATCAGTGTCCTTGTAGACCAGGTAGGGCTTTGATGGCATTGTGGGAGCAGTCAACAACCCCTAAACCTCAAGGAAATGGGTACAGAGATATGTATCTCCCATGAGGTCTATAGGTTCCATATGTGTCCCTCCATATGCTGCAGCATGACACCAATGAGGCAGATAATTATGGCACACCCTCACTACTAGCAATAGGGACCTTCCAGCAGCCATCAGGAGCCACATAAAAAGGTCAGTGTTACAAATACATTACGGTCAACAGGGACTGGTTGTCCAATCATCCCATGAGACTCTATGTGAAGACTAAACCTGTCTATAAGCTGTCATATGCTGTCTCTATCCGCACAATATAATTTGACTATGTCCCTGTCATAGAGGCTGTTTTAGAGTAGGCACGCATTGAACCATTTGGGATGATGAGAGCAAAGACATGCACCATGAAGGATACTGGCTGTTAGAATGGCATCTAACGTATGTTTAGCTAATGCTGACCAGTTAATGCAGATGCTACTCCTAACATGTTTACACAGTCTGTTTCTGTTTCTTTTTACCAAGAAATGGTGTACAAAGGGACTGGCCACAGAGTTTTGTCTTGCATTTCTATATTTTTCTGAATTTTGCCTCATTATTTTTCACTTTCATTTGTATAATATTTCTCATTTCTGTGTCACTATAAAGCCATTTGCATATGAAGCTGGGCACATTATTTCCCCACAATGTACCATTGTGTTATCTATGTCTCAGAATTAGCCCCACCCTGCATTTACCTGTTCAGTGAACAATTTTGCACAATCTAATTTGCTAATAGCTTCTATAGTCTGTCCCCAGTGTGATAACAGAGGTAGTACATTTACTTATAGAGATACAAGACACACCCCTGCAGATACAAAAATACATCATACAACTGCATAAATATATTGTTAAGATTTTATTTTCACAAGTGCTCAAAGCCCTCATTCTCTAAGCCAGGAATTTGAGTGTCTCGTATATCATGTAGGCTGCTGCTTGTGCTTGAACTCAAATATAAAGTAAAGCAGATGCCGCAGGTTACCCACATATATTATTCAAGTCTGAGCGAGGTAAGTGCAGTCGATGTGGTGAGGGAGTAGGACGGGGTAGGCCTGTGAATCAGGGCACTGGTGGTGAAGGGAGTTTTAGGTTTAGGGGACAAGAAGTGAATCTCAGGGTTAGGGAGCAGGAAGGGAGTTTTAGGGTTAGGGAACATGGAAGGAGTTTCAGGTTGAGGGATAGGGAAGGGATTTTTAGGGTAAGGGATTGGGAAGAGAGTTTTAGGGTTAGAGTTAGAGTTCAGGTATGGTTATGTTAATTACGACTTTATGGGAAATTGAATTGGTGGGAGTTTGAGCACTTGCATCACAAGCAAATGGCAATGAACAAGTGCATCACAAGCAAATAGCACATGAGCAATTGTACTTAACCCAGATTTAAAGCTGTTTGACAAACTTCATAAATGCTAACATATTTTGCAACTCGACATTGCAAAGCTGTGGTTTGAGACATTATTAAAGATTCAGTCTCATCATAAAAAACACACTGAAAATCTGGAAAAACACTGGAAACAACAAATGTATAAGGTTTTTACTTTGTATAACATAGTATTTATAAGTGGGAGTGTTAACATATGACCTTTTATTACAGCTATTATTCCTGCTCATTCCCTTGTTTCATTCAGAATGCTGCATTTTGAAAATACTTATCCTGCTAATATTTCATTTTTATTTGTTAGGCAGGGTAGAGAACTGATCCTTTTGGAGCATTTTCAGAGAAACTCAGCCAGGGAAGAGTGAAAAACAAGGAAAAATGTACATTGTAATACTGGTAATACAATGTTTGACAAAACAGAACAGAACTTTATGTAGTATATACACAGACATTAGACATGCATTCTTCAAATACCATGATATAATAAATGTTTTATGTAGATGGAAGACCTCTTCAGAATTATATACTGTGCATAACGTTGTAAAGGAGGCAGGGAGTTGGAATATCATAGAGGCGGTAAAGTGAAAGGTCAGGGAGGGAAGAGCTGAAAAAATGGAGGGAGGAGGAGGGAAAGAGATAAGAACTGCGAGAGAGTAAGAATGTGAAGAGGGAGGTGAAAGAGTATAAGGGGGAAAGAGTCTAGATATTTTTTAACACTAGGCAGAGAGTAGACATATGTAAGGAGTTATGGGAAGAGAAAGGTGCCTAGTTGATTCCATTATTTTTGAAGCATTTACATAGCTATATCTGAAGCATAATGCAATTAATGTGGTAAAATAAAAATTATTTCAGGAAGTGGTAAAATTAAAACATAATGCTGATAATCACACTATTAGCACTGGAGAATTTTGATTAGAAGAATGGAAGCCAGCAAGTTATTTTGTTTGCAGTCTTTTATAGGAAAACGTGAGCCTACATAGTATATGAATTCTCTCTCGTCAGCTTTTCTAGGTGTACATCATTTTTAAAGCACTGTTTTATAATAGCATGTCATTTTCCAACATAGTGACAGATATGTACTATTAGGCTTTCAACGAGCTAGTAATAATCTTAATGCATTAAAGCTGCATCCATTAACACCTGACCTGTAAAAATAGGTTGGATTTTGTTCAAAGTAACAAATGTTTTTCTTACCAGAGTCTTTTATTCAGAAGCTTAACAACCAGTTTGTTTTGCATGCTTATGATTTTACTGCTAATTAAAATGAAGGAGGCTATATTATTCCTTTTATAAGGTAATATGCAGTTTCATCAAGATAATGATTTCATTACAAAAAAAAAATCTTCCAAATTGTGATCAGAATAATACGTGTTATTAACTTCATTGGCACATGTATATATTAATGCAGTGCATACTTCCAAGTGAAACAGAGCTATTCAAAACAACCCTTTTATAATAAAAAAGCACTAATCATAGAATTAATAAAATGATGCACTCTAATATTTCCATTTTCTCTTCCCCACCCTACAGCTGACCAGCAGCTACCACCAGCAGCTCTCCTCCTTCATCTACTCTATTGGACTCACCTAAGCTTTGCCCCAGGCTCAACTCATATCAAAGGCCAGTGAGGTGACTGAGTCATCAGTTCAACATGTTAATGCTGCCAGGAAGTGTACATTAGCCCCCACCATCACATGGTAGCCTTGCAAGCTCCCCATTTGCTGCCTTCAAGAGGTGTTATGTGTGCTTTGATACACAAGGGACCTGCACTTCTTGTTTTTAATTTCTCCAAGTCTTTTGGGTTTCTAATACCATGATGGGAATGGGCCCCATTCCTAAGTCAAAGTATAAATAAAGTTCATGAAATTAGTATTGTTTCACTCTTTGATGTTAGCCAAAAGTGCTCTTCGCAGAACACACAATGTGCCCAGTAATGACTCCTTCTGCAATTCGTATGGTGTTACATGAATTGGTAACGTATCTAAATACAATTGTAAATTCTTTTTTATAAGATTAGTTGCTCCTACTACTATTGTAACTGTCTGGGCATCTTTCTTCCACATGGCTCTTGTTTCAGCCTGTAGATCGAGGTATTTTATGACTTTGTGTCTCTCTGTACGCAAGACACTGTAGTCACTAGGTGTGGCAATTTCAATGATCAATGCTACTTTTGACTTCTTTTCTTGGACCACTATATCCGGTTTTCTAGCATCTATCTTTTGGACTGTTGGTATTGGGTGATCCCAAGTGATGTAAACTTCATAATTTTCTATGATTCTCTGTTGCTCATGCTTCCAGTGTTTTTCAGCCACTTCGATACCATAATGTTTGCACAATCTCCATTGTAACAATCTCGCCACATTATTATGCCTTTCAGTATACAGTCCCTCTGCCATTAGAGAGTGGCAACCAGCAATAAGGTGCGTGACTGTTTCCAATTCGGTTCCAGAAAACCTACATATGTCTGTTTCTCCCACATGTTCAATGGACTTAGTAAACCAGTGTGTATGTAGCCCACTATCTTGGGCTGCCAATATTAACCTTTCATTTCTTGATGTAAATTCACCTCTCCTTAACCATTCCTGCATTCGTTCTTGATCAACATGAGGCTCTTCCAGAAGTTTTCTATACTTGCAGCTACATTTATGTTTATTCCACATTTCTTGCCTCCTCATCTGGTCCTTCACCTTATATTCTTTCTTTTGTTTTTTAGCACATTCAGTTGCTGCCTGGATTTTATCCACTTCAGGTTTGATTTCCATTCCTGCTTGACGTCAATATGCTTCTGCTAAATTAAGCAGAGATGTCATCTTAGATTTATTCTCCTTATGTTTCAAAACTTTCACCACATTTGGATCTTGTGATGTCAGTAGATATGTGTGGAGTCCCACAGTTGCAGATCTATACATGTAATAAATTTCAAGGAGGCCCATCCATCTTCTTGCAGTGTGGACATTGCCATGCTCTTTATGTTGTTATTGCAGTGAGCTCAGGATGCCTTTCCCTAAGAATGGCATTGGCTGTTCAGTTCTATACTTCCTCATTTGGTCCCTCCAACTCCTGTGCCACTGGATGAACACAGGTCAGATGGGCTGTAGTAAGGGCTTTATCCTTCTGTGCCACAGGGCCAGATGATGCTTTAATGAATGTTGTTATTTTTACACATGTCATTGACAAATGTCATTCTTTTACCATCAAAAGAGGTTTTAACCATTTCTACTTACACCTTAGGTTCCTTGGTCAAGAAATGTTAAATCATCAACATACGTGAGATGAGATTTTGTTTAGCAGGGCTTATTATTTAAAGATAATCTGTACCCAGACCTTAGTCTCTTGACTTGAGTAAAATTTTAAAGTGTTGAGCATATGGCAAATCAGCAATTGTTATCTGTAATTGTGTTCTTCCTACTTTATTACCTTATTTTTGCTTTAAGTATTCAAGTGCTTTTATTCTGCTGCATTTATTACTGCTTATTAGCAGCCTGATTAAATTTATCTGTTATTCTAGCATCTTAGTTTTGGTTTTAGCATGTATGCTTCAGGCCAGTTACCTTACATTTAACAAGGTTCCTGTGGTCTACAATCTTGTGGACAAACCCTTATCAAAACCCTCTCCCTATAAGTTCACTCAAGCATTCATAACACTATGTCTGGACAATTCCCATCAGTTTCTCCTGTCAGCCTGATTGATATGGACATACTGAGACAGTGTAGTAACTGCCTGATGTTTACTGACAGCCCTCTTCTCCTAGCACATAATTCTTCTACTTGCGAGAAATGCATCTACATCATTAACCTGGAATCCATGCACTCTCATGCCACAGGCAGTACTCCTGACAAAGAGTGGACTGCCAGCATAAACACCACACCATGTACATCACATAGCCAAGCACAAGACACACACACACTTATGCAGAGGTCCTCAATAAAAACTTATCTAAACAACAGAGACCCCCAAAACACACTCACTAACACTCCACACACAACACCAAATATGTCATACACAGCAGACAACACACCAGTGTTTCACATAAGGCAAAACATTAAACCAATCAATGGTGACTCAATTGTGAGACACACTGACGTCCAGCTCGACAAAGAGAAGGGCATGGTCAGTTGGCTGTCTGGTGCCAGAATCCACCACATCACGCACACATCTCCGCAACAAGCACAAGTATCACTCTGTCATTGTCCATGTTGGTGCAAATCACTTGAGATGTACCTCCCTGGACTATATGAAGAGAGACATGATTTTGGTCTCAGAGTATGTGTTCCAGGCAGGTATGACCCTATCCCTAAGCAGCATCCTATCTTCACCAAGAATGATACCACAATACCAACAAAAAAATTGACTTCAACAATTGGCTTAGTTTCAGTGTCATTCCAAGGAGATCTGGTATCCGTCTGCCTGGGATGACATGGTTGACAAGCTTTGATGCTTTGCCAGAGATGGCCTCGACCTGTCACCACTGGGTTTCTGGATCCTTGCCAAGACTCTCACTTCCTGATCATGCCTTTTTTTAGGCAATATCCCTAAGACAAATCTTCCAACATAAAAGATCAATCAAAAAGCAAATTGAAGGTCATGTTGCTTAGTGCTAGGAGACTTAACCTTAAAATGCATTCACTGGAGGCTCTCCTTGCACTGGAAGATGCCGATGTCTGTGTGATCATGGAAACTTGGTTCAGGACTGCATAGAGCACCCTTGCCTTACCAGTCTATAACTCATTCCACAAATTCTGACCCAAAAATGAGTTCGGGAAGACTAAGGTTGGTGGAGTCTCTATCTTCTTTAAGGACTGGCACACCTCCAGACTGGTTGGCCAGCATGATGCACTGGAACTACTCCAGGTGCAACTGACAGTTGGCAAGACACCCATCCATGTTATAGCCAGCTATAGACCCCCCCTCCATGACTCAGGATACCCATTCCTCTTACCTGGATCTACTTGACTCCATTAAGGTACCCCCTAACACTCTGATCCTTGGTGACTTCAACTACCACACCATTGACTGGGTGAACTATTCCTGCACTGATGCATTTTACTCAAGTATTCCTTGACTTCATCAATTCTAATGCATTAGACCAGCTTGTCTCATCCCCCACAAGGAGAGATAACATTTTGGACTTAGTTCTCACCAACATGGGTGACTACTGCACTACTCCCATAGTATGTTCTTCCTTGGTGAGATCAGATCATTGGACTGTCTCATTTGAAGTTTCTATCCCACCCAACCCCCACCCAACTGTAATCAAGCTAACAAACTTCTCAAAAGCTGACTACAACTTTCTAAGGGAGGGTATCAGTAGCTTCACACCACCAGCCCCCACAGAGGATGCAGACAACTATGCTGAACTGCACACCAATGCAGTATACAAGTACCTGTACAACTGCATGAACTAAAGTAGAACTAAAACCTGCTCCTCAAGGAAATACAAACCTGTTTGGTGGACATCCTCTATCAACAGGCTTTACAACAAAAGGAAAACATTATTGTCCAAGGGTAAAAAGGAACATATTCCAAACTGGAAAAACTCCGCCCTTAGCGTCAACAAGGAAATTAGATCACTAGTGAAAACCTCCAAAGCCAATTATGAATCGAAATTAGCCAAAACAACAAAAGAAACCCAGAAAGCCTTCTTCACTTATGTCAGGAACCTTTATGGCAAAGCCCAGGTTTGTTCCAAATTAGTACTTAACAGTATCACTTACACTAATCCTGTTGACTTAGCCAACCTGCTAGCAGATAGGTTCAGCACAAACTTCACCCCCCTGTGCCCCCCCCCCCGAGGCCCTTTCAACATCCCGATACTTATCCCACACCTTACATCTCCATAGATCAAGTGCTAAAGGCCTTATCCAAGACAAATAACACGGCTTCCATGGGACCTGATAGCATCCCAGGCTGTATTCTGCACCATCTCCAGCAAGAACTGACTTCGCCATTGAACACCTTATTCAACCACATCCTAATTACAGGCTTCATTCCAGCAGAGTGGAGAACTGCCATTGTCATCCCCTTGTACAAAGGATGTGCCATTACTGACCCTGGAAACTATCATCCCATTAGCTTGACAAGTCTGATCTGTAAAGCCATGGAGCATATTATTATGGATCTCATAAACAACAGCATAGGCAATCTCAAAGCACTTTACCCCACCCAGTTCAGATTCGTCAGGAGAAGATCTTACCTGTTGAACCTGGTTGACTTATTTGAGACTATCACCATGGCCCTGAATGAGGGAAAGTCATTGCATTCAGCTTACCTTGACCTGGCCAAGGCCTTTGATGCAATCTCCCACTCAGGCATCATCAAAAAGCTAACACAACTTGGTGTAAATCCCTATTTCATCGGGTGGATGGCCAAATGGCTCACCGACAGGACCCTCAAAGTCAAAATAGGCGCCTCCACCTCTGATAGCCAACCTGTCACTAGTGGAGTTCCCCAGGGAACTGATCTGGGACCCCTACTGTTTGGCATCTACTTCTCAGAGGTCCAGGCAAAGACAAAAGGCCTGTGGCTGACCAAGTTTGCGAATGACTCTAAGCTGGGTGCTCTCATCGACTCTCCAAATTATGTTAACATACTGCAAGAGGGTCTCACAGCAGCTAATGACTGGTGCTATAGTCATGGCCTCAAGCTAAATGCAAAAAAATGTATCATCATACCATTTGGCAAAAACATGACCCCTACTAATTACTACATCAATGGCAACCCCCAAGCACACAACCTGTAGTGAGAGACCTGGGCACTCAGGTTGATAACAACCTCACATTCAACCATCATGTAGTGGTAGTGGTCAGAAAAGCATTTTACTTTGTTCATCTCATAAATAAAGAGACTGCATCCAGAAAAAAGGAGGTTATTACCTCTCTATACTCCTCCCTCATTAGACCAATAATTGAGTATAATGCCCTGTTTGGTATGTACCTCTCCAAACATCTGCACCAACTGGAAAGGCCACTGAAATACCTCACAAAGAGAATCCATGGCCTCCAACACCTGTCCTTTGTGGACAGGCTCAAATCATTATCACTCTATTCGGTATTGTACAGATTGTTCAGGAGTGATCTGTGTCTCACCTACAAGTCACTCTCGGACCCTGCCCTACTAGAGATGCTCCATATCCATAAGTCTAATGCCTCACACATTACCCACTTGAAAGGCTTGAATCTAATATGTGACATCCAGAAATCCTGCTGGAGACACAGGTTTGTCTCCCAGAGACTGCCCCATCTCTGGAAAAGACTTCTCATACATGAAAAACAGAGCACCTTGCTGACCCTCTTCAAGCCCAATCTTGATGAGTGGATGGGAAATCACAACTTTGTCCCAGAGGTTCCACCTGTGTCCTTCATTGACAGGGGTGACAGGTGCTGACTGAGGTTTCTTTTTGAGGATAAACTCTTGGCTAGACTTGTAAGGACCCCAGGGCCATTAGCCTAGTAACCTCCTATGATCAAAAATCACCAATAATGTTTCTCAATTGATTTTCCACTTAAGATAGGAATAATGATTTGCAAATTTTTGTGGACCATGTATTAGATGCCTTGCCACTTTTTTTCATTGATTGCTATTGAATTTAGCAATGTGAAGTGTGTTTTATACATTCACAGATTCATAGAGTTTAAATGACAGTCAGTCCATGGACTGCAATCATCTTGTAAAAACATCTGTAAACATTCTATAATCCACAAATATGGAATATTATCATGTTTTTTTTATTTTGTAATCTATCCATGTCATACTTACATTCAGCCATTTTACAACTCTCTGTTTGTGATTAGGTAATGTCTGATCCATGTTTCCATATATGTTTCTTTTGTTACCTTTCTGTTGTACTGTCATGAATGAATTTTTGTCTAAATAAGTCTAGAGTCTACATAATTTACAATAAGTAATTTGTGTGGATATGAAGTAAGCTGAATATTGGGTGACTGATCTTAGAAAGGTTTGTAGGTTCACAGTTAAATAGGAGGAGTGGTATAGGTTTTCTCATCATTAACTAGGCCTATTGTCTCTGTTTGCTGGCAGTTCTTACTGTTTCTTTTACCTATATTATCATTTCAGCATCCCTGTCTTGGTCAACAGAATCAATATAATTTTTTTTCAGAATATATTCATGTATTTTACTTCTTTCTTCTTCTTCTTCTTCTTCTTCTTCTTTCGGCTTCTCCCAGTTAGGGGTCGCCACAGCGGATCACCTGTCCGCTCATGATTGGCAGTGGAGTTTTACAGTGTCGAGTTGCCAGCCTGGCGCCCAACCTTCCACAGAAGGCACACACACACACACACACACACACACACACACACACACACACACACACACACACACACACACACACACACACACACACGCACTCACACCTAAGGCCAATTTAGAGTGTCCAATCCACCTACTGCATGTGTATTTTACTTCTTTAATTTGTTCATATCTGTATTTTTTTATCCTACACAACTTCCCAAATCCATAGCTCCACCTTATTGGCAGGATACCTCTCAACTGTCCAGATTTTTGCAGAAAGTTCAGATTTTTTCCTATTGCTTTTGGTCTGTTTCTTATAAAATGTGTGGTTTTCTGGCAAATCACTGAGGACTGAAGTCATTAAATAATGACATACAGTTGAATTTCAGACTTCATATCCTTCAGAAAATGCATACTAACACATATCCTCTTACTCTATCAACTTTCTAAGTTTATAAGAACAATATTTAAAATATATTCCTATTTTTGGTGCTTTGTCCCACCCATTATTTCAGGTTTTGTCCATATTTCTTGCACTAAAAGGTTGCGGGGTATAATTGACAGACAATCAGCCTATGTAACTCACTATGAGGGCAACAGCCAGTCCCATTCCCAGCTCAGAGGACAGCCCTATGATCCCTTTGTTCCATACACAGGATAGAGCTCAACTGGACTATTTATTCCTCCAGGAAGGCACACAGGTCAACATAACCCTTCCTATAGTGACCAGCCAGCTTGCTAATTGCCATTTTCTTAGAGGAACTCCAGTGTAAATGGATTCTTGACTGTTTCTAGGATTGCTTCCAATATATGCAGTACATATTTCTCACTCTTCTCATGGCTGAGTCATGGCAACTTTATTGACCTGTGCATGCCAACAGAGTATGAGGGAGAGCCATCATCCCCACAAACTCAGGCTGACTGGGGCATACCCAGGGCTTTACAATCTTTGCTCTACAGGATCAGGCATGTTTAGAATTTTTTAAACCTTTAAAGGAGCAGACCCCATTCCAATATTAGGGCATAGATGAAGGTTGTGAAATCAGAATTGTTTCAGTATTTCATGCCTGCCAAGCATTTTCTCCTCAGCACCTGCAATGTATCCAGCGTTCTTCCTTAGCTCAGTAACACCTCTGTGGTATAGAATGTCACACCTCTAGCAGCCTACACACATCTTGTATTCCAGACCATTTTTTGAAAAATAAACTTAAAAAGCATAAGGAAAACAAAAGTGAATAGTGTGAACAATAAAAACTATTAAAACTGTGCAAATAGTAATGTTTTCAGTAAGAAGTATTCTTTACATTAATAATAGTGTAGTGATAGTGTTTTCCATAAATACTATAATATATTACAATGCACACAGGCCCAAAATTATATTTTTTCTAAATATTCATACGTTGAAAAAATTATACAACCTAGACATATATTGGCAAATCATTTTTGCTAACCAGACACAAGCTTTCACATCACAACAAGAAATTCCTCTATACGTGCATGTGTACTGAGATATTTTATTTGTTTACAGAAATGAGGTTTGGTAAAAAATACATTTGTCCAGGGACATCTCCAGGTGGGGTCAGATAAACATAGCAGTAGGAATTAAGAGGGCGGGGTGGATGAAAGGGTTAAATGTGAATGAGGCATGACTGGAAAGAAATGAGCTAAGGGTAAGGAGGGAGTTAAGGGGTTCAGGCAAGTGTAACTGGGGAAGGAATCACATTTTGAAATGAACTTGCTAATGCAAGTATGACGTCCATGATGGCCTTTTAGCTGGGAGTCAGAGGTGCTGTGGAGCAGGTAGGCCTCGGACTACTTTTAGTCAGGAATTTGAGGTACTGTGGTGCAGGTAGGCCTTGTAATCTTTAGTAGGAAGGGGAGTTTTTGTGTGTGTGTGTGTGTGTGTGTGTGTGTGTGTGTGTGTGTGTGTGTGTGTGTGTGTGTGTGTGTGTGTGTGTGTGTGTGTGCGCGAGTGTGTCTGTGTGTGTGTGTGTGTGTGTGTGTGTGTGTGTGTGTGTGTGTGTGTGTGTGTGTGTGTGTGTGTGAGTGTGTGTGTGTGTGTGTGTGTGTGTGTGTGTGTGTGTGTGTGTGTGTGTGTGTGTGTGTGTGTGTGTGTGTGTGTTTGTGTGTGTGTGTGTGTGTGGTATATAATATGAGCAGTGATGTGGGTGGAGAGTTTAATGGGTGTTATTGAGACTTGTTTACCAAAGGGAGGGTTAGGTAGTATGAGTGTGTCTGGCAGAGCGTCTGCACTGTATAAATCAGTGTTTTCTTTGTTAGTTGTGGGGACCATGTCTGGAAGCAGTAAGAATTAGTAGGTGGCCTGACTGGTGTGCTTAGTTTATTGGTGGCATGCATTCTTACAGGAACGCAGCTTCTCGGGCAGTCTGTGGGCTAGGCAGCAGTTAGATACAGTGTACAGTCAGAGGGCAAGAGACTATGTATATGCCCACCCCTTGAAGGTCTCTCAGTACAGCTAATCCACTAATGGCTGCAACCAAATGAGCAGCACACATTTACAAAGCTAAACTGCTGCAAATTACTTGATCTAATGTTCCTTTAAATGCCTTTCTGTTTACAATTAAGAATTACTTGATAAGTACTTGGTTGCCCACTCTGAAATATTCTTAGAATTATAAGACTTGTCATGATTCCTCTTTCCTTCTAAATGCTACATATAGGCTAGACATAATATAACAGCAGTTATTATAGCATTGCTAGATTTAAAACTGAAACTGCTCATTTTTTGACCTTTAATAATTGTCGACTCCTCTATAAATAATGGTCCTTTACACAGAAATTAAATTGCATTTTATTACTGATGAAAACTGACAAAATGCAATTGAATGCATCTAATGTCAATGTTGTACAATTGTCATTTTGTGTGGCATGCCCAGGTGGGTTTTATTTGCTTCACTTTTGTTGGCCAGCCTGGCTCACTGTTCTGCTGTGTAGCTTGTGAACTGTGGCATCAGACTTTGAGATGGGGATGCCTGGCTCATGGACATTGTTGAAATGTTGGCACCTCAGGTTTGGGAGGTTGGCATACACTGAGGGAGTATACGAGTTGGCATGCTTTTTTCTTGGCAGGGAAGTTCAGGATACTAATTCACCCCCCAAGGCTGAGTTTCAGGGCTGTTTGTGGGCTGGGAAGTAGTCATGGTGGATGTTTTGAAGCAGTGCATTTGCATTTGTGGCTGGTTGCTGCTTGGCTGTTGATTCCTTGGTTGAAGTGTGCTTGTACTATGCCTGGCAATGTTCTGGCAGTTGGAAGAGGTGTAGTAAACCGTGAATACTGTTTCGCAGGTTACAAGCTTGTTTTGGCATGATGGTTGTGTTCTGATCATGCATGTTGGGATCTAGCCGGTGGGGTTGGGGATTCTTTGGAGTGAAATTTTTACAGCATTGGCACTTTTCACAGGCTGAGTAGCAGCATGAGGAATGGTTATTGCCACTCATGCACAGTTGCGTTTGGAGCAGCTCAATGATCTGTGTTATTATCTAAAAATTG
Organism: Protopterus annectens; assembly: GCF_019279795.1. Lineage (NCBI taxonomy): Eukaryota > Metazoa > Chordata > Ceratodontiformes > Protopteridae > Protopterus > Protopterus annectens. The sequence goes on from NC_056744.1 coordinate 179,067,076, forward strand.
AGTGCTGGGAATACCTCTTAATGGTACAGATCTCCACAGAACATATGGATGTTGCCTTATTCTTGGTCTGTTTTCATAAAATTGTGGTTTTCTTCTCCATTAGTGGCAATCATCAGGATTAAAGTTAGAAATACTGATGGACATTTTTTTTTCAGACCCCATCTCTGTCAGGAAATTCATGCTAACACACAACTAAACTTTTTAGGTTGTAGGAGCAATATCTAAAACATATCCCTTTTGGGCCATTTGTCGCACTTTGGTGTATGGCTTTGTCTAGATTTCTTGCTCTAAGGGGTTCAGTGATATGATGTTGGGACTAGTTGTGGCATGCCTTTCAATTGCACATATTTTCACAGAAGGTTGAGATGTTACCTCATAGTTTTGGTCCATTCTCATAAAACTGTGGTGTTCCGGCAAATTATGGCAATGCATTACACTCAAAAAATTTTAACATGATTCAGACTTAATACCTTTCAGAACAACCTCTTATTCTTTCACTTTCTAGGTTTGTATGAGGGAGAGAAAAAAAATTAACCTATGGAGTCCATACCTCTCAATTGTTCTCGATTTTGCTGCTATTAGATGATTAGGGATGTCAGTGAATTTGAATGAAATTTTAGCTCTGACCCTATTACTCTCCTAAAACTGGTGACTTTTACAGAAAGTTGATGAAATACATTTACAAAATTAATGACAATATTTAAGAGTTCTAGACTTCTTTACTTCATAATTCACATTCTATTAATGCCCAGAATCTGAAAAGGTCTCAGTATTAGTAGTACCTGACAGTTTGGGAGGATATTCTGAACCATATTGGTGATGACCCTTGTGTCCAGTTCAATCACTCCTGAGTACAAATGCATAGCAGGTGTCCCTGATGGTTTTTAATAACCTTGGTTTAGTCCTGGATTTTGTTGTGATTGGTCTCTGTTTGGTGGAGAGCTTTGGGCAGTGTTGTCTTCAGCTGAGTACCAGTTAGCAGTTCAGGGAATTCATGCAGGTCATTTTGCGGTTTACAGTGGGTTGCTCTCAGGGCAGGCTTTTACCTTGAATTGTCAAAGGAGTTAACAGGTGGCATCAGTCAATGCCCTCAAGAAAGTACATTTGAAATGTGATGGATTCAACTAGGGTAGATGTTCCTGCCACTGGAATGGTGCACACTGAGGTCACAGATGGGGGAAGTGCAGAGGGCATCATGCAGTGGCCTGAAAGATGTAGATTTGAAAGGTGACACATTCTGAGGGGATGGATGTTTCTGCCTCTGGAGTGGCACATGATGAGGTCACAAGTAGTCACCTTATTAGGTGCTTAAGAGTCTGTGTGGTTTGGGAGATGTGGAGGTACAGATGAGGATGAGGGATGTCACAGGCTGGGTCAAGCAGGCGGGGGTTGTCCACCTGCGGGGAGAAGCCAAGGGTAAGCAGTGGATTAAGGATGTTGAGTTTTGGTAGATGCACTGCATTGTTCATAGGGATTTGCATTGTTCTGCAAATGTGACAGGAGGGTTGGGCCATACTTTTGGGGGGATTGGTTTGTGTCTTTTCTGTCAAGAGAGTAGGGCGGCTGGATGAAGGAGGTTGGACTTTAAAGTTGGTTTCAATTTAGTAGGCATCAATTTCACAGAGGAAGTTATGGGGAATGGGTTCCATTTTCATTTGGTTGATATGACAGTGGTATGGTTTGTTGGTGCTGTCAGCTGAGGCATGTCAGGTTTGGGTTAGGATTAGATGCTTGTGGCAGGACCATGGGGGCAGGTTTTATAAATAAAGCTTATGGTGGGGGGGGGGGTGCTAGCTTGGTAAAATTGTGTTGTAGCCATCAGGGTTAGGAGATTGGTGAGTCAGATTATTGAGTAAGTTGGTTCAGGCTTATGAGTGAGGTGGGGGGTTCACTTGGTGAAGGAGGATTTAGCTGCAGTTATTGCAGTTTTATGGGTGACGGGATAGGTTAATTTACTAAATTCTGGATGGTGGCTCATATGCTGGAAGTGTAGGTGTGATACTGTGAAGACTGGCTGACATTATTGTTAAAGTAAGTTGTTTGTTGGAGTTGGTATATGGAGAATCATTTGGCTTATAGTTTGTATGGTTACTGCTTCATGGATGTATTGACGTCATTAGCAGGGTGGTTTTGGTTGCAAAATATTTTCTTCCCTTATAATGGATAGTGGGTATGATGGTGGGATTACTAGACATTTGCTCTGTTAGGAAAGGAAATCTCATTTTGGTCATTAGTATACCATTGGATGGATAAAGAGGCTGCAGTTAGGCATAATGGCATGTCACTGACCTTGTTTTGTTTTTGATGACATTGGGCATTTTAGGGTTGTGCTGGTACATTATGCTTGTGTGTTTTCGCCTGGCTTGCCTTTAGTGTTTTGAGGTGCATTTGGCAGGCGATTACTTGGGAATCAGCCTGGTCAGGGCTTTTGGCAGATGGATAGGGAGGTTGACAGGGATTTTCAATTGTTGACAAATGAGGCATGTGATGTTTAGTTGGGGTTATAATTTGGGGGGGGTTGGGCTGGTGGCTTTTTAGATGGAAGGAAGGGCAATTGAGGGGATGTTGAATATTAGGAGTTTCTTGTTAAGCTGGCGTAAGAGGTTCAGGTGGAGTTATTAGGGATTAGGGTTCATTTTCATTTGTTAATATTGAAGTTGTATGACTTGTGGTGGTTGTGCTACTAAAATGCCATGATGGTTGTTTAAATGTCTTGCTTATAATGGATAGTTGGTGTGATGGCAGGGTTGCTATTAATTGAATTTTGAAAAGAGATCTCATTTGGTTATTATATTCACTGGGCTGTAACATGGTGCTGCAATTGGCATGAGGGTAAACAATTGCCTCTGCATGGCTTCAAGCGGCAGTGCTTTTAGTTTGCCAGTTGCCCAGCTGGTCAGTAATGACCTGGTAATCTTTATGAAGCTTTTATTGGTACTAGGTAAGTGAGTATTTAGCTAATACACAGTGGTTATTCTAGGGTATGAGGTTATGGTTTTTACTTTAGCATTGGAGAGGGATCAGTGATTTACTTTCAGACATTCAGGCAACTGGTTACTTTTGCTATTTATGTGATAGGGCTTTGGGAGGTGATAACATGGATCCAGTTTGGTTAGAGAGGATTGGGTACACCAAATGAAATTTGGCTTAATGCCTTTCAGTGTTAGTTAGGTTGTTGGAAGTTTGGTCAGAGAGAGGGAGAACAACCTGGTCATGCTGGTGGGTAGAGAAAAGGGGCAGGCTTGCCCTCTTCTGTTCCCCTTCTGGTGTTGGATGTTCAATTCAATTAACTGGGAAAGGAAAGTGAACAGATGGATGCTGCTTGATTAGTAAAATAAGCGAGTGGAGGTAAGCTGCTTATTTGTTTGGATATATATTTCAATAAATGGAAAATGAAGTGAGTGGTGGTATGCTGTTTCATAAGTAAGTAAGTAAGTGGAGATATGGACGCTGCTTACTGGGTCAGGATGGGTGGGGTCACCATTTCCTAGTTAAAGTTACATGGATGTTATGCTCAATTATACCATCTGTCAGTTGTAATTAATAAATATTGGTTAGCAAAATTATGTTTATGGAAGTTTAATAAAGGTCATCAAATGTCATTCAGTGTGATGTGTTTATTGAAGGGGACAGGGAGAAATGAGGGTTAGTAAAAAAACATTTTGTCTGGGGACATCTTCATGTGGGTTCTGATAAATATAGTAGCAGGAATTAAGGGGGTCGGGGGTGATGAAAGTTTTAAATGAGAATGAGGGATGATTGGGAGGAAATGAAGTAAAGGTAGGGAGAGGCTTAAGGGGTTTAGGCAAGTGTATATGGGGAAAGAATCATTTTGGCATATACTTGCTACCCACCCTCTCTCCCCTTTTTGTGGTGGAATAGCAGGAATTGTGGTTATATTCAGTCTGGGTAGGGTGGAGAAGAGGGGCAAGCTTGTCATTTTCTGTTCTCCACTCTGGTGGTGGATGTTCAGTTTAATGAGTTGCGAAAGGAAAGTGAGTGGCTGGATGCTGCTTGTTAAGTAAAATAAGTGAATGAAGGTAAGGACACTGCTTATTTGGTTGGATATGTAATTCAATAAATGGTAAATGAAGTGAGTGGTGGTATGCTGCTTCATAAGTAAGTGAGTGGAGATATGGATGCTGCTTACAGGTTCAGGATCAGTGGGATCACACTGTCCAAGTTAACGTTACATGGATGTTATGCTCAATTATATCATCCCCCAGATTCTGCAAGCCTTGCACGGCATGCAGGATTAGTGCAGGAGCTCTAGCAGGCAATATGTCTGTTGTGCGATCCAGGAATAGCCTGTAGGGGCGTGCACGAGCACTCCTGCACTAGTCCTGCATGGACTCAGCCCCTGTATGCAAATTACCCCATTTGCAGGTGAAATCCATGCAAATGAGGTGAATTTGTGATCCAGGAAGCTGGAAACCGGCCATGCAAGACTAGTGTAATCTGCAGAAATGTACTCGGTTAGTAACCGAGTACATTTCTGCAAATTCCAAAACGGAGACGTGACAGCTCCAAATAATGGGTGCATATCACTCAGGAAGCATGCCAATGGCCAAATATAAGGCCATTGGCATTAAAAACAGTTTAGAAAATAAAAAAAAAATGAACTTTTATTTTTTTTAGCCAATTTTGGACGTTTAAGCGCAGGGCAGTGATGTGCAAATGGGATCAGGGGGAAAATAAGAAAATAAACCTCAAATAAGCATTCTAAATAAAATCACTATTCTGCCATTAAAGTCAATGGCAGGCAAAAGACAACATGGCCACTGAATAGTAGTTGCTAAGGGGGGAGGCTCAGTGTGAGACATGTAACTTTGCAATAGCAGGCTATCCTATGCAAATGAAGGGAATGGTAGTGAATCCCAGATTTCCCCAGCATGCTAGTCAGCTTCCAACAGTGTAAGAGCAGGAATAGCTTGGTGCAAGCCTAGGAGTTAACTGACATCATGGGGGGGGGTGTCAGGCATACTGTAAGCAGATTGCAGCCCTGTGGCTCAGGTTTGCTCCTAGCTTAGCACAGCTAGGCAGGGGGTATGTCTGAGTCTGCCTTGCACTCTGTACATTGCCTAAGCGGGTGAGCACGCCATGCACTGGGTTTTAAAGAAAAAAAAAGTAAACCAGGAAATAGCAGCTCTGTGCACATTTGAGCACTGTGCTTGCACGGCATGCCCCTTGGCTTAAATAGGAAGGCAATGGGAAGGGAAAACAGTAGTAGGAAGTTAATCAAGGAGAACTAGCATAGCTGGCAGGTGAGATGTATCAGAATCAGCCAATTACACAGGCAGCAGTCCAGCCCAGCCCAGAACACTACTATAAACTATGCAAACACCTTCCCCTCTGGTTTTTCCCATACTCTACACCACCAGTGTATACAAGCAGGAAACTTTTAACAAACAAAACTACAACATGATAGGGGCTGCAGCAGGCATCATACAACATGTGCAAGAGGCTGAGGGTGGTGAGGATTTGAATGCTGCCGATCAACCCAGAGTGAGGAGACGGAGAAGAGTGTACAGACCCAGGGTAACGTACCAGGGGCTATATGAGCTGGAGATAGTGGAGTGCTATAGGGTGGACATGGACCTCCTACAGCAAATTGTTGAGCTGTGCCGGCCATGCCTGACACACTGAACTGACCGAGGGGGAACCCATCCCAGTGGATACCAAGGTATGTGTAGACCTAGGAATAATAGCCACAGGTACCTCCCAAAGCACAACTGGGGATATCATGGGGATTTCATAGGCATCAGCATCCAGAGTATTCCTCCAGTTCCTGGATTCCATGTCAGCACATGCCAGTGAGCACGTATATTTCCTCAACACCGGTGAGGTGGCGGTCAGCAATATACATCTCTTCCACCAAATAGCAGAATACCCTGATGTAGTGGGTGCTATGAAAACAAAACAATGTTCTGTGCCTCACCAAAGTCCAGTCAAATAAACCAAAATGAAAATCCAAAAACCAATGAGACTGGACACTGCTCGAAGACCAACTCCTTCTGTTTATTGAAATTAGATACACAAATGATGAGCGCTTTCGGGCCTCTGCCCTTCATCAGATAAAGCATCTCCCAAAAACCAACATTTTAAAACAAGCACAACCAATAAAAATCAGTAAAAATCAGTAAAAAACCCGCCTATTCTTAAGGGTGGGTCTCATAGGAATGACTTCATTAAGCCCAGGACTCCTTTATCTTTATCTGATTTTTGGATTTTTAGTGGGTGCTATAAACTGCGTGCACATATGCATCAAAGCACCACCTGGTGATCAGGGTAGGGCCTACATCAACTGCAGAGGCCTCTCCTGCATTAACTGTCAGGTCGTGTGCGATGCCCAGGGCATTATGATGAATGTGTGGGCTGGCTGTCCTGGAAGCTATAACGATTCCTACATCTGGCATCTGATGCAGATGTACCAGAGATTTGCAAATGGGGACATCCCCTATGGTCACCTAGTGGGGGACGCTGGTTACACACTGGAGCCATGGCTAATGACACTCATCAGAAATGCGCACACACCTGAACAAAAATGCCATAATGAGGCACATGCACTGACAAGACTTATAGCAGAGCATGTGTTTGGGATGCACAAGTCACAGTTCTGGTGCCTGGACACATCCAGTGGAGCCTTGCAGTACTCATCAGCTACATGTACTCAAATTGTTATGGTATGTGCCATGCTACACAATATGATCCTGCGGAAACAGCTGCATCAGGAACAGCATGGGGCAGGGCCACAAAGCCCCCCACCAATGCCAAGGCCTGCACAGGCACAGAGTGACTCAGAGGAGGAACAACCTGAGCCTGCTCCAGTAGGCAGATGGAGGTGTACCCAGTATGCCCTGGCCTTGGCAAAGAGGCAATGCATAGCACATACACTGACACAGTAGGGACCCAGGGAATGACACCTCTCTCTGACTCGCACTTACAATAAAAGGGATACCAAACATGACACTACCCATGCTCAACCATGTATAGGGAGTGTACTATGTGCATCTGACATAGGCAGCTCTCCAGAACCATCCTCAATCCTGGCACACTCACAAGGTAGGTCAATCAACCTACCAATTGCCAAATGGAGTAGAATGTGCTGTTACCTGTATCTATGGTATGGATGTGAGCATGCAAGGAAATTGGGTGGCTGAATGTTATGTCAGCAGATAGTAGACACCCATAGTGGCACCATGACATCTGTAACACATACTGGAGTCACCATAGTTGCCAGTACTACACAGGGTGACAAAACCCACTGCAGAAAATGTGCTTGGCGACATGTGTGTCCATATGACTCACACATGCCAGTTAAGGAGGTTCACATACCCAACAACAGTCTCAGCCAGCAAGTCAGGTGTAGACAAACACAAACAGAGCCTGTGCAATGACTTCTGAATGATGCCTATGGGTAACCTCCCCCAGGCCTACACAGACAGACTACAGCAGGTCAGGCAATGGGATGTTAGTTCTGAAGGGTAGGAAGTCAGACACTAATATGTAGGGCAACCAAAGCTAAGACCTGCAGTACACTAATATGCCTCTAGTCAGTATGATAGGTTAGAATACAGAATGAAATGGAGTACCTGACATACCAGTATAGCAAATGTGTGCAAGTGCCATGTGTGCCCCCCCATCATATGTAGACATGTAGAAACAGTAAGGTGTGCCCCCCAATCATGTGTAGAAATGTAGAAACAGTCAGGTGTGTCCCCCACAACCCTATGTAGAAATGTAGTAACAGTCAGGTGTGCCCCCCCCACTCCCATGTAGACATGTAGAAACAGTCAAATGTGCTCCTACCCCCAATCCAGTCTAGAAATGTAGTAACGGTCAGGTGTGCCCTCCCAGTCCGGTGTAGAAATGTAGAAAAAGTCAGATGTGCCCCCCCCCACTCCTATGAAGACATGTGTAAACAGACAGGTCTGCCCCTTCTTCCAGTCCAGTGTAGAAATGGATTGACACTCCGGTGTACCCGCCCCAATCCTGTGCAGAAATGTAGTAACACGTATGAGTAGGTGTAATACGAGTGGAGCACAGATGCCCAGAGGTGGCCAAGGTAGCAGGATAGGTTGTAACATTTGCACAATAGGCAGATCTGTGTGTATTAGGATGGTGTGTGCTTCATAATGTGTGAGAGTGGTCAGTATGTATGCATGTTGAGGTATGACCTGGTGGCCATTGCCCACTACTGCTGATGACAGGGACAACCCCTCACAACTGCAGTGCCAAAGACTATCCCCACCAGTATAACACATGCTAAAAGTAAGCCATTGTAAATGTATGGTGGTAATATGTGTCACCATCTGAAAGACTGACATGGCATGGCTGTTGGGCTAGATATACAAGCAGTACACAGGGGAAAGTACCTGAGACATGCAGTACATATTGTGTCATTGTGAAATGGAGATGTCCTTGGATTTGTACATATAGGTATGCATCACAGTAACTGGACCTGTAGTAGGGAATACCAGTGATGTCTGCCTGAACACCTGCAGATCACAAAGGAGGTAGCACTGACATATTGAGAGTCAGCTGATGTACCTGCACATGCCAGCATGACTGGAATTCCCCATGCATATTTGTGTGTCAGATGCAAGTAGTGCCCATAGCACACATGCAACCAACCATGCAAACATCACCTACAGGCACCTCTCTGGTAATATCCCTGCTGTGGGGAATGGGTACAGTAAAACTCCACTTGTATATGGCAATAGCGGAAGACTGCAGCATACAGTGCAGGTGTCCCATGCAGGTGTGTCACTAGCTGTAGGTAGCACCCTACCAGCATCCACACCACCTGATCAAGACTGATAGAAGGTATTGGCATGAACACCTATCACACCTACCCTGTCACCCCAGGGGAATATACGGTATGGTGGTCTGGGACTGTAGGACTGACAGAATGCAATGGCCTGCCACATCTGGCCTGCAGCAACACCTAATGCCCCACAGGCTACTGCCAAAGGCCTGTGTCTCACATGTACTCCCAATGCATGTTATGTCATTGACACCCAAATAACAACATAACACACTCCACATAAGCCATATGCAAGGCCATGTGGACAAACCACAGTAACATGTCCACCATGTCCCACTGCATGAACTGTGGACCAACACTAACACACACCTGTGATGGGGTGATGCCCTTAGCGAAAGTATCAGAGAATGTATGCATAATGTATGGAAGAGGTTAGAATAACAAAGGGGGGTGTGGGAGCATGGGCAGCATGGAATGTGCAGGGTCCGACACCAAGCTGTGTGCACACAGTATCCCTGGTTGCAAACACATAAATGGGTGGCTACACACCTGCCCATAAATCACAATAGGGTAAATGTCCTGACCCATGGCCCCTGCTTCTGGCTAACCTGTGCAAATTTGTACAGCTGTGAGGCATTGCCACAGCAAGATAAGCCCATACTGTCATGTTGATGGGTGGACAATTATGGGATCCTCTGCCAGCACTGTACCAAGGTGCTGAACTGGATACACAAACCCAGCACTAAGTGTCTGCAGCTCCCCCTCCAAAATGGCATAACTTACCATGAATACGTAGGTGTCCGCCCACAATACCGGACACAGCTGCAGTCACTCTTGTCCCGCAAGTCATCACTGACAGCAAGAATGTTCACCTGACAGTACATGAGGACAGAAAACATCACTGTGTATAACAGTACACATGTCTGAATATCTCTGCTAACAGCAGTACCATGTATCTGAAGCAGCACAGACACAGTCACCTACAGTACACACTGTCCCTGCACAGTTTGCCCCCATATTGCCAAATGATCAATGGATACCTTGCAGAAACAGTATGCTACCTGTAGGTGTACAACACAAAGGTCTGCACTGCAGTACAAGCTACGTGGAATAGACCCACACACTGTGTGTGTGTGTGTGTGTGTGTGTGTGTGTGTGTGTGTGTGTGTGTGTGTGTGTGTGTGTGTGTGTGTGTGTGTGTGTATATGTGTATATGTGTGTGTGTGTTTGTAAGTCATATCCTGTGTGGAGGTGGGTGTGAGTGTGCAACAACTGGACTCAATGTAGAGTGGGTTTTGCATATTTCTTATATGGTGACCCTAGTATATATCACAATGTCCACTGTACAGAGATAACAGATGTGATAAATCCGAGAGGCTGGGGTGCAAATCCATACCCCTACATGTGGCATCAAGGCCAGGAAAACAGTTAGCAACCCTAGTGTCACCCAGTGAACAATCTCAACCCATGTCTCATACACACACACACTTGCCTAGGCAACAGCTGCTATTTTGGTAGTACCCTGCATATTGTCCACTGATAGCAACCATGGTGTGATTGCAGTGGGCTACAGAGGGCATGGCACCCTGTCTATCTGTCCAATAGGCAGATACATGCCGACAGTGTACCGTCCCCATGTACCCTACTGGACACCTTCAACACCTGTGGTGCCATCAAATGTGACCCACAAAAACTTACCATGCCTGAAAAACATGCCCTGTATGAACAGATGCCACTAACACTAGAGAATGCTGGTATCATGCTATCAATGTAGGTGCAGGGTAAACCTGCTGTCCATTAACAGTTCCCACCACATGAGGCCAGGACTGGCACATCTGATGATAATCTGTGTACACAGCATGGACCAGACACCCCAGGTACAGTTCCACATGCCACTTTACATGCATGTGGGAGGTGTGCACATCCCAGAGACTGACCATGTCATGGACTAAGGAACACATACATGGCAAGCAATGCACAGCATTGGCCACATGCAATAATCAACAAGGTGACTGGATGGTAAATACAATTCCCACCTGTGTGGACAAATCCAGAAAATACACCCCTGAGCCACAATGTAGACCACTGTCATGTGGGCTAATGCCAAGGTATACCCATCACCTAGCCTTGTATAGTTGTCTGGCACAGTCGACCACTACACACCCGTGAAGCAATGCATCCATGCATGTCAGTACTGGCACCCTGTGTGCCTGTGTGTGTGTGTGTGTGTGTGTGTGTGTGTGTGTGTGTGTGTGTGTGTGTGTGTGTGTGTTTTGTATGATGTGTATGATCACATTCACACTCACTACAACCCCCCATTGGCATACCGACCCATGCTGTCCAATGTCAGACTCCTCCACATACCCTTTGCCCATATAACCTCTGTCTGACCCCTGTGGTGCATGTGATACCTGCACAGTCATGTGTTGTGGCAATCTTACTAGTGATGAGTTGTATTCCTGGCCTTGCCAAGTGTGTCAATGTCTGTGTGTCCCTGTGAGTGTGTAGATGTGTTGATACTGGCATCTATTCATGCAGACAGGCACGTGCACTACACCTACCATATAGCTACCATATCCCTGTTGCTGATGTCACTCACCATCACATATACGTTTTGAGGGCTCCTCAGCATGTAACCTATGTGGTGCATCCAATAACTGCATAGAAATGTGATAGCACTACATAGATGTCAGGGGTCTGATACCCTGTGCTGGTAGGTGTGTGACACAAACATGCTTAAGTTTTACTCTCCCAACCCTCCCTGACTTTACTTTGCCTGTCTGCCTCTCTCACTCCCTACATGGTGGATGTGGAGAGCTACACCTGCTTTGCTTAGGCAGCAGCATGTGTATTTTAAGTGATGCTCATGATCAGCTGATGGCCTCTGCAAGAATTGCAGCCATGCTCTAGCTGATTGCATGCAGAACAGCTGTGGTAACAATCCCATTGCCAATTGCATGGAAACACACTCCAGTATCTAGGAACATCATGTTGGTGTTGGGCCTTTTCATTCACTGTAAGCAGGAACTTGTTCTGTTGTTTGGCAAACAGCATCTCAGATGGATTGGGTATTTACCTCTAACAACATACACTGTACAAACAGGGCAATACACAGGAGGGGGATGTGCCTGACCTGACTACAGACTGTAAGTGCTGCTATACTGCATTTGGAGTAATGTTGGTTTAACAGGGTGTATGTGGATATGGCTGCCCTACATGTTTTAATAACTGCCATGACAGTACTATGTTTATGAGGAAATCCCATCTGTAGGATCATCTTCAGACTGGGCAGTGTGTGGTGCCTTTTGTTTCATGTGTTACCCACAGAGCACCTATCTGTGAACTGCAGAAGGCAGTGTGAGGATTGCAGTCTGTAGATGGCGACAGCCATGAGAGTTATTGACTTTATATCCCTCATAGGACATATGTTGCAACAAACCCTTTTACATCAGTAAATGTATGAGGTTATCACAGCAACATGTCAATATTGGCCCTGTGTATGTGCCTCCAGCCATATCTCTGTCAACCTTTGTACATATGTCATACAGTAAGAGGTGCATATCTGATGGACACCATAATTAGTGACATCATATCTGATAACAAGCCAATGAGATATCAGACTGCTACACATGTTATGTATAGTATGGGTTATATTTGATGACATAACCTGGACATTCTGTGGTTGTGTGTACAGTACTGTGGTCTGTGTACGTAAGGTGAATGTTGACAGTGTGTGTATTGTCAATATTTACTGTGGCCTGTGTACAGACTGTGGTAGATGTCATTGTTCCTGGTCCCATTCTATCTGATGTTACATGCTGCTCCACTGTATGTTACCCTATTGGCTTACATATTTGTAGAGCCATACACACACATGTCCCATACCACAGACAGCCATCAGACCACACCGTGTAGTGGCTCAGTATATGTAGGGTTAGTGTGCGAGTGGCACATATGAGGATGCTGTGGAACAGATAATCCATATACTGTAATATTATGCTAGCTTACCATATGTGGCTGTGGCTGTGTTCACATTGGCTGTGGTTATGCACTTTCACACTGATGTAGCGTACTCTGTGCTGTGATATGCCTGTACAGCCTGCTATATATGCAGGTACATGCGCATTCCCCCATAGGAAAATGTAGGCCAGTGTTGAGCCAGTCTGCCTGAAGCCTGCACAGTGCTTTGTTACATGCCTTGCAGCTTAGTGTACTTACCCAGTGGGATGTCATGTCCAGATACTTGCCAGATGTACTGCTGCCGGGCCACACTTAACAGTCATGTATGTCATACAGAGCAGTGGGATGCTGTACAGATGTATGTCAATATCTAGTGGGTAATATGTGGCCATGGCACCTCTGTAACAGCAGTTATGTGTCAGTACAGACAGGGGTGTGTGAATGCATAACCTTTGGGGAAAATGTATACCAGTTATTACGTGTTATACCCATCTACATGGCTGTTAACATCCACATTGTCAGGCATGGTCCACATGTCTTGCACTAAGAGGTTCTGTGTATAAATCTGTACTGTCCAGAGTGTGACAGTATGTCCCCATATATTTGCAAATATGTCTGCTGTAGTCCACAGGAGCATTACATGCCAGCAGAGGTACTGTACTATGATGTCCTTAGGATGCCTGTAAGTAGCCAATGGCACACATGCTAAAAGCAGATGTGACCTCCCACACACACCATGTCTGTGAAGACAATCCCTATTACAGTAGCAATACTCTACAAATATACCTGCTATACACACCTGACATCCCCTTGCACTACGAAGTTGGAAGTATAGGGGCTGAGGTAGGGCTACACTCCATGTTCAGGACATATGGTGAAAATATATGTATATATAATTATCCAGATATCTATATAGGTATATACACATATACATATCGACATATATAGATGTATATGTATATGTATATATATATATATATATATATATATATATATATATATATATATACAAATCAACACCGAGATATATACATATACAGAGCAATATATGTCTACACATATACAGATAGGGATACAGATGCACATATACGTATGGATATCTACATATATATTGACAGTAGTAGGTATATCAGAATAGATATGTATGCACATATAGTTATAGATATCTACATATATACCAACATAACTAGGCATATCTGTACACATAGGATGTGCATACATATATATAGCTATATAGACATATATCTATATATACATATATGTATATCTATATATACATATATCTATATATACATACATGTGTGTGTGTATATATATATATATATATATATATATATATATATATATATATATATATATATATATGTACATACGAAGAGATGTACATATGGCCATATATACGTAGCACTATACAGATATGTATACAGACATATGTATGAGTATACATGTGTATGTACATGTAGACATATATAGACCTATTATATGTATGCATCCATATTCCTGTCATGAGTAATCTCACGGTTGTGTATACCCTCCCAGATGTATCTCACCATATGTATCTGCTATGTGCACATTATGCTAAAACAACATATGTGATGCAACAGTCATATTAATAACAAGGACTACACAATTCAGGAACTAAAGGCAATTGTTCAATACTACTCAATATGTGTATTGACAGCTATATTCGTAAAGCAACAGCTGTTTTCACAGTGGTCATGGCAAAGTGGTTAAGTGTTGTGTTTTCAGTGTACAGGGTCCTTTGTTCAAGACCTGCAAGGGCTGTTCATTTTGTTGCTGGGCAGAACAAGGGCTCTTGGATACAGAGTGGTTAAGGCAGTTTTGAGCAGCTTTAAGCAGATTTGCATGGGTCTGCGTGAAGCTAAGCAGTGCTGAGCTATGGGTAAACGTATGGGCGCTTACACAGTGTAGGCTTCACTTAACAGTGTGCAAATCAGCTCAGCTGTTATATTGCAGCAATACTGATACTTGCTAAGCATGGCTTAGCCCTGGTAACGAGGTCACACTACCCAGTTTGATAATCTGTAATAAGTGTTTGTAATGCCATGTACAATACATGCGCCTATGTGCTGTCATTACAGTAGCAAGGGGTGTGAGTGTCATGTGTGGGAGACAGGCATATATGAGGCCTGTACAGCACTGTTATTCATGTGAATGAGTTACATACAGGTGTAGTAGCCCAGGGTACTTGCTGTCATGCTGGCATGTAGTGTATCATGGCAGTACTACTGTTGACAGTGCTAACCCAGGCAAGAGCCGAGTGATAAATGTAGTACTGACAAAAGGCACACCTGTGGGCATAGCTGGACACCAAGGCCTCCCAGATGTATTCCTGGTGTGTGAGCTGTGTCACAGTATATACCCCTCACTGCGAAATGATCCGTCATGTGGAATGTAACTGTAGACTACTGTCTGTATAGTACATGCTAGTGATGGGTTCCAGCATGTAGTTATGGCATACATATTGTTGTCAGACGTCTATCTGTCAACTCACTCATGCTACTGCATAGCTACTTGCCAAGCTGATGACTGTAAGTCCCTGTACAGATGTGCAGATGGCAGGTATCCAGCTGGGATATGTACAGGCAACCTAAGCTTGAATGACACTGACATGTCTGCCCAGCTATGTAAGAGCTGGCACATATAGGAGATGTCACCCTGTATGCACCACATGCAATGGGTACCACCACTACACTACCACAGTCAACAGAACATGCTTGGGTACAGGTCTCCATCGCAGACACTAACCATGTATTGTAATGCACGTTGCATACATGTCAACTTGATCACCTCAGTGGCCATGTGCAGGAGGCACATGGAGGATTGGCTGATGCATGTCATTCTTACCCTGAGGGTTGCCACAGTAGTGTCTGTCAATAGATTGCCTGCTGCCACCTGGCAGGTGGCAGGATACCACTGTACACACAACCCCTACACAACCCATCTCCCCTTGGTCAATAGCTAGATACACAGCTATCACCACCTGTAGTGATGCACCCCTGTACTGACACATGTGTACATGTGCATGACTGATTATAGCAGTGCCTGTGTGTTAGCACACCTGTACTTGGGAATTACATGAGGGCCTTCAAAACCAATGCAACACCCACTGCCATAGTCAGTTGTGGCTGCTGCTGTATGGGACATTACATGTACCCTGTTAAGCCCCCCCCATACCTGCTACATGAGCATTGCAGTACTAGCACAACAGTGTTTTACAAATGGGTTGATAGGCATGGGATACCCATTGTGATCTGGCATGTGTGTGTAGTTGTGCATGTCTGTATATCTGTAGGGTACAGCATTCCGAGGCCACATACTCCTATTATAATACCCATTGCCACACAGTAGTACAGATAGTGTTGTTGCTGCCCATAGGTGAGGCATGAAATTGCAACACCCTACTACATGTGTGGCATGTGCATTAGATGCATATACCACTGTTGGGGTATACTATGGGTTGTATCACAGTCACGGCCAATGTGTGATGGTGGGTATGGCAGAGTGTCATCATGGGTTTCAGGGAGTACAATATCCACTGGGGGATGTGGATGCTGTGTACACTGTCATTATACTAAGGTACACCCGATATATGTCCCATGTACCATGTTATGGTTACAACTGTCACCATCAATCATACAGGTAACTGATACCACAATCCAAGCCAGTTATGCATGTGCTGTGTGAAGCCTACCTGTAACACATTGTACATACAGTCAAGTTAGTTAGCAGCGATAAGCCCTGGTATCTCGGATGTGTGTCTGGCTGTTATGTGTCTGTTAATGTGTATATGCTGGTATGTCACACTACGTATTGTCCATATACACCCATTACATCACCCATTAGCATACCGTACATGTCTGGTGATGTTCCGCATATAACATGTAACCTGGGACATACCTCACCCTAAACGCTGTGTGGTGTGTGCAATGTAAGCCACACACTTCAGTATCACTACATAGCTAGGTAGGGGTCTAGTCCCAGTGTTTTCAAGTAACAGTGTGCGTGTATGTGGATGGGTCTACATCAGGTTGCAGGATATACTTGCCTCAGCGGGTCACCTGTCCATGTGGCACAGGCAATAACCATTTTAATAACCTGTGACATGTGTTCAACTGTACCCCAGATATGTCACGGCCATGGTGTCACCACAGTGCCATACCCTATTGTGGAATATGACTGCAGTCCATCCTTGTGCTGACACATGTACAACTACAACACAACTGGATAACATTATAGGGACCCCAATCAACCAGTGTTACTAACAGCTATAATGCATCATTTCCTGGATGACTACACTACTTGCCATTTATGCATTATGCTTTACTCCTTGCAAAATGTTACACTGCAGTACTTTGGTACACTGTAGTACAGTCACTGTGTGCATCAGAACCATATTATCTTGTCTCTGCATTGATGGTATGGATGACAGGAATGTGGCACAGGTATCATCATATGCACAGGGCATCCTTGTGCTGACACATGTACACCTACAACACAAATGGATAACAATATAGAGACCACAACCAACCAGTGTTA
Source organism: Protopterus annectens (assembly GCF_019279795.1). Taxonomy (NCBI): domain Eukaryota; kingdom Metazoa; phylum Chordata; order Ceratodontiformes; family Protopteridae; genus Protopterus; species Protopterus annectens. The sequence continues at coordinate 179,084,363 of NC_056744.1, forward strand.
TTAACAGCTATAAAGCATCAGTGCTGGACAGCTACACTACTTTCCATTTATCCATTGCACTTTACTCCTTACAACATGTTACACTGCAGTACTGTGTTACACTGTACTACAGTCACCATGTGCATCAGAACCATGTTAGCCTGTCCCTGCATAGATGGTATGGATGACAGGGATGTGACACAGGTATCATCATATGCACAGGGTGTGATGTTGGTTTGCCAGAAGCCAAGGGTGGGCCATACATTTAACACCATGTGTGTGGGTGAGGGGTGTACTGTGGTGAGCTGGGTGTGGTGATAAAGTGTGTGTGTGTATGGGGTTGCCCTAGGTGTGTTTGCATAATGTATCCTTCAAGGCCCCTGAGCCACTGGAAACCACAACCCACGCTGCTGAATCCCTTACAAATGCTTTCTATGAGCACCTTCAGGATTGCATGGATCAAGCAATCCCAAATAAAATCAAGACCCTTTCCACCAAAGGCAAGCGCCCGATCTGGTGGACCACAGCCATAAACAAACTTTACAACAAGAGGAGAAAGCTACTACAAGATAGAGCAAAATCCCTAAAAGGGAAGACATCTCTGATCAATACTAGTAAAAAACTATGATCACTCATAAAATCATCCAAGGCCAACTTTGAGAGAAAAATCGCCAAGGACTCAAAAGACAATCATAAGGCCTTCTTTAGCTATGTTAGAAATCTGGGTGGAAACTCCCAGATATACTCAGAATTAGTCCAAAATGATACAAAAATCACTGAACCCACAGACATTGCAAACATACTGGCAGACAGGTTCAGTGAAAATTCTCCCAAAAGGAGAAATATCTATCCCAGCAGAGTGTAGCCTCCCAATCATCTCAAATGCCCAGGTGAGAGCTGCTCTTCTCTAAAGCTAAAAACACAGCATCAATGGGACCGGATGGTGTCCCCGACTGTGTGCTACATGAACTCAATGAGGAACTAAACCCACACATAAGGCTGCTGTTTAATCTTAGCCTTACCACAGGATACGTACCCAAAGAGTGGCGTATGGCAACTGTGGTCCCACTCCACAAAGGCGGTGCTTCTACGGACCCTGGTAATTACCGCCCCATAAGCTTAACAAGCCTGATCTGCAAAGCTATGGAGAGGATCATAATGGAACTCATAAATAAAGACATAGGGGACCTACAGACATTGGATCCTACCCATTTCGGCTTTGTCAAGGGTAGATCATGCCTCTTGAACTTGGTCGACTTTTTTGAAACAGTCACCAAGGCCATTGATGAGGGTAAGGCAGTTCACACAGCCTACCTTGACCTTGCAAAAGCTTTCAACACAATACCCCACTCGGGTGTCATAGAAAAGCTCACCAGCTTAAATGTAAACCCATATGTCACAAGATGGGTTGCAAACTGGCTCAAGGACAGAACCCACAGGGTTAGAGTTGCTGGTGCCATGTCAGACTCCAAGCCGGTCACAAGCGGGGTCCCACAGGGATCAGTCCTGGGCCCCCTCTTGTTCGGCATCTACTTTTCAGAAGTGCAGGCAAACATAGGAGGATTGTGGCTGACAAAGTTTGCAGATGACTGCAAACTGGGCGCCATAGTTGAAAATCCATCAGACACAGATATCCTTCAAAGAGGTCTCATAGAAATGGATAACTGGTGCCAGAGCCATGGCCTTAAGCTAAACGCCAAAAAATGTATAGTCATACCCTTTGGTAAAAACAAGGTAACCCCAAGTTACCACATAGGTGGCAATCCATTAAGCACAGAAGACATTATCAGGGACCTGGGGACCCAAGTTGAAAGTAACCTTTCTTTTGACACTCACATTGCCAAAGTGGTTAGGAGGACCTTCTACATTGCCCACCTGATTATGAAGGGATTCACATCCAGATCAAGGGAGGTCATTGTTCCCCTGTACTCTTCACTTATCAGACCAATGATTGAGTACAATGCCCCATTTGGAATGTATCTTACCCGACACCTGCAGCAATTGGAAAGACCCCAAAAGTTCCTCACCAAAAGGATAAAGGGGCTCAAAAATATGCCATATGCTGCATGACTGAAGAAACTCCAGCTCTATTCAGTCGCATACTGTCTGCTCAGAGGTGACCTGTGCCTGACATACTAGGCCATGTCCAACCCGGAATTAATGGACATGTTCCACCTCAAAAAATCCAAATCCACCAGAGCCACAAGAGCAAGAGACTTAAACCTCAACACGGATATAAATAGGACGTACTGGAGGGACAGATTCATCACCCAGAGACTCCCTATGCTGTGGAACAGAATCCCGGTCCATGTGAGACAGAGCACCTTGCTGGCTCTGTTCAAGAGGAATCTTAACCAGTGGATGGGAGATCGTAGGTTTACCCCAGGGATCATCTCTGTATCACTGCTGGACAGAGGCACGGCAAACTAATGGGTATAGTATTCTTCAACCTAAGGGGTGGTGAAAGCCACACAACTCTGGCTAGGCTTATAAATGCCCTAGGGCAGATAGCCTAGTATGAACCTATGAACCTATGAACCTATGTGTGGGTATGCATGCACACAGTTCTGCCATGTGGCTGCCGTACACAGGCATTTATGGACAGCTGCAGACCATACCTGGCAGGGTGTGCAGTTCACTGCCTCTGGCCACAGACACGTGGACTGTGCCTGCCAGGGGTTCCATGGGCACATCCAGGTACAGGTCTCGATGTGCCACTGTCACCTGACGATGACAAATGTCCGCTGGTACCAGGTCCCTTCTGGGACGTGCTCATGGCCTGCTGTGGTGTGGTGTGGACAGCACCCCCCCACAGTGCCAGGGCTCGTACTGCCACTGTGGGAGCCCCTTGGTGTCCTAGCATATCCACGTTGACTACCAGCTGTTGGCATTGCTGGCCTATGTCCACGCAGCCATCGTCGCACTCCCACAACACATTCAAGCACGGACAGACCACAGTCGATGAGGGCCATCATCTCACCAGACCATCTATCCATGAACTCAGTTAATCCACGGATGGCACCAGCCAGTTCACGGGTGTTGTCATTTGCAGATGCGAAAGCAGCCCTCTGCAGCCTCAGGCCCTGTCTGTGGTAATGTTCTATACATGCCTGTGCTGCCGTGACAGCCTGAAACATGTGCGTGCTGGTACCAGCTATGTCACCTCTGCCAGGGGCATGATGTCCAGTGGCCCTACCACGAGCACCCTAGGACATCTGCCTATGTGGTGCCCTGACAGACATTTGGCTATGCCTGCTGTGACTGGACACAGTAGGCATGGTTACCACACTTTTCTGTGCACTGCCACCGAAAGCCAGCTGTCCCTCCGCTATGGCCACTGGTGATGGGGTGTGTATAGGCACTGAAACTGTGTGCAGGGTTGGGGTGGCTAAAAGGGGGATGTCAAATGTTGGCACAGTGTTAGCCCCTGACAACCCACCTGTGCCTCAACATTACTATCATCATCTTCAATGTCTGTGTGGACACCACCATCAGATTGCATGCAGGAAGGACCCTGACCCACCTCGACACCTGTAGGGAAAAACAATAAACGTACTTTAAAACCTGTACAGCATTGCCTAACAGCACACACACACACACACACACACACACACACACACACACACACACACACACACACACACACACACACACACACACACACACCTCAGTAATACCTATCTGTCAATGGTTTTACAGACAGTCCCATGTATAAGTCCATGTGGTACCCCATCCTGCATCACACTTATTAACATACACACATTGATACCACTCATTAACATATCAGTCCTCTAAATGCCTACACAAGTGGGAACAACACAAGGCCTGTTGCTACTTTACCTGCCTGACCTGTATGTAATGATTTTACATGGCCTCACTGCTGTCATTTGGCATGCATCCTTTCCTAGAGGGCCCATCTCTATACCGGAAGAATGCAAAGTTCCTATTATCACGGCTGCACAGGTAAAAAACACACTCTCAAAAGCCAAGAACACAGCATCCATGGGACCTGACAATATCCCAGGCTGCGTTATACATGAACTACAGAATGAACTGGCACCCTACCTAAGTACCATGTTCAATCATAGCCTTACCTCATGCTTTGTACCCACTGAATGGTGCACTGCGACGGTTATCCCACTCCACAAAGGGGGAGCCACGACAGACCCCGGGAACTACCACCCCATTAGCCTGATGAGCCTGGTCTGCAAGGCCATGGAACGTATCATCGTGGAGCTCATAAATAAAGACATTGGTAATCTCCAAACTCTGGACCTTACCCAGTTTGGATTTGTAAAAGGCAGATCATGTCTCCTAAACCTGATTGACTTCTTAGAATCAGTCACCAAAGCCATAGATGAGGGTGAAATGGTTCACACAGCTTATCTTGATCTCGCCAAGGCTTTCAACACCATCCCCCACTCTGGAATTATAGATAAGCTCACTAAACTAGGTATAAATCCCTATGTCACAAGATGGGTTGCCAACTGGCTCACGGACAGAACCCGCACTGTGAAAGTAGCTGATTCCAAATCCGACATCAGACCAGTGACATGTGGAGTACTACAGGGTTCAGTCCAGGGTCCTCTTCTGTTTGGTATCTACTTCTCTGAAGTGCAGGCCAACGCAGAATGTCTTTGGCTAATAAAGTTTAAAGATGACTGCAAACTAGGAGCCATAATTGAAACTCCTAACAATGTGGACAAACTACAAAAGGGCCTCACTGAGACAGATACCTGGTGTCAAAGCCATGGCCTGAAGCTCAATGCCAAAAAGTGTATTGTCATCCCCTTTGGTAAAAACTCTGTACCCATGAACTACCACATAACTGGTAGTCTACTTAGTGCCAAAAATGTGATGAGACCTTGGGAGACAGGTGGACAGTAGTCTCTCCTTTGATAATCTCATCGCCACAGTGGTCAGGAAATCCTTCTACATGGCTCATCTCATCACAAAAGGATTCTCATCCAGAAAAAAAGAGGTCATTGTTCCCCTCTACTCATCACTCATTAGACCCATTATAGAGTACAACGCCCCTTTTGGTATGTACCTCACAAGACATCTACAACAACTGTAAAGACCACAGAAATACCTCACAAAGAGGATTACTGGCCTCAAACAGATGCCCTATGCAGACCGTCTCAAAAAACTACAGCTTTACTCCATCGCATATCGCCTACTCAGGGGCGATCTCTTCTATGCCAAACCCAGAGCTGTTGGACATGCTCCACTTAAAGAAATCCCAATTCTTCCGAGCTACATGCTCTAGGAACCTAAATCTTGTCATCACAATAAACAGAACATGCTGGAGGGATAGATTCATGTCCCAGAGACTTCCCATACACTGGAACAGACTACCTATCTATGTCAAACAGAGCTCCTCATTAGCACTCCAAGAAAAATCTTGATGATTGGATGGGAAATGGGAAATTCACCCCAGGGATCACATCTGTGGCTCTATTTGACAGGGGCACATGAAAATAATTTTCTTGGGTGGCGAAAGCCAAGGTACATTTTTTGGCTAGGTTTGTATGGGCCCTAGAGCCGATAGCCTAGTACCTACCTATGAACCTATGAACCTATGTCAAGACATGATGAGCATGGCCCCTATATGTGTGGGCTACAATGTTCTAGCCATAATATCATGCACCGGTGTGTCATGTGTATGTAATGCTCAATACATGCCAGGTTTGCTGCTCCTTCAGCTTATCATGTGACAACTGTAATATTTCGATACACTCCCTAGTGTTGACTAGTACTTCTCCAATGCATCTGTAGTGATGCATATGTGGGATGTAGGTAATCTCTCTGCTGAATGCGATATTAAGGGTGTACTTGTGTCTACCTTCCTTCTGGATGCCTGTTCCATGCTACAGACCATATTATAATATCAGCTGTCCTGTGATTACACACATGACAGGTATTCCTAATGTGTAATGTGGCAGTCCATGTACATGTACTGCATGATCCCAGAGGGAGGTACTGCTGCATGAACAGCCCACAATCACACATGTGCATGCATAGCCAGCCACACAAACATACACATATGCACACAAGCATCCTACATGCATCAACCTCCCTCCACTTTACCAAAGTGACCCTACAGACAAACGGACTACCCACCAGGATGCACACACACACACATACTGATGAGGTTGCACAAGGAAAGTACACACAGTCCTCCTATTACTTTCCAGTCAACATCCATAACATATGGTACCCAACAGCATGCAGTGCAGCTATAGTCAATCCATGCTGGCAACAGTATACATGTGTGTGATGCATGTGCTGTGTCTCTCTGTCACTAGGTGAAGCCCCTTCCTCTGGATACCACTGCACCCATGAACACGGTATTTCTATGCACCTGTTCTGTACCCTGATATGTACTGTGCACCACACCTCAGAGGTGTATGGCCCATTGCTGAATGTGTACTACTGTGTCAGTTATGTCAGATTTAATGCTTACAGCCCCTATGTTTTCCAGCAACACATACCTGGTATGATATGTGGACAGATCTATTTGGTGAATGCCTGATATATGATGCACAACTCTCAACATCAGCGGACCATGTATGACCAGTCCAATACTCTTACACTGACAACCATCAGAACATACCATGGCTATGGGGGTGTACACACATTTATTGATTTGACACACCCATCCTTTATTTGCCATGGGAACAGCACACATAGCAATACACACAGATATCTTCAGCTGGCAGTATGTGCAACATGGACAGGTATGTCACATGTTAATCCCTTGTTGGGACCACATTACCCTCACCTGTGAAGTTTGAAATGGAAATATGGGGAAGTATGACAGGTACAGTTGTGGAGGTGCCTTATGGTATCTGGATGTACATTACCATACAATTCACCTATATTTCAAATAATTAAGTAAATTGGGTTAATGCAGGCCTATTGCCTCCTGCATACAGACTGTTCTGTTTGTCATTGTGCTTGTGATGGTGTCAGTTATGCCTTCTTATGTAACAGTTGCATCCCATTGTGTCATCTCAGGTCTTTACCACATAGGGATTGTGTACAAAGTGTAGATAGAGGCTTGTGAACTATACATCTGCATTATTTACTGTTGATTGTTTGTTATCCTGTGGCCCATTCTGTCTTTACTATTGTACTATTTGAAGGCCGCGGCCTGGACAGCAACATTTGTAAACATTTCCAGGCTACTGTATTAGTATAACTGTTTCACAGTTGCATTACTCTGTTTATATGGATGTCAGTGACTAAACAGCTATATGACACGGCATATACAACTGTAATAGTACACAAATAAAGGTTTCCCATTTATGCTAACCTGTGTGTGGTGTTATATCCTTTGACCTCTCTGTGAGTATGTGTTGCAGGCAATGATTGTCATTTGCATGGGTGGCTCATACAGTGTCCAGTTGTTAAGGTGTTAACTGTACATATAATGGCTATTCCATATTGTGTGCACCTTCTACATATGTATCTTACTATACATAATTCTGCACGTGTATGTGTAGTTACATATATATCTACATATATGTATGTATGTATATATATATTTATATATATATATATATATATATATATATATATATATATATATATAGATATATATCTGTATCTGCATATATGTGCCTGTGTATATGTATCCTAGGGATGTTGATAGCTTTCACATTGTACATTCCCTATGGGAGCCAGACTGTACTGGTTGATATGTTACTGATACCAGCCTGACATCATACAGGTGGGATAGAGTACTCTTAACATCTTGTGCCCATGTCATGTCAGGTCCTGGTTATGGGATCTTCAACACTTGGTAGTGTATTGTTGGGTGGATGTGTTTGGTTGTGGGGAGTGGTGTACCTATTTGTAGAAGAGGTATGTTGTTTGGGGCCTCTCAACCCCATTAACGGTGTATGTGGACATATATGTTTTTGTTATGTTCTCATTGTTATCTACAGATGTATGCCCATACACACACACACACACACACACACACACACACACACACATATATATATATATATATATATATATATATATATATATATGTATATATATATATATATATATGCTTACATATATATAACTTGCTGTATATATTTAAACATACAGATGTAGACATATATATCTATAGATGTATGCATTTGTATATATATATATATATATATATATATATATATATATATATATAGGTTCATAGGTTCATAGGTTCATACTAGGCTATCTGCCTTAGGGCATTTATAAGCCTAGCCAGAGTGTGTTTGGCTTTCGCCACCCATTTTAAATTAATTTTGCATTTTCGAGGTTAGTATTCTGTGTCTCTGTCTAACAGTGACACAGAAGTGATACCCAGGGTAAACCTATGATCTCCCATCCACTCATCAAGATTCCTCTTGAAGAGAGTCAATGAGGGACTATGCCTAACTTGGACTGGGATTTTATTCCAGAATGTAGGGAGCCTCTGGGTTATGAATCTGTCCCTCCAGCATGTCCTATTTATTTCAGTGATGAGGTTCAAGTCCCTCGAGCGCATAGCTCGATGGGATTTGGATTTTCTGAGGTGCAGCATGTCCATTAATTCCAGGTTGGACATGGCTTTATACGTCAGGCACAGATCGCCTCTGAGCAGGCGGTATGCCACTGAGTAGAGCTGGAGTTTCTTTAACTGGGCAGCATATGGCATCTGTTTGAGCCCTTTGATCCTCTTGGTTAGGTACTTTTGGGGTCTTTCCAGTTGTTGCAGGTGTCTGGTAAGTTACATCCCAAAAGGGGCATTGTACTCAATTATGGGCCTGATGAGGGATAAGTAAAGAGGCACAATGACCTCCGCTGATCTAGATGTGAATCTCTTCATGATTAGGTGGGCTACATAAAATGTTTTTCTAACCACTTTGGCCACGTGGTTGTCAAATGAGAGATTTCTATCAACTTGGGTCCCCAGGTCCCTAATTACTTCTTCTGTACTTAATGGATTACCACCTATGTGGTAATTTGTGGGCACTTTGTTTTTGCCAAAGGGGATGACTATACACTTTTTGGCATTTAGCTTGAGGCCATGGCTCTGGCACCAGTTGTCTGTTTCTATGAGGCCCTTTTGGAGGATGCTTTTGTCGGCTGGAGAGTCGATTATGACACCCAGTTTGCAGTCATCTGCGAACCTGGTCAGCCACAGTCCTTCCATGTTGGCCTGTACCTCCGAGAAATATATACCAAACAAGAGAGGTCCCAGGACTGAGCCTTGTGGGATGCCACTTGTAACTGGTTTGGAGTCTGACATGGCTCCAGCAATTCTAACCATGTGGGTTCTGTCCTTGAGCCACTTTGCAACCCATCTAGTGATATAGGGGTTTATATTTAAGCTGGTCAGCTTATCTATAATGCCTGAGTGGGGTATTGTATCGAAGGCTTTTGCGAGGTCCAGGTAGGCTGTGTGGACCACCTTCCCCTCGTCAATGGCCTTGGTGACTGTTTCAAAGAAATCAACCAGGTTTAAGAGGCAGGATCTGCCCTTAACAAAACCAAACTGGGTAGGATCCAGTGTCTGTAGGTCCCCACTATCTTTATTTATGAGGTCCATGATGATCCTTTCCATAGCTTTGCAGACCAAGCTAGTCAGGCTTATGGGGCGATAGTTTCCAGGATCCGTTGAGGCACCACCTTTGTGGAGAGGGACCATTGTTGCTGTACTCCACTCTTTGGGTACATATCCTGTAGTAAGGCTGAGACTGAACAGTAGTTTTATGTTTGGGTTTAGCTCTTTTTGGAGTTCATGTATAATGCAGCCCGGGACACCGTCTGGTCCCATCAATGCTGTGTTTTTTGCTTTGGAGAGGGCAGCTCTTACCTGAGCATCTGAGATGTCAGGAGGGAAGCACTCTGCTGGGATAGATATTTGCTCTTTTGGTGGGGAGGTGAGGGGAGTTTGCGCTGAACCTGTCAGCTAGGATGTTGGCAATGTCTGTGGGTTTGGTGTATTTTTTGTCATTTTGGACTAATTCTGAGCATATCTGGGAATTCCCACCCGGGTTCCTAACATAACTAAAGAAAGCTTTGTGATTATCCTTAGTGTCCTGTGCAATTTTTCTCTCAAAGCTGGCCTTAGACGATTTTATGAGTGCCCGTAGTTTTTTGCTAATACTGATCAGAGATGCCTTCCCTTTTTGGGATTTTGCTCTATCATGTAGTAGCTTCCTCCTTCTATTGTATAGTTTGTTTATGGCTGGGGTCCACCAGACAGGACGTCTACCTTTGGAGGATTAGGTCTTGGTTTTATTTGGGATTGCATGATCCATGCATTCCTGAAGGTGTTCATAGAATGCGTTTATAAAGGATTCTGCTGTCTGGGCCATATTTTCCACAGGCCCGAGGGCTTTGAAGTATTCCACCTCGGTTTTGAGGAGTGTGAAATTTGCTTTAGAGAAGTTTTTAACTGTGGTTTTCAGGGCAGGGGGTGGAGCCGGGATGTGAATATCCAGTGAGATTAGTTTATGGTCTGATCTTACCAGTGAGGGATACACTTCTGGTCTTGAGCATAGAGTCCCCATGTTGGTGGTGATCAGGTCCAGTATGTTTTCACCTCTTGTTGGAGTGGTAACAAGTTGTTCCATAGCATATGAGTTTATAAATTCCAGGAACCATTTATATATATATATATATATATATATATATATATAGATATATATATATATATATATATATATATAGATATATCTATATATATATATGTATAGATATATATCTATATATATATCTATATCTATATATATATCTATATCTATATATATAGATATGTTGTATCTGTTTAGATATTAATATATATATCTATATCTATCTATCTATCTATATATATATATATATATATATATATATATATATACACACACACACACACACACACACACACACACACACACACACACACACACACACACACACACACACACACACACACACACACACACACACACACACACACACATACATCTACATGTTGGAATACATTCCCTGTACTGTTGAATGACTGGGCTGGATGATATGTTTGTGAAAATATCAGAGTTATGTATATCTGACATGGCGTAGTGGTAAATCACTTTGGCTATGCTGTGTAACATCCTGGGTTTGAGCCTTGCAGAGATTTTATTGCTGGGCAGGAGAAGGGCCATTGGATACAGAGTGATTAAGGCACTTCTGAGCAGTTGTAAGCAGGTTTGCACAGGTTTGCGAGGAGGTAAGCACTGCTAACTTCCGGTTACAGTTTCTTATACTCAGTTAGCTTCTAAATTGCTTAACCAGTATAGGCATTGCTTACCCCCATGCAAACAAGCTTAAACCCACTTACTTCTGCTTAAAAGTGCTTACTTTCGCTTACCCCCATGCTAATTTCTTTAAAAGGAAAGAAAAAAGGGTTGATAGGAAAGTGGTGAAAAAGGGGCACAAAGAGGGAAAGACAGTAGAGAAAATAGCTAGAGATGTGCAGGAATGGTGTGGGAAAGGTCCATAGCTGCCCATTTCTTCTACAGCAACAGCTGTGCATATACACTGAATTTGGAGGTAGGTTTGGGCACTCAAACCACTGCAAGGGGGTGAGGACACCAATAATAAGTTGTGATGCCAATTAGACCAGATTACATGTGTCCAGTGGACATGTGTGCAAAATGGACAGCTATATCTGGGGCAAGGTTTTTTTTTTTTTAGGAACAGATTGCCTTTTTTTTTCAGGTGAGAGTGGGATGTTGGGGAGGGATAGTAGGTATATTTGGGGAGGTAGGTTGGGTAGGTTAACAGACAAGACAAACAAGATGCATACAGGGGTGGTATGTGAGACGTGGGGGGGTAAACACTTTGATGGGGAGGGGTGTTGGGAGATTGGAAGCCTATGAGCCCCCTAGTGGACACAGTGTGACTTAAGTACCCACCTATGGGCAGTCACCACTACACCTTCATGGCCCCGAAGGTGGCTGTGCTGGGGGCTGAGTTGCAGAGCCAGGCTGACCCTCTAATCATGACACATGGCCCTCGAGCTGGCGTAGCAGATCACCAAATTGCTGGTTGAGCTCGCCACGCACCGCAACCCAGACCTGGCGATGGGTGACAGGTTCCTGTCCTCGCCCTCATCCCCTGAGGCAGTTCCACCTGAAGGTGGTGTGGAACCAATGGACAGGGAGGTCCCGGGTTTGGTCCATGACATGCTGGTGCCCAGTGCCACGGCCAGCTGAGGTGGGACAGGTGGGTCCGCTTGGACTGGCCTTCCCAAATGTGCTATAGTGTTTAGATTTTATCATCATATGTGGGTAAGTAATAGTCAACACATTCCTGGGTTAGGTATAACACCATGGATATATATTCCCATTAACCCAGACACCAGATATGGAACAGTTGCATAGCAAATAGAACACATGCATATATGGGACCACAGTGGTAATAAGAACAGCATGCAGGTATATTGATAGCACCATGCCACCAATGTTGGAATAATTCAATATAGCACATGCATGAGAACAACTAAAATATTTATCAAACAACTGGACATTATCAGAACATTTGGAATCATTACATACTGGTTGGGGTGGTTATGTTGTTTATTGTTGGAAATATGGTGTGGGAGAGAAAGATGTCAATTAACAACTAGTATATTCCTGTAGTCCACATTACTTTCCTAGTCAATGCTGTTATCTGTACCTTACAAGTCTTACTACACTGCCCTATAGCCTTAGTTTGGACAGTGATGTGACCCGTCATCGTTATACCTGAACTGATTTACCTGCAGTATACATCTCTTACCTGGTATACCTGTGGAGTGAATGTTTGTTAACACTAACTATTTCTACACATACACCCAGATTCCAGGTTTATGTTGTGCACATAGCTATGCAACTCTTTCTGCACAGACTCTGGCCATGTGTTGACCACATGTAGGTGTACCGGGACATATCTAGACTATTGCCCTTTAGTGACTTGACACACACATATACATGCTTTCCTACACAGTTATATTATGAAGCACAATTTGGGTGACAGTAATCAGTGATACTTTATTATTCAGAGAAACTGCAACACTCACAATTCCCTACAATACCAGGGAACAACACCAGTACAGGGTATAATGTTTTTTATTTCTCAGCACAGTCTTCGTATCTGATGTACCTGTGGGAGCAATGTTTGTTAGTACTACCTGAATGTTGCCACTCAAAGTTCCAGATTATACATTAGTATTACACACATACATCTCACTCTGTTACTGTACACACTCTGGTCACAGCTTGACAACATGGGGGTGTAGATAGGACATACTTGGCTTATTACTCTCCTAACAGTTTAGGGAGTTGCTACAGTGACAGGTTTGTTCTCATAGATGTTTGGCAATCACTTGCATTCCCTGTTTGCTGGCTAAACATCTGGGATCATCCCACAGACCGACCAAGGGGACAGGGGTACAGGCAGCAGATATGGGCCCATATACAGGACATTCTGGTCTTATCTGTACAGTTGTGGGGTATGATTCTGTATGCAGCCTACTTCCACTCCCAGGGTTCAGACCATGGCTGTGTCTGCTACAACTTAAACACTGTCCATCAAAGTTGTGTGTACTATATAGATATTGTTGTATATCTCCTATCTGCTTTCTGTGTTATAATTCTCCTGTGCTTTTGCATTATGACCTTGTATTACAACACTCTTATACAGATTTCCTAGACAGCTATATCTTGTAGGACAGTGTGGGTGACAGTGATGAGTAATACCTCATTATTCAGAGCAACGGCATCAGTCACAATGCCATACAATACCAATGTAAACAGTACCAGTACAGGGTTCAATCTTGTATGTCTGGGCACAGTGTTTGTATGTGACAGACCTGTATGAGAAATGTTTATTAGCACTACCTGAATTTTGAAACGCACAGTACCAGATTCCACATTAGTATTATGCACATACATCTCACTGTTACTGTACATACTCTGACCACAGCTTGACAAGATGGGTGTGTAAATGGGACATACCTGGCTTTTTAGTCTCATAAGGTTTTGGAGAGTTGTTAGTGTGCCAGCTTTGCTCTCATAGATGTGTGTCAACCAGTTCTATTTCCTGTTTGCTGCCTATACTCCTGGGATCATCCCACTGATTTCCCAGGGGGACAGGTTGACAGGCAACAGATATGGGCCACTCTACTGGACATTCTGGACATATCTCTACAGTTGTTGGGTATGATTTTGTATGCAGAATACTTTCACTGGCAGGATTTGAACCATGCCTGTGTGTGCCAAAACAGCAACAGTTCACATCTCAGTTGCATGTGCTATTCGGGTTTTGTTGTCTGCTTTTTCCCTGTTTTCTGACTATGTGTCTCTCAGTTGTACTAAATGGCCTCTGGGGATTAAACCAGTTATATACAGACATTCCTACACATTCTATTTATGGTGCACAGTGGGGCTAACAGTGCTTATTACAACAGTACTATTATGTGAATGCAAATCTACATTACCATATGATACCAGAGTATACACATGCAGTCCAGCAGTTAGACCTTTATTGTCAGGCTATTACACTTTTATTTACATACATACCATATGAGTCTTTTCCTGACATATTCCCTTGTGTGTGCAGTACTTGCCTTAAACAATACAGGTTTTATACAAGCAATTAATTTACTAATACTTTTAGATGTATTTCCTATGATAGTACCTGCAAGAGTATTACTCACCTGCCACACATCACAACCTCTCCAGGCAACTGCCATGGGCCTCCTGGTTCATGGCCCACTCGACTGCAGCTGTGGAGGACATAAGAGGAATATTTACCCATACCTATCCATGATAGACATGAGCTGGTAATTATTACACAATTAGTGGGGTGATACTTACACACAGCTGGGACATCCCCTGCTGTTCTAGCCTCTTGGATCCACTGCTCCAAGAGGTCCCCCTCACGTTTCTTCAGGTCAGCATAGTGATGCCTGACCTGCTCACCAGTTCAGGGTATGCCAGTGGCACTGGTGAGGTCAGGGGAGAGATGGTCCCAGGCATCTACCTTATATTGGGAGCCCTGGTACTGGCCCTACAGCAGTCTCTGTTCATTGTCTTTGACAAGGAGTCCTGCCATGATGCTGGACTCCTGGATGCACCAGCACTGCGCCCAAAAGTGCACACCCTCTTCACTTCTTGACATAGTGCCTGTAAGGGAAGCTACAACCAATTATGAGATGCATTCCCACCTCTTGGGTTTAAGTAGGGCCGATTTCCTACACTTGGCCGGTTTTGAAAAGGCTAAGCTATGGGCAAACCTGCTTACCTAAGGTTGGCATTGTTTAAAGGGATATAACACTAGACACATTGAGTTAGCTGGCCTACACATTGCTTACACATACTAAGCTGGCCTGTGCAATGCTTAGCATTGCTTACATTTGACTTTGCATTATATTTCCTTTTTGGCATTGATTTATTATTCATTACATCTTATATGTATGCCTGGTATCCATGATTCATGTGTACGTACACTGTACGGGGTCCTTGTGTTTTATTGGAGACTTCAACACTCTATTACAATTACACCTGACTTCTGGGCTTACTGCTGTACTCCAGTTCACATATTTATGCTATGTAGTGGGTTATGGCACATATGTCTGTATACTGATTCCTTTCACAGGTTCAGTTTGATTTTACTATAGTGAAGACTTGTTTGCTGATACCTCATTCTTTTGTATTGCTGTGATGGCTTGGTGGTTAACTACTGTGACTGTAGTGTATAGGGTCCTGGGTTCAAGTCCTGAAGGCTGTTTTTTTGTTGATGGGCAGAACAAGGACCATTGGATACAGCATGATTAATGCACTTTTGAGCATTTGTAAGCGGGTTTGCGTGGGTTTGCATGAGGGTAAGCAATGCTAACCTCCGGTTACATATGCTTACAGAGAGTTAGCTTCAAAATTGCTTAACCTGTGTCTATATTGCTTACCCCCATGCAAACATGCTTAAACTCACTTACTAGTGCTTAAATATGCTTACTACTGCTTATTGGTGCTTATACCTGCTTACTTGTGCTTTATTCATTATGACACTGACACCTCACATGTGCATTTACTGCAGTACTCCAGTTCACAAATATATGTTATTTAGTGGGTTATGCAACAAAAATATTGGTCATAAAGTACTTTGCCATAGAAAATGGAATATGCTGCAGTGGGACTTGAACTGGGAATGCCTACTCGTAAGGTGAATGCTCTGCCCACTACACTATTGCTATGTGGCTTCATTTGCATATATCTTCCTTGTTATCCTCTTCAGCCATTTTAGCTGCATTAACAGTAGCTAAGTGATGAGCACACCCATGCACCTATGGTTAACTTTAATCAGATTTTTAAAAAATAAAGAAATACAGGTTTGTTCATTTTATTTGTATTTACTTGCTGTTGTACACCAGATATGTAGACACCTATGAGCGGTCTCACTCATTTCATGGATCTTTCTGCTGTTCTTCATTGCGGGGGTGTATATATTCTGAGAGCTCTGCTCTCATACATGCCCCCTGCACTCTTACATGCTCCATGTAAAATTAGGAGCTCAGGCAGTGCACCTCATTAATATGCTCCTAAACGGCCACTTCCGTGCAGGACTAAGCTAGTTTGGCATGGAAGATTAGTAAATCCGGTGGCATGTGTCAGTAGTAACTAATAAATATTGGTTAACAAAATTATGGGCTAGATTCACAAATGGCCGAATTCCATGCAGGAACAGTATAGCTGCTCCTGCATGCAATATGGCTGCCGTGTGATCCAGGATAGGGCCGTTTTCATATGCACGAGCGGCCCTGTACTGTTCCTGCATGAAATTCCTTTCAGTATACAAATCACCTCATTTGCTGGTGAAAACCATGCAAATGAGGTGATTTTGTGATACAGCAAGCTGAACGGATTCCATATAGGGACAGTGTCATTGCTAGTAGCCGAATACATTTTTGCATCTGAAAAAAAATGCGGAGGTATGACAGCTCATGAAAAGCATGTATTATGTTGAACAGACAAGCCAATGGCTAAATATAAGGCAATTGGCATTTAAAGCAACATAATTTTTTAAAAAATAAAACTTTTTTTTTTTTTTTTGCCGATCTCGGACGTTTAAACTAAGGGCCACGGCACACAAACACTGGGGTGCCAGAAATAAAAAAAGGGGAAAAAAAACTGCCATTTAACAGAAATCTGCATTTTGCCATTATAGTCAATGGCAGGCAGAATGTAAACAGGACAAGGGAGCACTGGTTGCCAAAGGAAAAGTGTGTGCTTGGGAACTGTAACTATGGACCTGCACACTGGGGTATGCAAATGAAGGGACCAATACTGAATCACAGATTTCTACCTACTGGCAGCCTGCACCTAACCGTGCAGGTGCAGAAATAGGGAACCATGTAGGCAGGACAAGAGGATGGCTTTAGTAGGGGGTGTGTCATGCTTGGTGGCAAACTTATTGGAGCTCTACAGCCCTGTGTTTGCTCTTAGCTAAGCAGAGCTAAGGAAGGGTGTGTGTCTCACATTGTTGAGTACTGTTTCCCCTGGTTAAACAGGTGTCTGCAGTGGGTTTTAAACAAAAAAAATAGCAGCTCTGTTCACATATGAGCACTGGGTATGCACAGCGCACCTTGGGGCTTAAACTGGAAGGCTATGGGAAGGAAAAACTACAGTAGGAAGGCAATCAAGGAGAACTAGCATAGCTGGTAGGTGAAATGTATTAGAATCAGGCAATTACACAGGCAGCAGCCCAGCCCAGCACACTACTATTAACTATACAGACCCCTTCCACTCTGTTTTTTTCCCACAAACTCTACATCACTGGTGTACACAGATGGGGAAATTGTACCTGACAAAACTAAAAAAAGTCAGAGGCTGCTGACGCTCTCATACATCAATATGTGCAAGAGGCTGAGGGTAGTGAGGATATGAATGCTGATGACCATCCCACAGTGAGGAGGAGGAGGAGAAGAGTGTACACACCCAGGGTAAAATACCTGGGGCTAAATGAGCTGGAGATAGTGGAGTGCTATAGGGTAGACAGGGACATTCTACAGCAAATTGTTGAGCTGTGCCGACCCCACTACACACACACAGAACCAACAGAGGGGAGCCCACCCAGTGGATACCAAGGTATATGTAGGCTTAAGAATACTAGCCACAGGTACCTTCCAAAGGCCAACTGGGGATATCATGGGGATCTCACAGGCATCAGCATCCAGGGTACTTCACCAGTTCCTGGATGCAATGTCAGCACATGACAGTGAGCACGTATATTTCCTTAGCACCCGTGAGGCATTGACCAGCATTATGCATCTCTTCCACCAAATAGCAGAATACACTGGGGTAGTGTCTGATATAGAGTGCATGCACATACACATCAAAGCACCACCCATTGAGTAGGGTAGGGTCTACATAAACCACAAGGGCTTCCCCTCCATCAACTACCAGGTCATGTGCAATGCCCAGGGCACTATTTTGAATGTATGTGCTGGCAGCCCTGGAAGCTATCACGACTTCCACATCTGGCATATGACACAGCTGTACCAGTCATTTGCCAGTGGGGACATCCCATATGGCCACGTAGTGGGGAATGCTGTCTATGCACTGGAGCCATGGCTGATGACACCCCTCAGAAATGCACACACACCTGAACAAGAACTCCATAATGAGGCACACGCACAAACCAGAATCATAATAGAGCATGTGTTTGGGATGCTCAAGTCACAGTTCCACTGCCTGGACATATCTGGTGGAGCCTTGCAGTACTCTACAGCTGCATGTACACAAATGTTCATAGTATGTGCCATGCTACACAATTTGATCCTGCGGAAACAGCTGCAGCAGGAACAGCATGGGGCAAGGCCATACAGCCCCCCACCATTGCCAAGGCCATCACAGGCACAGAGGTACTCAGAGGAGGAACTACCTGAGCCTGCTCATGTAGGCAGAAGGAGGTGTGCCCAGTATGCCCAGGCCTTGGCAAAGCGGCAACGCATAGCGCATACACTGACATGGTAGGGACCCAAGGAATGACACCTCTCTCTGACTCGCACATACAGTAAAAGGGATGCCAAACATGACACTACCTGTGCTTTACCATGTATAGGGAGTGTGCTATGTGCAACCAACAGTCAGCCCTCCAGCACCGTCCTCAGAACTTGCCCAGCCACAAGGTTAGTCACTCTTCCTATCAGTTACTGAATGGAGTAGTATGTTCTGATAGTTGTATCTATGGTATGGAAGCGAACATGCAAGAGAATCGGGTGGCTGAATGGAATGGCAGCAGATAGTGGACACCTATATGGGCAGCATGAAATCCATAACAAATACTGGTGTCAACATACTAAGCAGTCCTAGACAAGGTGACAAATCCCACAGCAGAACATGTGGTGTCCATAGGACAAACACATGCATGTCAGTCAGGCTCATACACTCAAGACCAGCCTCAGCCAGCAGGACAGGTGTAGATGACCATAAAGAAAGGCTGGGCTAAGGCCTCCAATTGATGGCATGGGTGAACAGCCCCCTCCAGACCTACACCAACAGACTGCTACAGGTGTGGCAGTTGTATGTTAGTTCTGAAGGGTAAGAAGTCTGAAACTGAAATGTAGGTCAATAAAACCTAAGATCTGTAGTCTACTGATATGCCTTCAGTCCGCATGATAGGTCAGAGTACAAAATTAAATGGAACCCAACAGAGTACCTGAAATACCAGTACAGTCATAGCAAATGTTTAAAGTTGTCAGGTGTGCACCCCCCCCTCACAATCCAATGTAGAATGCAGTAACATGTAAGTGTGAGGAGTAATATCAGTGGAACACAGATTATCCGAGCTGGCCAAATGTACAGGATAGATTGTTGCATGTGTACAATATGCAGGGGTCTGTGTGTTAGATTGTTGTGTGTTCAATATTGTCTGGAAGTGGTCAGCATGTAGGTATGGAGGGTTGTGTCTCGGTGGCCAATGGGCAGTAATGTGCTTGAAAGGGCCATGTTCCAACAACTGCAGTGCCAACCACAGTGCTTCTCAGCAATACCCATGGCAGCAGTCATCCACACTCACTGTCCAGATGTCAATATCTTTCACTGTCTGAAAGACAGACATGCCATGAATGTGGGCCCATACACACACACACACACACACACACACACACACACACACACACACACACACACACACACACACACACACACACACACAGTACACAGGTGGAAGTACCCTAGACAGAGTGCATAAAATGCAACTATCAACTGCACACAACTTTGGAATTTTACAGACAGGTTAGCAGCACATTAGTTGTCCATCTAGTATGGAATACTGATGTAGTCTGGACAATAACTGGCAGATCACAAAAGGCACAGTTATGAAGTAATGAGAGACTGCCCATTTTAAAATCGTTCTTTTCTCAAAACTTGCATATTTTCTGTCTTTGACCTAGCACTCTTGTGTGGGGTTATAACTTGATATTACTTGTGAACCTCTGCTATCTCTGAAAAAACAAACAAAAAAAAAATCTTGCTTTTTTCCCACTTTTCTGAGATTTAAAAAAGTTCAGTTACAGGCTTGCTGTTCCTGAACTGTTTGTAAGTTTCTGTGAGGCCATTTTTGCTTGGGCTAAGGGAAAGTCTCTCTGTTGATCAGTGGCAGTGAAAAACATTGAGCAGCTCCCTGCCCCCCGTGGGAGTGGTTACTGACTTGAAACTGTAGTTTTATTGACCAGTAGGGGTCATTTCCAAAACTCCTTCATCTTCCTCTCTTAAAACCTTGTTGCCTCGTGGGTTTGGCGTCTTTTCAGGCTTGTTGGCTGTTGGTGAAGCACCCACCAAGAGGAGAAAATGCTGAGAGAAGAAGGGAGCCACTTTTGAGATTTTAAGTATTTTTCTCTGTTTATTTGCTAAGTTTTTCTGCATAGTTGCCTAGTTTGAGCATTTTCTGGCTTGTTAAACTTGATTTCTGCATTAGTAGCTGTATTTAGAGCACAGCCAAAAGCTGTTTACTGAATTTCCTGTTTGCACTTAATTTTAAAATTGTTTTTTCTCAAAACTTGCATATTTTCTGTCTTTGACCTAGCACTCTTGTGTGGGATCATTTACTGCACTGTTATAACTTGATATTACTTGTGAACCTCTGCTATCTCTGAAAAAAAACAAAAAAAAATCTTGCTTTTTTCCCACTTTTCTGAGATTTAAAAAAGTTCAGTTACAGGCTTGCTGTTCCTGAACTGTTTGTAAGTTTCTGTGAGGCCATTTTTGCTTGGGCTAAGGGAAAGTCTCTCTGTTGATCAGTGGCAGTGAAAAACATTGAGCAGCTCCCATGACCCCCGTGGGAGTGGTTACTGACTTGAAACTGTAGTTTTATTGACCAGTAGGGGTCATTTCCAAAACTCCTTCATCTTCCTCTTTTAAAACCTAGTTGCCTCATGGGTTTGGCGTCTTTTCAGGCTTGTTGGCTGTTGGTGAAGCACCCACCAAGAGGAGAAAACGCTGAGAGAAGAAGGGAGCCACTTTTGAGATTTTAAGTATTTTTTCTCTGTTTATTTGCTAAGTTTTTCTGCATAGTTGCCTAGTTTGAGCATTTTCTGGCTTGTTAAACTTGATTTCTGCATTAGTAGGTGTATTTAGAGCACAACCAAAAGCTGTTTACTGAATTTCCTGTTTGCACTTAATTTTAAAATCGTTTTTTCTCAAAACATGCATTGTTTCTGTGAGGCCATTTTTGCTTGGGCTAAGGGAAAGTCTCTCTGTTAATCAGTGGCAGTGAAAAACATTGAGCAGCTCCCCTGCCCCCCGTGGGAGTAATTACTGACTTGAAACTGTAGTTTTATTGGCCGTATTGGGTCAATTCCTGGCTCTTTCCAGCCCCTGCTATCAAGCACGCTTTAGCGTGCTTTAGAGCGATTTAGCGCGGAGTTGCCACTAGAGCAGCATCGGGCAGCGCCGGTTTAACAAGGTTAAACTTTTTCCAGGCTCCATAAAGTCTGTTCTTCATTTTTTCCCATAGAACTGCTCTACTAGTAATCTAAACAGTATATCCCTTAAAAGCTTTTTTTTTTTTTCCTCCAAAAAAAAAAAAAAAAAAAAAAAAAAGCTCAGCACTTGTCTTAAAAGCATCTTCTTTTCAGGCTTAGCACTTCTGTATTATACAAATTCCCTCACTAGCGAAACCTCCCCCTCAGGAGTACCCACTTCCTTACTAAGTCCTCTCTCATTCAGTTACACCCCAAACTTCTTAATTTCTCTAGCATGTCGAAGGGCCAGATGCTGGCGTCCTCTCCTGTCCAGTTGGTGAATCTGGGAATATTGAGGCAATGTTACAATTGCCTCATGTACACAGACAACCTCTCCTCCTCCCACATAACACAAATACTTGCGAGTGATGCAGCTATTTAGCCAAACTGGAAGCTAAGCTCTCTCAACTCAGGACTGGCAAGACCAGACAGGAGGAGAAGGCAACTACACACACCACAAAACCAGTCTCACATAAAGCTATCACAACAATGAATCAAACACATAAACACACAAAGACATACTCGGAGGCTCTGAGCAAAAGTTTACCTAAACAGCAGAGGCCTCTAAAGCAGACACCCAAGCAACCGCCACCTCATGACACACCACAGGCAACACATAAAACACAAATTCAGTGTGCAAAGCAGTCACAGCCCTTAAGGCCAAATACAACACCAAACATACTTGTCATAGGTGACTCCATAG
Source organism: Protopterus annectens (assembly GCF_019279795.1). Taxonomy (NCBI): domain Eukaryota; kingdom Metazoa; phylum Chordata; order Ceratodontiformes; family Protopteridae; genus Protopterus; species Protopterus annectens. Next base: position 179,107,042 of record NC_056744.1, read on the forward strand.
TCAGACACACTGATGTCCCACTCACCAGGCTGAACAAGGAGAGGGTCACAGTAAGCTGCCTATCGGGCGCTAGAATCCACCACATAACACAAGCACTCGGGTCACTCCACAGCAAGTACAAATATGACACAGTCATTGTCCATGCTGGTGTGAACGACCTGAGACGTACCTCCCTGAACTACATGAAAAGAGACATAGAGGAGCTCTCTGACTATGTAGCCCAGGCAGGTATGACCCTGAGCAGCATCCTTCCTTCACCAAGAATGATGCCACAACATAGAGACAAGATGATCAGCTTTAACAATTGGCTAAATTTCTGGTGTCATTCAAAGGGGATCCAGTGTCTGTCTGCCTGGGATGACATGCTTGACAAGCCACGCTGCTTCAAGGGACGGCTTGCACCTGTCACCCCTGGGATTCTGGATATTGGCTAAGGCTCTTGCCACCCCCATAGTGCCTTTTTTAGGCAAGGCTCAAATTCTAAACCTACCACCCTAGAAAACAAAAATGAGAAGAAACTAAGGGTAATGCTGCTCAATGCCAGAAGTCTAAATCTCAAAATGCACGCACTCGAGGCCCTTCTCAGTATGGAGAACATTGATGTCTGTGCTGTGACTGAAACCTGGTTCAAGGCTCCTGAGAGCACCCCAGCACTATCAGGTTTTACCTCATATCATGCGTTTCAGCCCCAAAACCCGGACCACACCACAAAAGGAGGGGGTGTATCCATATTCATCAAGGATACCCACACCTCCAGGTTGGTGGCAACGCACGAAGCATTGGAAACCATCCAGGTGCAATTAACCATAGGCAAAACTGCTCTACAATTTGTAGCATGCTACAGGCCACCCTCTCAAACTCAGGAACCCCACACAGCCTTCCTGAAGACACTGGAGGGTATAAAAGTATCTCCAAACACCATTATATTGGGTGACTTCAACTACCCGAATATAGACTGGGAACATTACTCAAGCCCAAACATTCTAGCCCAAAGGTTCCTGGAGTTCATAAATTCAAATGCCATGGAACAACTAGTCACCGTTCCCACAAGAGGAGAAAATATACTAGATCTCATCATCACAAACATGGGGACAAAATGCTCCACACCGAAGTATATCCCTCATTGGTGAGATCAGATCATAAACTAATCTCACTGGATATCCACATCCGCCCCCACCCCAAACAAAAAAGACCACAGTGAAGAACTTCTCTAAAGCAAACTTCACACTACTCAAGACTGGTGTGGTATCCTTCAAGGCCCCCGAGCCAGTGGAAACCACAATCCAAGCTGCGGAAGCCCTTACAAATGCCTTCTACGAACACCTCCAGGACTGCATGGATCAGGCAATCCCTAATAAAACCAAGACTCTTTCCACCAAGGGCAAACGTCCAGTCTGGTGGTCCCCAGCCATAAACAAACTTTACAATAAGAGGAGAAAGCTGTTACATGATAGAGCAAAATCCATAAAAGAGAAGACACCTTTGATCATTATTAGTAAAAAAATACGAGCACTCATAAAATCATCCAAGGCCACCTTTGAGAAAAAAATTGCCATAGATTCAAAAGACAATCATAAGGCCTTCTTCAGCTATGTTAGAAACCTGGGTGGAAACTCCCAGATATGCTCAGAATTAGTCCAAAATTATACAAAAATCACTGAACCCACAGACATTGCCAACATACTGGCAGACAGGTTCAGTGCAAACTTCACCCCCCTCTCCCCCCCAAAAGGAGAGATAACTATCCCAGCGGAGTGCAGCCTCCCAGACATCTCCAATGCGCAGGTGAAAGCTGCTCTCTCTAAAGCTAAAAACACAGCATCAATGGGACCGGATGGTGTCCCCGGCTGTGTGCTACACAAACTCAGTCATGAACTAAACCCGCACATAAGGCAGCTGTTTAATCTTAGCCTTACCACAGGATACGTGCCCAAGGAGTGGTGTACGGCAACTGTGGTACCACTCCACAAAGGCGGTGCCTCTATGGATCCTGGTAATTACCGCCCCATAAGCTTAACAAGCCTGGTCTGCAAAGCTATGGAGAGAATCATAATGGAACTCATAAACCAAGACATAGGGGACTTGTAGACATTGGACCTGACCCAGTTTGGCTTTGTCAAGGGCAGATCATGCCTTTTGAACTTGGTCAACTTCTTCGAAACAGTCACCAAGGCCATTGATGAGGGAAAGGCAGTCCATACAGCCTACCTTGACCTTGCAAAAGCTTTCGACACAATACCCCACTCGGGTATTATAGAGAAACTTACCAGCTTAAATGTAAACCCATATGTCACAAGATGGGTTGCAAACTGGCTAAAGGACAGAACCCACAGGGTTAGAATAGCTGGCGCCATGTCAGACTCCAAGCCGGTCACAAGTGGTGTCCCACAGGGCTCAGTCCTTGGCCCCCTGTTGTTCGGCATCTACTTCTCAGAAGTACAGGCTAACATAGGAGGACTATGGCTGACAAAGTTTGCAGATGACTGCAAATTGGGAGCCATAGTGGAAAGTACATCGGACACAGATATCCTTCAGAGGGTTCTCACGGAAACTGATAGCTGGTGTCAGAGCCATGGCCTGAAGTTAAATGCCAAAAAATGTATAGTCATACCCTTCGGGAAAAACAAGGTAACCCCAAGCTACCATATAGGTGGCAATCCACTAAGCACAGAAGAGGTTATCAGGGACCTGGGGACCCAGGTTGACAGTGGCCTTTCTTTTGACACTCACATTGCTAAAGTGGTTAGAAAAACCTTCTACATTGCCCACCTGATCATGAAGGGATTCACATCCAGATCAAGTGAGGTCATTGTTCCCCTGTACTCTTCACATATCAGACCAATGATTGAGTACAATTCCTCATTCGGGATGTATCTCACCCGACACCTGCAGCAATTGGAGAGACCCCAAAAGTTCCTCACCAAAAGGATAAAGGGACTCCAAAATCTGTCATATGCTGCCAGACTGAAGAAACTCCAGCTCTATTCAGTCACATACCGTCTGCTCAGAGGTGACCTGTGCCTGACATACAAGGCCATGTCCAACCCGGAATTAATGGACATGCTCCACCTCAAAAAATCCAAATCTACCAGATACACTAGTGCAAGCGACTTAAACCTTAATACGGATATAAATAGGACATGCTGGAGGGATAGATTTGTCACCCAGAGACTCCCTATGTTGTGGAATAAAATCCCGGTCCATGTGAGGCAGAGCACCTCGCTGGCTCTGTTCAAGAGAAATCTTGACCGGTGGATGGGAGATCGTAGGTTTACCCCGGGAATCATCTCTGTGTCACTGCTGGACAGAGGTACAACAAACTAATGGGCACAGTATTTTTTAACATAAGGGGTGGCGTAAGCCACAAAAACTCTGGGCTAGGCTTATAAATGCCTTAGGGCAGATAGCCTAGTATAAACCTAAGAACTTATGAACCTATGAACACATGCACTCAGCTCACCCCACCATCAGCCACAGGTTTATCACAGGTGATATCCTTGCTGTTGGGTATGAGTACAGTATGACCCCACTTCTGTATGGGAATTACCCACAGAATACAGTATGCTGAAGAGGTGTCCTATGCAGGTGTGTCCCTAGCTGAAAGCAGCACCCTGCCTGCATCCAGACCAATGGGTCAATATGTACAGGAACTATTGCTATTAACACCTCACACACTTACCCTGTCACCCCAGGGGAATCCACTGGCTTGCTGCCTGGGAATGTAGGAGTGACAGAATGCACTGGCCTGCTACATATGGCCTGCATCACTACCAAATGGCCTACAGTCCTCTGTCAAAGGCCTGTGCCTCACCCTTAGTGCCAATGTATAGTATCTCATGGGGTCCCAACTAACAACCTAACACAGTCAACAGAACACAAATGCAAGACCATGTTGACAAATCCCAGTAAAATGCCCCCATGTCCTACTGCATGAACTGTGGACCAATCCATAAATACCACTGGGATGAAGGGCCTACTATAGGGATATTTCTCAGATATCACTTGAATAATGTTAGGAAGAGGAAAGAATAACAGAGTGGGGGGTGTAGACGTATGGACTTCATGGAGTGTGTGAAGTCTGAAACTCTGACGTATGCCCATACTACCCCTGCCTCCAAACCCAGTAATGGGTGGCTACTAACCTACTTGTAAACCACAATGTGCAGGGGAACTGACCAGATATATGAGCCCTGCCTCTGGGTAACCTGGGTGGATCTGCATAGCTGAGAGGTATGGCCACAGCAGGATATGACCATTCTTTTAAGTCGATATATGTACAAGAAGGGACTCCTCTACCACCACAGTACCAAGGTGCTGGACCATTTACACAGACCCATCAGCAAGTGTCTGTAGCTACCCCTCCAGAATGAAAGGAGTGTGCAAGAGTGGTGTAGGCTGCAGACCACAATACTGGACTCAGCTTCATTCATCTTGTATTTCCCAGTAATTAACTGTGAGCAAATAATCATGTCTGTCAGTAGTTGATGACATAATACATCACAGTGTAAAACAGTACATATGTCTGAATATCTCTGCCAACACCAACCATGTAACACAAGCAGCACAGACAGCAATAGTTACAGTATCCCCTATCTTTCACACATTGTGACTCCATATTGTCAAGCTATCTACATATTACCTGCAGAAACAGGTTGCTATCTGTAGGTGTAGAGCACCAAAACCTGGACTGGAGTACAACCCTCCCTGGAATGGATTTGCACACTCAATACAAAAGGTCATACTGGGCATGCTCCTACACTTAGAGAAATGAAGCCCATGTCTGACAACACAATGGACTATATATATCTGTCATTTGCAGATGTCTGTGCATACACACCAAATTGTACACCGTTTATGCTTCACACACACACACACACAGATATATATACACACACATCAAAAAACAACACAATAATATATCAAATATACATGCACACAGCACAGAAAGAAAGAGACAGACACAGACAGTGACAAGAAAATTATGAGAGGCCTGTCCCACCCACTACACATCCAATTGGCCAATATCACATGATGTGCTGATGTCAATCACTGTAGACATTCTTTTTGGTAGCCCTCAGCCCTATAGTGTATGTGGTGCTTGTGATATCTGTGTAACACAATAGTACAAATCAGTATTCATGTAGCATTTGTATACTCAGTCCTGTCAAATGTAAAGTTGTGTGTGACTGTGTGTGTTTCCAGAGGAATGATTTATGGCCCATTCACACACTGCACTACCCATTGCCTATGTTAGCACACCTGCTGTCAGTCACCTTGAAATAAACCATCGGCCAAATCTCCATCATATAAGCTCTGTGTTGCTTGCATTAACTGTGTAATACTGTAGTGTAGCAAACTAGTTAAGTAGGAGTTCTAATCCTGGACATGGCAACTGTGATAGTGTGTGTGGAGATGAATGATTTTGAGGCCATTCATACTCACTGCAACTGCCATTGCCTTACTTTAGCATGCCTGCTGATGTCAGTCACCTTGAAATAACCCGTTGGCCAAATCTCAGGTCTATAAACTCCATTGTGCTTGCAATGATTGTGTAATACTGTAGTGTAGCAAGTTAGTTAGGTAGCAATTCTAATCTCATAGATGGCAACTGTGATTGTGTGTGAAGACAAATGATTCTGAGGCCATTCACACTCAATACACCTGTCATTGCCCTACTTTAGCATTCCTGCTGATGTCAGTCACCTTGAAATAACCCTTTGGGCAAATCTCAGCCCTATAAGCTCTGTGTCAATTGCGATAACTGTGTAATAGTCTAGTGTAGCAAGCTAGTTAGGTTGGAGTTTTAATCCCAGACATGGCAACTGTGAAAATGTGTGTGCGTGTGTGTGTCTTTGTTGACACCTGGTTTTGTGGTCAGTTACACTTACTTCACTTCCCTTACCCCTTCTTTAGCAGTGCAGCTGATATGTCACTCACATTCAAAGAAACCTTTGGACAGATCTTCAATATATAAGGTCTGTGGTGCTTGCAATAACTACATAATACCATAATGTTGCAAAATAGTTAGGTAGGAGTTCTAATTTGGGTACTGACAGCTGTGATAATGCATGTGAGAGTGTGTGTGTCTTTGATGATACCTGATTTTGTGTTCATTCATACTTACTACACTTCCCTTACCCCCTCCTGCACTGCAGCTGATGTCACTCGCCTTCAAATATACCTTTGGACAACTTTCTAATATATAAGTTCCATGGTGCTCGTGATAACTGAGTAACACTATAGTATCAATACATAGCTAGGTAGGGGTGTCAAACTCAGTACTGACAAGTGTGTGTGTGTGTGCGTGTGTGTGCGTGTGTGTGCGTGTGTGTGTGTGTGTGCGTGTGTGTGCGTGTGTGTGTGTGTGTGATCAGTATCATGTGTGGGTGTTGGTGTGATTATGTAAATAACAAGATTCATTGCAGAGTGGGTTTTGCTACATTTTCATATTGAGGCCCCATATGTCATAATGTCATATTACAAGGCCAACAGTTATCAAACAACATAGAGGTTGTTGTAGACAATCCACAGCCATAAATGTATATATAGGCAACCATTATAATACTCAGAGGCCTCTCTCCACCCACAGATCATACACAAACATGCTTGGCTCTTTCTGTCTTCCTTTCTTTCTTTCCCTCTGTCTCTCTGTCTCTCTCCCAGTTTCTGGTAGATGTGGAAAAATGCATCTGTTTTGCATAGGCAGCAGCTTGACTTTGGTAAGTAATGCTCATGATCAGCTGCTGGCCTGCGCATGAATTGGAGACCACCACTTGCTAATTGCATGTGGAACAGCTGTAGTATCATTCCTATAGCTAGTTGCATGGAAACACACTTCTATAAGTAAGCACTGCAAGTGGGTGTTGGTCCTTCTCCTTCACTGTGAGCAGGACTTCATGTGTATGTGTGACAAACAGCATCACACAGGGTAGTTAGAAATACCTCTTACAACAAACACTATGGAGACAGGCCAACAAACTGGAGGAGGTTGTTCCAGACATGGGGACAGAATGTAAGTATTGCTGTACTACATTTGAAGTAATGTTGGTTTAACAGGGTTTGTGTAGATATGGCTGTTCTGCATGATTTAAAGCCTGACATGACAGTCTTATATGGTTGAGAAAACTCTCACCTGTAGGGGTATCTACAGACTGGCCAGAGTTTGGAGTAGTAGATTTGGTATGTTACTCACACATTTTCTGTCTTGATAAATGCAGTAGCATACTCTGATAATTGTAGTCAGTAAATGGTAATATCCATGTGTGTTACTGACTTCATATCCCTCAGAAGAGATATGTCACAACAAACCCTGTTACACCAGAAATGTTCTCAGGTTATAACTGCAATATGTCAATATTGGCCCTGTGTATGTGCCTCTGTCCCTCAAGTGTATCACCCTTTCTTCATATGTCATGCAGTAAGAGGTGGATATGTACAGTATACCATTATTTACTGACATCATTCCTGATATCAAGCCAGTGACATATCAGACTACCAGACATGTAATGTATAGTAGGCCTAATAGTTGAGGACAAAACCTGGACATTTTGTTGTAGTCTGTTCAGTAGTGAGGTCTGTATACTTAGGGTGATTGCTGACAGAGTGTCTGTATTATGTAGCTGTGTATTGTGATTATGTTATTTGGCTTGTGTACAGACTGGGGTAGATGTTCTTCATCCTGTTCTATCTGATATTGCATGCTGCTCCAGTTTCTGATATCCTATCAGTCTATATGTTTGTAGGGGCAGACTGAGACATGTCTCATACCACAGTCAGGCATCAGACAATACTGTGAATTGAGCCAGTATATGTAGTGTTAGTGTGTGAGTGGCAAACATGATGATGACTTTTCTTCACACAAGCTATAGACTGTACTATTACTTAGGCTTACTATTATGTGACTGTGACTGTGTTGAGATTGGTTGTGGGAATTTTGTGCCTTTGGCAGTTCTACATTGGTTTAGTGTTGCGGCAGTCTGCCTGTAGTGTAGACAGTGCTTGGTGACATGCCTAGAGGCTCAGTATATTTACCCTAGTGTGATGTTATGTCCAGATATTGTCAGATGTACTGTTGCCTTGATAAAGCCTGGGAGAGCCTGGGTGAAAGCGCTTGATGTATTTGATGTTCTGTTTTTGTCGCTACTGGATTTACGTCTGAATTAAAAACATTTTCTGCAGCAGCTTGTTCCCAGACCATGGACTTTTTGGTTTATTACCAGTTTGGTTTGTTGCCTTTGGTTTTACTTAGTTACTGTTGCCTGGCCACTATATGTGTTGTGTATTTCTGACAAAGCAGTGGGCTGCTGTGAAGATGTATGTCACTAACTAGTGGGAAGTATGTGGCTTGGGACCTCTACTCCTCCAGTTAATATTTGTTAGGACAGACAGGAGGGTGTGAATGCATCAACTGTATGAGCCTATCTAGTATTTGGGATATATCCCCATTTTCATGTCTTAAAACATCCACTTTGTCAGGCTTGTTCCACATTTCTTGCACTAAGGAGTTATGTGTATACCTCCTGACTGAGCAGATTGTTTCAGATTGTCCATGTTTATTGCTCATATTTCTTCTCTATTCCACAGGCTCATTACTGTAATTTGTGTGGTACTTCACTATGATGATTTTTTGATGTCTGTCAATAACTGTACATGTCAGTTTCAAAAGAGCCTTCCTTCACAACATGTATGTTGACACAACCCCTTCCACTGTTGCAACATTCTACATTTATAACTGCAATACATACATTACGTTTCCTTGCACTAAGAGGTTGAGCGTTATGGTGCTGAGGTATGACTATTCCACTACATGTCATGGGCATATTTTATATATATATATATATATATATATATATATACACATATATATATATATATATATATATATATATATATATATATATATATATATATATATATATATAGATCCACTTTGTAATTTCTAAATACTGAAATTAAATATATATATATATATATATATATATATATGTAGATCCACTTTATAATTTCAAAATACTGAAATCTTGAATTTCAGTATTTCGAAATTACAATCCTGGAACACTCACAAACGCGAAAATAGAAAATAACGAATGTCACATTCCCGAAGTATCAAAATACTGAAAATCCATACTGAGGAGTCTTTTTTGTTTTTTATATCCCTCCACTTCTGCGAAACACCAGGCAGTGAAAATAAGCACTCAGTAGTGTACATAACGGCAAACGTGTAATGTTCCATTCATACAAGCACAGTATTCTGGTACTCACATTTGTAAAACCCTAGCTACAGCCATCAGGAACTCCATGGTTGTATAGTCCTCCCTATGTGACAGTATACTTTAAAAGTGCGCATGTCTTCTCAGTACCCTACGTCTTTTCATTGTGGGCAGACACCCAGTAACAAGGCAGGTTCATAGCTCATCCACCCTACCTTGTTCCTTCGCTAATGTTCTCATCATTACTGACAAGTCAGTTTGGCACCCAATAAACATTTCAGCTACTGGTGCCAGGCCTCAACTGAATTGTGGATTTGGGGCAGAAATAGGGAGTTCAATTCATGCACATTCCAAAACCCTATTGGAAATAATGGTGGAAAATGAGAGACTGCAGCAATTTTGGTGTTAAAATGCCTCTTCTGTCCTAACACATACCAGTCACCTAAGAACTTGACTAAGTCTTCCCCTGTGGAGGGTATGCCTATTTCAAGTCCAAATACGCCTCTACAATGTTGTCTTCTGGTAGAAATGCAAGTGCTATGAGACACTTAGCTGCTTTTTGGAAATGGATATCAGTATTGTACAAATCAGCCAGTCCCAATTGCTGGATCTTGCGCCAGACTTTCCTACCAAAATGAAACAAGCACCCTTTTGACTTCACTGCATTGATATTAGTCCTAATATTCTTAATTGCAGTGACTTCAAAGTCACACAGCACATAACTCAGTGAGGTGTCAAATTGATGGTCTTCCTAAAGATGAAATACATAGTCCCACATTGCGTTGTATTCCCTAAGGGACTTTCTACTTATCAAGCAATATAGTAGTGGGACTGATCTACTGTATCTACCACAGTGGAGTAACCCATGGATACTGTAGAGAAGATGCCACCAATCAACCAAATGCTAGCATGGTTGAGGTCATACAAGTTATTGACTGCACTGAACACTATCACAATGTTGTCACTGGTAGCATCTACTACTCATTTGTTGAGGAATGTGCCACTCTTACTGGGGTAGTCCTGGATGTTTAGGGTGCATAAATTGAGGCTAGCCCTCGCTGTTGATTTAGTACCTTTCCTGCGCACCCTTCACACTTGCTGTAACATTGCTGTCCTGGTCGGTAGATCTGGGACTACATCTATAGATGTGGATGCTACTGCATCCTCTACAAGTAAGCAAGGGGAATCCCTGGAGAAAGCTTCCCTGTGCTTCAGTTCAGCACACATGCTATACCTCTCCATCTCTGTTGGGTCACTGCTATGGTTATGTGCTGCTGACTTACATACCTTTTCTCCAGTAGGTATGGGGCTTTTTATTAACCTGCCTTTGCATTTCATAGCTGTCTTCCACTTACACCAGTAGTGTCTGTTAGGTCTTTTTTTCTCTAGGTGGTACACATATCTGTCTATTATCATGACTTTCTTCCCTTTTTGTGAAACCATAGTTTCGTACATGGATCCTATACTTCCGGGTGAGGGAAAGCAGGGAGATGCCAATGTAGTTTGGTACAACGTACATCCTGTTAGGGATGAACTGCTTGTTTATAATGCATTCTCAGGATTCTAACTCTCGGGATAGTGAAACTTCACATTTGTGAGTGTTCGGGATTGTAATTTCGAAATACTGAAATTCAGGATTTCAGTATTTTGAAATTACAAAGTGGATCCATATATATATATATATATATATATATATATATATATATATATATATATATTTAGAAAGAGAGAGAGAGAGATACCTATATATATATATATATATATATATATATATATATATATATATATATATATATGCATCTCTGTGTGTGTATGAATATGTATGTGTATATATATATAGATATATATATATATATATATATATATATATATATATATATATATATATATATATATACATATGTATAAATATATATCTATATATTTTTATGTGTAAACATGAGTGTTGTGTATACCTTCTCAGATGTATCCCACCATATTAATCTGATATGTGTATATTTAGATATAAGAACATGACTGATTCTACACTATTTCCCTTACAAGTACTAAACAATTGTAGTAGTCAAAGCAGTTTCTCACTACTATTCAGTATGTGTACTGAATGATATATTTGAAAAACCAACAGACATCTTCACAGCTCAAATGGCTTAGTGGTTAACTGTAGTGTACAGGGTCCTAGGTTCAAGCCCTGGATGGGCTATTTGTTTTGTTGCTAGGCAGAACAAAGACTGATGGATACAGAGTGGTTAAGGCAGTTTTGAGCAGCTTTAAGTGGGTCTGCCTGACGGTAAGCACTGCTAACGTATGGTTAAACGAAAAGGCCCTTACACAATGTAGGCTTCACTTACCAGTGCACAAATCTGCTTAGCATTTGCATTTAAGCAATGCTTACACCTGCTAAGCATAGCTCAGCCCTGGTAACCAGTGATCATATTCCAGTCTGATAAAATAGCAGGATAATGACATTTTTAATAAGTGTATTTAATTCCCTGTACATAACATGCTTATATGTGCTGTCATTACAGTAGCAGGGGGGTGTGAGCATACTGTATGGGACACCTGAGTATACATGGGTAGTACCACAATCTTTTCTCTTTGTATGTGTTTCATACTTGGGTAGTATTCCAGGTTATATGCAGTCACACTTGCATGTATTATATCATTACATTACTACTTTTAACAGTGCTTTTCCAAGTTAGACTAGATTGCAGATTGTAGTACTGGAACCATACACCCCTGCATGCAAAGCTGGACTTTAAATACTGACTGTTGTGTTCTTGGTGTTTGACCTGTATGTTTTTATGCATCTCCTATTGGATATCGATCTGATATGTTGATATTAACTGTAAACTACTATGTTTTTAGGACGTGTCATTGAGGACTGCTGTCATGTAATAATGGCATACCTATCAGTTTCAGACATCTATCTGTCAGAACATTCATCCTAATGCATAACCTGCTGGCTAGCTATTTTCTATCTGTCCTCTGTACAAATATGCAGATGTCAGGTATTCATCTTGGCTGCTTACAGGCAATCTCTGATTGAGTGACACTTACATCTTTGCCTAGCTGTCTTATGAATGCCTCAGCTAGGAAACCCCGCTTTGTATGCACCACATGCAATGGATACCTCGACCAGACTACCACAGTCAAAAGAACATGTTTGGGTACAGGTCCCTAACCCATACACTGGCCATGTTTTGCAATATATGTTGCTTACATGTCAGTTGGAACACCTCACTGGCCCTCTTCAAGAGAAAACAAGATGAGTGGATGTTAAATTTAACTGTCAGCCTGGGGATCACTCGAGTGGCATCAGTTGATAGATGGCCTGCTGCAAATGTCAGGTGGCATGATACCAGTGTACTCACATGACATTTTCTTCTCATATCTCCATGGACATTAGCCTGGTATACAGCAAGGAACACCTGCACCTATGGACCTCAGTACTGACAAATATCTTTGTGTGCATTACTGAGTATAACAGTGTCTGTGTGTTTGTCAACTTGTAGTTGAAAATACTCTAAGGTCCTTCTCACCCACTACACCCCCATTACTGTATTTAGAAAGAGCTGCTGCTTTAATTCACATTAAATGTACATTGTGACACTCTTTACCCTATGGGCTACCTGGAATTTGCAGTACCAGCATAACATTGTTCTGTGTGCGATTGTGTGTGAGTGTGCATATTTGTAGGAGACAGCATTCTGAGGCCACATTCTCCAAATACACTAAACCTTGCCATACATTCTAAGGGATGATGATGATGCTGACATTAGGAGACCCATGACAAAACCCTCACCCTAAAATCCATGTGGCATGTGCAATAAATGCATATCCCTGTAGTACCAATAATTAGATAGACAAGGGTTTGTATTGCATTCCTGGTCAATGTATGATTGTGAATATGTCAGATCATTATAATGGGTTTCAGTGAGTACAATATCCAATGTGGGGTGGGGGTGCTGGGTATACTGTCTTTACACCATGGTACCCCCAGTACATGTCCCAAGGTCTACTGTATGAGGACCATTGTCACCATCCACCATACAGGTAACTGATGACACTATCCAGCCCAATGATGCATATGCTGTGTGCAAAAACCATGTAACAGTATGGACTGACAAGGTAGTCAGCACTGCTAAACCCAGGCCTGTCAAATGTGTCTATGACTATATGTGGTTGTCAATGTGTATATGACAGTACGTTATACTATGTATTGTCTATTAACACCCAGTACATCCCCCATTACCATACTGTACAAGGCCTGGTGATGTTCACTTTACAGGAAGCTCGGGACACACCTCACCCTGAAAGCTCTGCGGTGTGTGCATTTAAGGCCAAACACATTAGTTGCAATAAGTATCTAGGTAGGGGTTCTACTCTCAGTGTTGAGAGGTAAGTGTGTGTGTATGTGAAGGGATCTACTTCAGTGTGCAGAAAATATTTTTCCCATGAGATCATTTGTCCAAGAACTAACTGGCAAAAGGTAACATTTAAAAGCAATCATCTTGTGGAAATTCATTCCATCAAAACTAGTAGTGGAAGTGTAAATGCCTTCTTCCCCACTGTACAGCTGTACAGCGATACTGGAGTTGGTATATATACTTGGGTGTGGTTTTTGTGGGCAGAGCCACCCACATTGGGGTTATTGTTGTGCGGATCCCCCACTTAGTGTGTTGTTATACTGTACAGTTTATGTTAAGAGATTAGTTGTTAATCACACTATGTGTGGCTCTACTCCACCCCATACCCTCCAAAGTTGGTGGCTGTGCCACCCTCACCAGCAGACCTATGTTTACCAACTCAAGGATTGCACTACATTGGGGAAGAGGACATATACACTGCTAGTACCATTTTCAATTACATTAAACTGGCAGACTGATTATTTACTGATGTGATGTTTTGGCAATTTGGTTTTGGTGGAATTACATAGGCCAAAATCAGTTCTCTGAAAAATGAAGTGCATGCATGTGAACAGTATTCTCTGTGTATTACATCAACACAAAAGCCTCTGGGTGTGTTTTATATACAAACATTTGGTGTGTGCCACCCACTACATGTACCATTGCCCACTGTAGAAAAGCTGCTTACATCAGCCACCATGCACTCACCTGTATACACCCCTCAGATCCATCAGCCATGTGGCACAAGCAGTAACTGTTATACAGATCTGTTACTTGTGTTCAGCTGTACCCGGGATATGACACAGTTAATTTGTCACCACAGTGCCACACCCTTTGTAGGAAAGGACAGCAGACCAACATCCTTCTGACACACAGACACCTAGAACACAAACAGAATACATTATTGAGACCACAATCAATCAGTGTTAATAACAGCTATAATGCATCATGGCTGGACAGCTACACACCCTGACATGTAAGCATTAAACATTCCAGCTGACAACACATTAGACAGCATTACATTGCTAAACTTTAGTACATTCACCTTGTGCATCAGAACCATATTAGCATGTCCCTGCATTGATGGTATGGATAACAGGGATGTGGCACAGGTATCAGCATATGCACAGGGTGTGGTGTGGGTTTGCCAGAGGCCTAGCCTGAGCCATTTGGTTGATATCATGTGTGTGGCTTAGGAGGTTCTTTATTAAATGGCTTGTGCAAACTTGGTGTGTGTAGGTATGGCGGTGCCCTAGCTGTGTTGGTGATGTGTGTGTGTATGTATGTACACAGTTCTGCCATGTGACTGCCCTATACTGGTGTATATTGGACAGCTGTGGACCATACATGGCAGGGTGTACAGTTCACTGTGTCCAGCCATGGACATGGGAACTGCGCCTGCCAGGGGTTGCATGGGTGACACCAGGCAGAAGCCAACATATGGTACTCTCTCCTGATGATGACAATTGTCTACTGGATCTGCATCCCTGTTGGGACCAGCCAGGACCACATGCACATGGCCTGCTGCATTGTGGTGTGGACAGCACCCGCCCCTGAAGTGATGGTGCTGGTACTGCCACTACAGGGACATCCATGAGATGTTGCTTGTCCACGTAGACCTCCAACTGTTGATGTTGCTGACCTATGTCCACATGGCCAACACCCTACTC